>NW_024425230.1:17468947-17469707 GCF_017311325.1 Ursus maritimus | reverse complement strand
CCCCAACAAGAACCAATTTTGGCCCCTTAGGGCAGTGTCCCCAGCCACAAGCTCCCTGTCCCCTCACCCTCAGGAAAACACCTTTGTTCGGGGTTGTAATTCTGAGGGATTTACATCTTTCATATCTTTGGCTTCACTCTTACATTGTCTTTTTGGTAAAAATGACTGAGCTCCTGGGTGTGCCTCTTGGCCTGTCTCGCTTGGACCGTGGAGCTCGTGCCACAGGATGACAGGGCTCTGGGCAGAGCACAGGGTGCTGACTGCCCAGGGCTGTAGCTGCTGTGGGCTGGACTTGTCGCCCAGACGGACCCTCCTGAGGGTCTGCTTCTCTCCTGAGCAAGATGGCCTCTCCCAAAACACAAAACCTTCCTGGAGCGGAGCTGGCAAAATCCTTCCATTGTCTTTGAGCAGCTGAATGAGGCATGGGAGACTGTTAGATCCTTTCCTTGAGGCGGCCTCACTCAGCTGGGTGTCCTCACCTGAGCAGGACACACAGAATGACCCTAGAGGCTGCTTTCTCACTAGGACCCTTTGCAGGGAAGGAGAAACGCGTGGGAGAAAAGGAAGTGCGTTACCCACATCGGACATCCTGGGGCTTGGAGGCTTCATTCTCCTCGAGAAGGCACTGCCCTGGGTGCACGGAAGCTGGTTGACAAGGGTGACTCCAAGGGGTAGACAGAAGAGAGTGTCCGGTGGCTGGAACCCCAGGCTGCGGCCCCCAGCTCTCTTCTGTCCTTTTGGGGTGTGGGAAAGAGTGGGA
>NW_024425230.1:17443637-17468942 GCF_017311325.1 Ursus maritimus | reverse complement strand
ACCGCGAGCAGCTTCGTGACGTTGGGCACACAGTACAGTGGTGGGAGCTCATCGCCCAGCATCCAGCCGGGGACATCCAGGTGGTGGTTGTGCCTCAGGCTGCGGGAGGTGGGTGAGTTAGCACAGAGAGTGCCCAGAACAGTGCCTACGATGTAGCAAGTACTCGATAACCGCAATTCAGTACGTAGTACTGTTCCTGCCCTTAATCCCGGAGCTCGTGTTCTCACGTCCAGATGACAGAAATCGTGGTGCGTATGGTGGGGCTGTACTGGCACTCGTGGGCGAGTGAAGCCGTGGGCCTGGTTTTGGCCAATGAGATGGGAGCACAAGTGCTGTGTGTCTTCCAGGCCAAGCACTGGGTTGTCGGTGCTGCACGTTCCAGAGCGCTCTCCCTTTTCCCATTGGCAGTGACTGATGACATGGTGCTGCTCTGTCGTCGGGGTCCCTGGGGCTGACGGTGATGACAAGAACACTCCCACACTCC
Organism: Ursus maritimus; assembly: GCF_017311325.1. NCBI lineage: Eukaryota > Metazoa > Chordata > Mammalia > Carnivora > Ursidae > Ursus > Ursus maritimus. The sequence goes on along the minus strand of NW_024425230.1, from coordinate 17,468,458 downwards.
CCTCGCCGCTGCCACCGAACCATGATGCATGTAGTATGAGCCAGAGAGAGACCGCCGTCCTCTGAAGCCCCTGATATTTGGGGATGTTGATGCAGCGTAACCTAGCCCATCCTGATTAAAGCAGACGGTCCCGATCGATCACGTCGGGCTTGCTAATGGGGATCGCACCTTCTGTGTGAGATGCCCAACACAGCAGAGGCCCACGGTAGCCATACATTTGGTCTGGCTCCCCTCCTGGCCAGAATTCCCTGCCACGGCTTTGCAACAAGTGTGGCTTCATCTCCCAGCAGGGTTGCACAACCTTGACCCCTTACCTCCTGTCCTCTGCTTCCTCTGGGAAGGCAGAGCCTGTTGCCCTGGGGAAGCCAGCACAGCGCCACCCCTGAGCCCTTCCCCAGTAATTATAGCGCCCCAGCTTCCCGGCCGCAGAGGCTGCAGCAGCCTGCAACTTGGCTATCAATCATGGAAGCCAAAGAGGCTGGCCTTCCTCAATTGTGCGTCACTTTTGGGGGCATTAAGGGAAAGGGCTGGAACACGTGGAGAAGGCACTGAAGCCTTTGCCCACCCCTCTGGGTCTCCCTGGACCTCCCTTCCCCTTCCAGGCTTGGGCTGCAGGTGGACAGTGGGCCATGTGTAGGGAAGCCTTAGGACTCACTGCCCACCAGGGGACACACTGTAGGGGGGAGCCGGGCACATCTGAGAGGGTACAGTGCACTGGTGATCATGACCTCAGAGCCACTGGCAAGAGAACCGGATTGTCCCACAGTGTGGTCTGCCAGAGATCTCGAGGTGGCTGGGATTCTGCCCTGTGGGGAGATGAGTTCAGAGGCATGCTGGCCTGCTGTCTCCCTTCCACGGGGAGCCAGCTGATGCAGGGTCATGCTGGTACCGCCTAAAGAGGGACCTCGTTTGTAACCCAGCGCTGTATGAAGCAACACCCTCCCCCCTTCCCCGAGCCATGCTCTGTTATAAACCACCCTTGTAGCTAAGCCATTCCCCTGCAGGAGGGATGGGGTGAGGCTGTGGGCTGGGGTGGGGCAAGGTTGCATCCAGCCGAGTAACCACATTGAGCGGAAGATGTGTGTTACACAATTCTCGTGACTTTACTGCAGGTTTGAGATCTTTCAAAACAGAGATGGAAAACAAAATCAAAATAGAGACACAGCAAAAAAATAGAAATAGTTCTAATCTTTTGCGTTTTAAATTAAAAACGGTACATACAATTTTTTGAATGTATATAAAGTTTTAGTTTTTTAAAGAAAGGACTGTTGAAAGGCAGAGGCATTTAGGGAAAGGACCCTTTGTCTGATGACGCACTTGTATCTAGAATGATCTGTGCCTCTGATCCAGTTACTGTGGTCATAGTGATTTTGCTTTCAATTAGCAATTAGATTTGTGTGCTTTGTAAGGGGGCTTAGTTTGCTTTCCACTTGAAAAGGTAGACCGGATACCCCTGCACCCTGCAGGCTCCCTGAGGGGCTTGGATCCCCAGATGTGGGGGTGGGGCAGGGCAGGCACTTGAGCTGCCTTGTCACGTGGCCACCCCGAGATTCCCCGCCTGGGAAGCGTGTTGCATCACACAGCTCAGCGCATATGTGGTGTTAATAGCATTTAACTCCTTCATTTTTACAGTTCCAGGAGACACCCAGGTCCAGCCGGCCTCTCACCTTTGGTGTTTTTTCTCATCACAGAAATATTACATAATCATTAAAAATCAAACAACTTATAAATGAATAGAATAGACAGTGAAAATTGCGTCAGTCAAAGCAGAGGACAGGGGCACCCGGCTGGCTCTGTAGGTGGAGCATTCGGCTCTTGATCTCCGGGTCGTGAGTTCAAGTCCCATGTTGGGTGTAGAGCTTACTTAAAAAAAAAAAAAGCAAGAAAAACAAAGTGGGGGTAGGGATGGAGTAAGGCTCAGGGGTGTCTGTTCTGTTCTTTGCTCGGGGACAGGGGTCATGGGGGCAACAATACTAAACAGCCCATGGAGGGAGCATGACCAGGCCACTCGAAATGCCCATCATTTATTGTCCCATTTGTTTCTCAGTTGTTTTTCTTGTCACTCTGTGGTTGAAAAAAACAGACCCAGCGAGACGAATTAACTTTCCCAACGGCACACAGTAATGGCTGCCTGGTCTTCAGCAGCCCTGTTCTAACCAGTGGCCTTGAGGACCTGTGATCTCTCCTCCGCTTTGTCACAGTTGTCCACATAGCTGGGGCAGAACACCACCGAGGAGCGTCTGCAGAGTACTTGCCGCCTCTCCCCACTCCTGGCCCTCCCCCATCCTGCTCGCACGTTAGCCTTTGTGTGATGAGTGTGTTGCGCGGCCCAAGAGCTGAGACGTCGCCATCTTGGTTTTTTGGCCTTCAGCATCGCCTGCAGCAGGTGCTCAGTCAGGATTTGTCTCGGGTTTTGTTTTTTTTTTTAAACATTTTATTTATTTATTTGACAGAGAGAGAGACAGCCAGCGAGAGAGGGAACACAAGCAGGGGGAGTGGGAGGAGAAGAAGCAGGCTCATAGCGGAGGAGCCTGATGTGGGGCTCAATCCCATAACGCCGGGATCACGCCCTGAGCCGAAGGCAGACGCTTAACCGCTGTGCCACCCAGGCGCCCCTGTCTCGGGTTTTGAGGTTGGGTGATGTACGACCTTTGCAGTCACCAGGGTCCTGTGTCTGGTACCCCAGTGTGGACTTGCTGACCGGGGCCCACCTGCTGCAGCTGGGCTGTGCAAGGTGAATTCCTCGCTCACAGGTCTGGCACCTGGGCTCAGATGCCTGGATGGATGGGGAACAGCCGGCCACTCTCTCTCCCACATGGCGGGCTGGCGCCTCATCACGGTGTGGTGGGCTCACGTCATCTGGCTTCCCCTCGAGTGAGCACCGCAAGAGACGGGGTGGAAGCCTCCGGTCTCTGAAGGTCTGGGCCCAGCAGTGGGCCCAGGGTCTCTCTGGCTCCATTTGGTCAGTCACAGTGCAGCCACAGAACCCGCTCAGACACAACGGGAGGGGACGTGGACCCCACCTGTCAGTGGGAGCTATGTCACAGTTCGTGGGCATCTTTGGTCCTCCTATAGCCCCACGTGACTGTGCCCCTGGCCTTTCTCTTCCCTGAGTGGGGGCCAGCCTTGTTTCTGCCTAGCCTTTGTGTTTGCAGTTCCTAGAACTAGGAACCTAGAACCTTCCTTACCCTGTTGTCACACCCTGGCCCCAGCTCATCGTTGAAGCTTCAGCTCACATGTCCCCTCTTCACAGGGGCCTAAGTGACCCCACCGTCTTGTCACCGTGGCCCACTGCTGCTTTATTTTCCTCACTCACTGACCTGTCTCCTCACTGCTGTTCTGTCCCCCCCGCCCACGGGATCCCAGAGTGCAGCCCCTGGGGGCAGCACCCTGTGCCTGTCCATCACCTCCTCCCACACCCGGTACGCGGCACGTGGGAATTGCTCAGGGAGCTTATGGTTGATGAGTGAGTTGGAGCCACATGACTTGCAACCCACCATCTGGGCCCTGGGTTTTCCCGCTCCCTCCGGCCTCCAGTGAAGATCAGAGCTTACATCCTCATTTTGAGGAGCCGGACTCCTGGCTGGTGGAGGGAGGCGGGGAGGGGTTAGTGCTATGGCCAAATGCAGTCAGGCCCTCTGGACAGTGGCACCGACAGCAGGGTTTTTTTTGTTTTGTTTTGTTTTTAAAGATTTATTTATGTATTTTAAAGAGAGAGCATGGCGGGTGGGGCAGAGGGAGAGAGAATCTCCAGCAGACACAGAGTCCGACAGAGAGCTCCATCTCACGACCCTGAGATCATGACCTGAGCCAAAATAGTCGGATACTTAACCAACTGAGCCACCTGGGTGCGCCCCGCCCCCGACAGCAGCTTTGATCATCCGTGGTGCAGTTTTTCTCTGAGAAAGGAGACCTTTAGCTTTCCAGGGCTGGGATCTTCAGAGTGCATGGCGAGTTTCTTCTGGAGGTCTTACCCCCTTGGTGACTGCGTTTCCTGTGCGTGTAGTTGCCTTTCCAAGGGCGCTGGGAGAAGTGAGCTGGGCACATTGTCGTCGGTGCACTTTTACCGCCTGTGTGCAGGAGCGGAGGTTGTCGGAGGTGAATCAATACCTCTCGGGAGGATGACAGATCGCCAGTCGGGAGCGTGGCTCTTACTTCATGTGCCTTCAATCCATCAAGGCCCGGGAAGACGCTTAAGTAATCAGAATAGTTCTGCGATACACACAGCATGAGAGCGTCTGATGTATCTTGGCCCCCAAGGCAGGGAGCCGGGGAGACGGCCCTTGAACACACACTCTCGAACACCTGCCCCTCCTGCCACTGGACCGGGAGCCTGTGTCCCGCACTCTGTGTATCCCCGACCCTGCGTAGCGCTGTGCGTGTAACTGCTGGTGTGAACACGGAAAACCATTCCCTAAAATCTGTGCTCGGTGTCTGGGGTGGCCTCCCTGCAGGTAGAAAGGGCAGAGGGACCCACACGGTGAAGACCCCTGAGCAAGGAGCCCAGCCCCTGGTCACCGATCCAGGGAACTGATTGATGTTCAGTGAGCACTTGTCCTGATGGGAACTCTAGGTGGCCAGTGGCAGAAACCCCTGTCAGACAGAAAGGAAGGGGAGAGGCAGCCCGGCTTCAAGCTCCGCAGGGACAAGGGGCCCCACTGTGCCTGGTCTGTGCAGCTCCTGTCTTGGGCAGCGTGGCCACCATCCAGTCTGGCCCCTGTCTCGCTTCAGTCCTGTCTGCACCTGCTTTGTTCCCTGCAGTTCCAGTAAACGCCACAGACTAGAGTCTCCTTGACCCATCGCGGTGGCTAGGAGGACAGCACACCGATCGGCCAGGCTGGGGGCACGTTCAGGCAGCCCCAGGGCTCAAGGATGGGCTGCTTTGGCCATCCAGGCCGGAATGTCCAGCCTCGGGTCCTGCATCCGAACCATCTGGAGCAGAGGAGGGTGGTTCTGACAGCAGTCAGGGCGTCCGTGCTGACGGGAGGCAGGGAGTGTGGCCCGCACATGTCCACTGTTGCGGCCCCCCTGATAGCCTTCACCATCCTGGCCTCCATCTTCTCTGCGTTTGCAAAGCGGCTGAATGAACTCTCTAGAAGACGTCAAGTGGAGTGAGTTTCATGCATGGTACGCGTCTCCAGTTTTCGTCATAAGCAAAGGCAGGGACCAGAGGCTTCATTCGGTCAAATCGAATGGCTGCTCTGTGCCAGGTCCCACTGCATGTCGGGGTCACATCGGTTAGCTCCACACATGGTCCCCACCTTCAGCAGGTTGGGGAGACGGGACAAACACATAATGTTATGTAGCAGTGGGTGCTGTGGGGAGGGCAGAAGTGAGTGAGAGGTGGAAAGGGGGTGATCTCCACAAGGTGGTAAGGTCGCTTTCTGAGGAGGTGACAGAACGAGCCATGCAGAACAAAAGTGAAAGAAAAGGGAGCCTTCCAGCCAGAGGAGCCAGTGTGTGAAAAGGTCCAGAGGCCCGGTAAGCGGTCCAGTGTGGCCTGAGGGGGTAAGCAGGATGGGAGTTGGCAGGATGTGAGGCCTGAAGGCAGCCAGTGAGGAAGGGTCAGCTCATGTGGGGCCTGGCGGCCACGGTGACAACTTGAGATGATTTCACCGAGGGTGCTGGGACACCTGGTGACGGGGAGGACGGGATCCAGGTGATACTTCTGGATCCGTCTGGTGTCTGGAGGGAGCACAGATCATGGAGGGCAGAAGCAGAACCGGGTGGGGGGTTTCCACTAGTCCAGGGGAGGGACGGAGGCGGAGAGAAGGGTCAGGCTCTGGACATTTAGGAGGCACAGCCACAGGTCTTGCTGAGGGCTGGTTGCTGCTGCTGGGGAGGGACGCGGGGGCCTGGAGATCGGCCCGAGGAAGGCGCCTGTTGGTGCCCTTGCCCGTTCTCCTGGGTTGGGGACAGCGGGTTTGGAGGAAGTGCGGCGCACTCTCCTGGGCAGGTTATGGTGGAGGTGACTGGCTTCCAGATGTTCTGTGGTTGAGGTGAGGAGCCTGCCATGGGGCGTGTAGCACCCGGCGCCCCCAGCTCCGAGGCCTGTCCTCCTGTGCCGGCCAGCCCCGACCTGTGGGCCCGGCCGGAGACCTGCAGCTCTTGTGATTCCCTTCCTGTGTCTGGGCCTCAGCGTCCTCGTCTATAAACTGGGGTAATGAGACCCTCCACCTCCTGGAGTCATGATGCTTCTGGGAGGTGATCACCTCGCCTCAGGGGCCGGGGCAAGTCCATGCATGCCTGATGGCTGCTGTCACCGGAAGATTGGCTCAGAACAGGCATTGCCCAAAAGGAGGTGGGACAGTCTGGGGAAACAGCCAGGCAGGTGCCTCTGCCCTCGGCATGGAGGTGCCCAGACAGGCAGCTCTCTGGGGGTGGGAACCTGCTTGGGTGTGTGCGCCCACAGCTCTTCGCCTGTGCGGGAGATTTGCGTCAATAGGCAGGCATCTTTGTGCTGAGCAAGACATCAGTCAGTTCGGAGCCCTGGGCTGCTCACTCAGCATTGGCCTTGGAGAGGTCACCACTTGACCTCATTCTCAGGGCAGACGCGCCTGCTCTGCTGGGGTTTGCCCTGCTTTTTGACGCTCTCTCATTCTTTAAGTCTGCTTTGTCCCGCCCTTAGCCCCCTCCGTAGGGAGTCTCCACCCCGTTCCCTGAATTGGAGACCTTGGAGCCATCCCCCCCAGCTCGGTGCATGGGTCAAAGGCCATATAGGTCCTCTGGAGCCCAGGCACAGCGGGGCCGGGGAGGATGGAGTCATTTGATGAATGGCCACATTTGGGGAAGTGTCTGTGAGCAAGATTTGGGGAAACGTGTTGCAATGTCTGGAATTCGGATCTGGGGCGAGTATGGAGCTGCCAGTAAAGCCTCTTTGGGCTTCGCCACTGGAGCTTCTCGATCTCTGGGCCTCCCGGTCCCAGGGCCAGGCTCAGAGGTCATGTTCTGTAACTAACTGCCAGCCATTGAGGAACTCTGAGGTCCCAGCAGGACAGGGACTTTGTTTCATGGAAGAGAAAATGGGGGGTTGGGGGAGAGGTGCCCCAGGGTGGTGGTTGAGTGGGGACCACCTGGTCCAGCCTGGACCTGGGCCCAACTCTCTTACCCTCATGCCGGCTGCCCCTCCCACCCCCGTGGGCTAACCTCATAACCCTGGTGGCCTGCAGTGGCAGGTGTGCACAGAGTGTCCCTAGCGGGTCACCTGCCTGGAGCTTGGGGGCCAGGAGAGCAGGGCCAGACGCAGCCCCTGTGCCTTTCCTGCCCGGGCCCGGGATCAGGGGCCTTGCCCAGGCAGCTCAGATCACGTCAGTTTGTGGTTTCTCTGGTTCTTTGCCAAGGGAGGAGTGAGGGAGAGAGACAGCAAAACACTTGGACTCGAATTTACAATCTCACTGAAGCATGAAATCTCTTCCTTCCTTTAGCAGATTATTACTTAAGCAGAAAACTGACTTGGAGTGGGGGTTGGGGGAGTTATCCTCTTTTGAAAATTAAAAAGGTAAAGGAAGAGGTTTGGGTTTTTTTGAGGGGGGCTCGTTACCAGCAGGAAGAATGTAGCAGGCTCTGGGGAGTCAGGATGCTCAGCAGAGCAGACCTCTGAGTCCCGAGTCCTGGCCTGGCAGAGAAGGGCACGGGGGTAGGCAGGTGAGGCGCTCGCTGTGGCCCGAGATCCTGGAGTCGCCTGTAGGGACTAAGGAGGCTCCTTTGATTGCGGGTTTTCCCATTGCTTTAGCTGAGCAAATCTGGACTGCTGTAGTGGTCCACATGTCTTACTGTCACCGGGAGTTCCTTGTGGATCTCTTGTTCGGGACCTCAGCACGGAGCAGGTGTCTTGCGGGTGAGCGCTCACTGGCCAGCCAGCTTTGCCTCCAGACCCTTGCTCATCCCCGCTGGGTCAGGAGGCCTCGGATGACCCTGGATTTGGAGAACATGTCTACACTGAGCCCTTGGGCTATAGTGGCAGCTCCTGGGCATTTTCCGAGGGCAGGGGAGGTGAGGAGCTTGGGCCAGTGCTGCTTGGAGCCCAGCGCAGGACAGGTCCCACCGGGAGCCTGGGGGAGGGCGTAAGGCTCTGCTTGGGGTCTGTGGCTCCTTGGGCTCATTGCGTGTCCAGCCTGCCACAGAAAACCCTGAAAGGATTCGTCTCCTTGGGCCCATGGGGAGTAGAAACTGGGCTTGGATCTGGACAGCCCACGTGGGAATCCTGGCTCCAGCACTTTGGGGCAGCCACTTTGCTTCTCTGGGCCTTGGCTTCGCCAGCTGTTGAATCCGGCCAGTGTCTCCAGAGGACAGCCTGAGAATGGGATGTGGCCCAGAGCACATGCTGCATAGCCCTGCTCTGACCTGAAGTCTGCCTGGTGGCCTGAGGCCACCATATACGTGTTCCCTTGACCATGGGAGGCAGCCGCGGCTCAGACTCACCTCAAGGTGGCTCATTTCCAGGCCAAAGACGTTTGGTTCCAAAGCTGGTCTGAAATCAAAAGAATCAGTTTTGGCAGGGCAGCTACTAACCCCCCCACAGTCCCTAGACACGTGGCGGGGGTGGGGGCGTTGGGGGGCAGAGCTGAGAGAGGAGGGGCGGGGCTGAAGGGTGAGCTGCCGTGGGACTACCCACGCCAGGAGACAGGGCCCGGCCCCTCTCACCTGTGGCCTTGTCCCGGCAGGTCGGCTCAGCATGTCGGTCAGTGTCCACGAGACCAGGAAGTCGCGGAGCAGCACGGGCTCCATGAACATCACCCTCTTCCACAAAGCCTCCCACCCCGACTGCGTGCTGGCCCACCTCAACACGCTGCGCAAGCACCGCATGTTCACGGACGTCACGCTCTGGGCCGGCGACCGCGCCTTCCCCTGCCACCGCGCCGTGCTGGCCGCGTCCAGCCGCTACTTCGAGGCAATGTTCAGCCACGGCCTGCGGGAGAGCCGGGACGACACGGTCAACTTCCAGGACAACCTGCACCCCGAGGTGCTGGAGCTGCTGCTGGACTTCGCCTACTCGTCCCGCATCGTCATCAACGAGGAGAACGCCGAGTCGCTGCTGGAGGCCGGCGACATGCTGCAGTTCCACGACGTGCGGGACGCCGCCGCCGAGTTCCTGGAGAAGAATCTCTTCCCCTCCAACTGCCTGGGCATGATGCTGCTGTCGGACGCGCACCAGTGCCGCCGGCTGTACGAGTTCTCCTGGCGCATGTGCCTGGTGCACTTCGAGACCGTGCGGCAGAGCGAGGACTTCAACAGCCTGTCCAAGGACACCCTGCTGGACCTCATCTCCAGCGACGAGCTGGAGACGGAGGACGAGCGTGTGGTCTTCGAGGCCATCCTCCAGTGGGTGAAGCACGACCTGGAGCAGAGGAAGGCCCACCTGCCCGAGCTCCTCCGGAGCGTGCGGCTGGCCCTGCTGCCGGCGGACTGCCTGAAGGAGGCCGTCTCCTGCGAGGCCCTCCTCATGGCCGACGAGCGCACCAGGCTCATCATAGACGAGGCGCTCCGTTGCAAGACCAAGATCCTGCAGAACGACGGGGTGGTCACCAGCCCCTGCGCCCGGCCGCGCAAGGCGGGCCACACGCTGCTGATCCTGGGGGGCCAGACCTTCATGTGCGACAAGATCTACCAAGTGGACCACAAGGCCAAGGAGATCATCCCCAAGGCGGACCTGCCCAGCCCCCGGAAGGAGTTCAGCGCCTCGGCGATCGGCTGCAAGGTCTACGTGACCGGGGGCCGGGGCTCTGAGAACGGGGTCTCCAAGGACGTGTGGGTGTATGACACCGTCCACGAGGAGTGGTCCAAGGCGGCGCCCATGCTGATCGCCCGCTTCGGTCACGGCTCCGCTGAGCTGGAGAACTGCCTCTATGTGGTCGGGGGACACACGTCCCTGGCGGGCGTCTTCCCCGCCTCCCCTTCTGTCTCCCTGAAGCAGGTGGAGAAGTACGACCCCGGGGCTAACAAGTGGACAATGGTGGCCCCGCTGAGGGACGGCGTCAGCAATGCCGCAGTGGTGAGCGCCAAGCTGAAGCTCTTTGTTTTCGGAGGGACCAGCATCCACCGAGACATGGTGTCTAAAGTCCAGTGCTACGACCCCGCGGAGAACCGGTGGACCATCAAGGCTGAGTGCCCCCAGCCTTGGCGGTACACAGCAGCCGCCGTGCTGGGCAGCCAGATCTTCATCATGGGAGGTGACACGGAGTTCACGGCCGCCTCGGCCTACCGCTTCGACTGTGAGACCAACCAGTGGACGCGGATCGGGGACATGACCGCCAAACGCATGTCCTGCCACGCCCTGGCCTCGGGCAACAAGCTCTATGTGGTGGGGGGCTACTTCGGGACACAGAGGTGTAAGACCCTGGACTGCTATGACCCCACTTCGGACACGTGGAACTGCATCACCACCGTGCCCTACTCGCTCATTCCCACTGCCTTTGTCAGCACCTGGAAGCACCTGCCCTCGTGAGGAGCGCCTGCAGAGCCCAGCCAGGTGAGTCCCCAGCAGCCCGGGCCCGTTCCCACTCTGGTCACGGTCACTGTGTCCTCTAGGGAGGCCTGGAGGGGGCAGCCGGGGGCTGGGTGCTCTCGGAGCCTTTTCCAAGCTGAAGCTAAAGCCTAGCTCTGCCCCTTACTTGCAGTTGACCTTGAGCAAAGCAGGTAAGCCTCCGCTAACGGGGAACAAGCACCTGACCGGTGCGGTGCGTCCCAGACGCACATCAGCGTCCCTGGGGTCCTCTGACAGCACTACGTGGAGGTTAGGCCAGCCGGCCGAGTCTAAGAGCAGTCTGCCCACGAGAGCACCCTCACGTCGGACGCAGCCGAGCTGTTGGGGCTTCCCCAGACCGCTCTCAGATGCGAGCATTCTCTGGAAGGCCTCACAGAGGGCCGTGCGGGCCGTTACGGTCGCAGTCATGATCTATTACAGGAAGGAATACAGGTTAAGATCAGCTGAGTACAGGAGACAGAGCCCTCTGCGTGTGCACTCCGGACAGCATTCTTGTGCCTCCGTCAGTGAGTGACGGACGCACGGAATATTGTCCGCCGGGGACGCTCACACGCGCTCTGGTGTCCAGAGTTTTTCCCGGGGCTCCACCACGTAGGCTCAGTGGATTGCCCGCGGGTTCCTCTCCCACTCCAGGTCAGCTGGTACAGCCTGACCCAGAGCCCCTCCCCTAAGTCACACGGATGTGCCCACCCCCACCCTAAACAAGGACAGTCTGTTGGGTAGGACTGATCATCTCCCAGAAGCCAAGGGCAGAGGCCAAACTTCTTTTACGACCCGAGTGCTAAGGCCACCCCCCAGACCAGGTGAGTGCCCTGTGCATCCGGCTTGCGAATGGGGCCCCAGGGTCCCATGAGAAACAGGGACAATGGATGGGAGCGCTCAAGGGGCAGGGGTCGTGCTGGAGCTGTGGGGCAGGCACCCTGTGGAGGCAGCGGGATGCCGCTCCCGTCCCGCAAGGTGGCGAGCAGGCCTTCCTCAGAGCGGGCGTCCTGGTGAGCCGGGCAGGGACTGCGGTGCAGGACTGCCCACATAACCGCTCCTGCTCTTTGTTCTTGGGGCCGTTTTGGTGTGCGGTGCTTACCCAGAGGGGGAAGGGGACGGTGGATATAGGAAGCTAAGGGACACCGGCAGGTGCTCTTTGGGGTGATGGAGGGATAGGGAGACATGGGAGGGATTTGCCCAAGGCCTGAGGGCAGGTGCAGTCAGGTGGAGGGAAAGACCGGCTTATCCAGACAGGCCTCTTCGGAAGGTGCGGTGGGGTCTCTCCTGCAGCCTTTCTGGGGGCAGGAACAGCACCAGAGCTGCGATTGGATTAGGGTGTCCTGAGCCAGCCCGGCAGGGAGCTCAGGAGGAGGGGCTGGAGAGGGGTAGGGGTTTCGTCGGCACCAGGGAAGGGTTTGTGTTCTGGTCCCACCCTCCTTGGTCAGGCCGTGGGGAAGCCGGGCTGTGTGTCCCAACCCTTAGCCCTCCTCCTAGGCCCCTCACCCCTGGGACAGGGACAGTAGATCCTCAGCCCTTAGGACTGAGTTCTGGAGATCCCGGGGGCGGTGGCGGAGGGTGGGAGGCAGGGAGGCATGGGCCCCAGGGGCTCTGAGAAGCTGGGGCATAGAGCTAGAGATTCCAGGCTCTGTCTCCTGCACAAGAGGCCGTGCAGGGCTAGCCTTCCTACCCCGGAGGGCTGGTGACCAATCACAGCTCGGAGAAACTGGCCCCCTTCAGTTCAGTTCACAGACACCCCCTCAGGAGCCAGCCTGGGCTGAAAACCTGATTTCCTCCCTGACGTGTTGGCTGCTGGGACTGCCCCTCCAGGCAAGCACGTGCTCGGGCCAGGAGATCAGGTCGGGGAGGCGCCGGCCCGTGAGGCCAGCCAGGCCACGTTCCCTGCTACATCCGGGGTGTTTGGGCTGCTAAAGGCCAATCTAGATAGGAGGGAGCTTGTTCCCTTGTGAGGTTGTCCTGTTTTGTTTTAATCTTTTCTCTCCCTCTTTGGGAGAAAAATCTGAGTAGCCTAAGTTGTTGGTCCCCTAGGACGCGAGCTTTAAGAGACTAGGGCATCTCCTCACGGCCTCCCTGTTCCTGCACTCGGGGTGGTCACCTGTGGGGCCTGAGGGCTCCTCCTGCTGGTGCTTGCTCCTCCCCATGACCCTGGACAGCAGTTCAACCCCACATGGGAGGGGTGGGGGCAGGCCAGTGGACCCCATGAGCCCTGTATTTTTCCAGGAATTTCCCCCCATTCCAGGGATGGAGAGGAGAAGCACTCATCACTCTGGTTCTGGCTCTCACTGCTTGACCCTGGTTACATAACTCCCCTAAGCTCAGTGTTGCCATACCGAATACAGGAGTGAAAACTGTATTACCCCTAGTGCTTGCATAGGTCAAGTGAGGGGGTGGGTTCAGAGTCCATTTTTATACTAGTTGGTGACGTGGAAGGATGGTGGCGGTAATGGCTTCAGGATGCTTTGGGCGGTGGGGGCCTCTCCACATCCCTGGGCCAGCCCCTCCTTCTAGAAGGGTCCATCGCCCACAGTTAGGAGGCACATGGGGTATGTCCATCTGAGTGCTGCCAGGGCCTTGTCCCTCCAGCCTGGCCCCGTCCATGGCGGGGGTGCTGTTGTCAGCCCCATTTCCGGGGGGACTAAGCAGGTGCAAAGAGGCTAGTTGCACAAGATGGAGCCAGTCCCGCATCCCACTGGAAAGCCATGTCTGGGCCCTGCCGTCCCAGAGCTATGCCTGCACGTGAGTGTGTAAGCGTCCCCAGGCCACAGGTTTCCCGAGCTCCTGTGCCAGCACCGTCCGCAACAGAGACAGAGGGTCCTTTAGCTCTTGCTCTGCATCCCAGCCATTTCCTTCTCGCGGGCTTCGCAGCCAAGCAGCCCCCTCCCTGCCGTCCTTCTGCCTGAGAAACCGCCGCTCCCGTGGCTCCGTCCCACAGGTCGACCCAGGGTTGTTCCCACGCTCTGCACAGCCCTGCTTCCCTCCGGCTTTGCCTGCCCGGGACGGCTTGGAGTTCTCCAGATGTCTTCAAAGGCCGGCGTGTAAACGGGGCTCTCTGGGGACAGGCCCGTGACATAGCACCGGGCAGGAAGCTGGTGCCCCCGGGTGTGCCCAGCCCTCCCTTTTCTCCCCAGGAAATGGGGCTGCGGCGGCGGGCAGGTAGTCCTCCTGTGTGGCTGCTTGGGCCGCCACCACAGTGCTGCAGGGGGCTGGAGGAGTGGCCCTGAGTCGGGGGTGGCAGGTGGGAGGGGTGGGAGGGGGGCTGGGACAGCAGCAGTGTGGGGGGCAGGGGGTGGAGCCATGGCACCCGAACGAGGCGCAAGAGGAGCCCAGGCCGAGCACCCTTCGCGAGGATGGAAGGCAGGAAGAACGGAGGTGTGCATGCCGGCTGCCTCCCCTTCCACCTGCCATGGCCACCCACGGTGGACTGTGGTGGCACTTTCCACAGAGGCTGACTGCCAGCTGGGAATCCCCCGGCCCCGTGCCGGGGCCAGAGAATGGGATCCGTATCCCCAGGTTCACCTCCCTGTGCCTGCTGTCCCAGGCCCTCCCGCAGGCAGCAGGGTGGGGCCCGGCTCAGGGACCTTCCTGCCTCTGTGCCTGGAGCGCCCCTCCGTCCCCTGGCCCCTTGGTCCAACCTGGGAGACTCCGACTTCAGGAGCCAGCCAGCCGAGGTCTTCTGCACTCTGCACCCCCCAGCGTTACCCCAGCTGACGTCCCCATGATCATCCCCCAGCACTTCGTTTCCCCGCCTCGGCCCCCAGCCTTGAGCTCTTGGTGGGTCCCTGCGTCTACAGCGAGTACTAGTTGTGATCTCATTGACCCCCCAGAATGAGTTGCCCTCGGTGCCGCTGTCGCAAAGGTGGCCGCTGAAGTGGGTAGGTCGTTGGCATCACATGAACAGCTAGGAGGGGTTGGAGCGGGGTTGGAGCCCCAGACACACCCCACGCCTGCGGGCGTCTGGAGCCAGCGCTGGGTCTCCTCCCGTCTGCACCCTGGCACCGAGCACGGGTCCGGCACGGGCGGCCACCCAGCGGTAGGGCTGATCACTGTGTTGGAAGCTTCACGCCAGCAGGAGCTCCAGAACCAGCCCCTGAGCCTCAGTGTCGCAGCCAGACCCACATATCTGGGGGACAGCAGCCAGCGGCAGCTGGGAGGCCCCTGGAGCTGGGTCTGTGGGTTACCCTGGGTTACCCGCGAAGTGTAGACTAGCCATGAATGTTCTTTTCTCTTTTTCTCTCCCACGAGTCCCCCTGCCCCCATCAAGCCCTTTAAAGACACAGAGCTCTCGTCTCTCTCCCCCTGACCCCCACCCAGAATGCCAGGCAAGCGTCCAGGCCACCAGGAGCTCATCTCTCCACAGTCATTGTTGGGACCCAGCCACTTGGGGTGGAGGGGTGGAGGGGCCTCCAATCCCGGCTCTGGGAAAGGCTGAGCCGGTTGTTCCCCCGCAGGGCCCTGCAAGGGGCTCAGTCACTGCCACAGGAGGGGCGACTCAGCACATTCTCTCCTGCCTTAAAAGAAATTGCCACCGAGAGGAAATCCCAGAGCACAGACCCACACGGATGGGCCCGGTGTCATGAGAAAGGTGACCGGGGCGGGAGTTCAGTCCCCTTGAACACCCAGGTCTGTCCATCCGTCCGTGCACCCACAGTCTCGTGCTCAGTGAGGTTCACTGGGGTTGGCTGCATGCCAGGCCTGGGATCGGGTGCCGGCCACCTTCCCTTGCTGCGGTCCTGCGGGGCAGACCGCTCACCCACAACCCATAGGACCAGGAGAGCAGGAAGGGGTTGCCAGGGCCAGCTGCCCGTGGGCAGTGTGGGGTGACCACAGACCCCACACCACTCTGCAAGGAGGAGGGGTGTCCCATCTCACAGATGAGGAGCCTAGGCCTCAGAGAAGCACCTGCCCAAAACTGGGGTGGCCCAAACCAGGAAAGCCATGGGCTGAGCCTGAGGGCGGCTGTGTGAGCTGGGAGGGAGTTCCGTGGGCTCCCCAGTTCCTCTGCCATCAGATGCCTTTAGGTGCTCTCTCCTCTTCAGCAACTCGGGACAGCCCAGAGGGACCACTCCCCAGGTCAGGGTCCCACAGCCCCTCACCCCGGGCATGGGTGGCTTTGAGGTTTGGTTTGGGGCAGTGGTGAGGCCTTGTCTCGGGGGGCACCCCTCGTCTGCCTAGTGTGGTGGGAGCAGAGACGGGCCCCAGAGGTTTGGGGTGGCCACTGTAGAGCGTCCCGGGATGTTAGGGGCCTTGTAACCCAGCTTCTCATTGTGAGCGGCCTTCACCAGCACCACTGAGGAAAATATGGCTGCCCTGCCTCGCATCTTGGGGCTGCTGACCCCCTGGGGACTTCCCGCCATGCTCAAGCCAACCTTCCAGAAGCCTTGGCAGGGAGGGAGCAAGGGGCATACCTGATTCGAAGGAAGAAAGTCCCGCAGATTCCAGTGCTGGCTCGAATTTTTAAATGTTACCTGAATACATTCAAACCTACAAGTAGCTCTAAGCCCTTATGTGTGGAGGTCTTGCACGGCGGACACAGACGTGCAGGGCAAATCTAACAAGACGGGAACACCAAGAACGGCATCATCATTCAGTGATGTCCTGCAGAGATGGTCTTGTGTCTTTGCCTCTTGGCAGACACGCCGGTTTCCTGGAGCGCTCCGCCAGTCTGTGCCAAGGGCCCGCTTCTCTGTGCCTCCCCGGGGCCACCGGGAGATGCCTTCCGGCAGCTCAGCGTGCTGGAAGGACAGCCTCCGTGTCCCCTGGCACAAACCTGCCTCCTGGGTTAGGGCCATCGCTGAGCCCACGGCACTTAGGTGCCGGCCCGAGTAAGTGTGCCACCCAGCGCTGAACAGGTGTGTGGATGAGCCAGGAGCCTGGCAACCCCCTGGGCAAACTCCCGTCCCCGTCCCCGCAGGACTCCGGAGAACCACTTCTTACAGCGCTGCTGCCCCCAGCCCCCCGGCCGGGGTTCAGCTCCATGTGGAGACCGAGTGGACAGCGCCCTCCCGGTCCTTTGTCCCCGTGGCTCCAGCCACGAGTGTCACACCCTGACCCTGACACACGTCCACAGCCACATCTCCATGTGGAGTCAGGCAGCGCTATGCTGAGCTGTCACGGTGGGTCAGGCTTTAAAATCGACCACGCTGGCCCCACCGGGTTGTCTCCGTTGCTTCAAGGACATTGTCCACGGAACCTCTCCTGTGCGGTAGACCGCTCCGTCCTCTCTGCGAGGCTGAGATCCACCCCTCATCTTACACAGGACAACAGGAAGCCCAGAGAAGGCTGACGCTGCACGGATGGAGAAGCCAGGCTGGAGTGTGAGCTCGGTGACCACGGGCGTGTGCTCTCCACCACCGTCCGCCCCCAGAGCCCGTCTCAGGGCTCAGTAGCAATCTGTGGGGGACCGCCTGCCTCCGTACTTCTGACCACGTCCACGCCCGCCCTGTCTCCACTGCACCGGCCTCATTTTAGATTTTCAGACGTGCCAGCTTCCCACCTCCGGGCCTTTGCACGTGCCATTCCCCCTGCCTGCACCGCTGTCGCCCCCTCTAGCAAACTCCTGTCCCTCCTCCCAGTCTCAGATTAAATAGTACCACCTTCCCACACCCTCCACGAAAAAAAAAAGTCCTGATCCTTCTACTTTTTTATTTTTCATGTGTAGCACGTCTGTCAGCGTGTGATTACGGTAGGCAGTTACTGGAACAAGCGTCGTGTCTCCCATTGGGGGATGATCCAGGGGACAGTCGCTGTGTCTGTTTGCCCTCTTGTCTTCCCCGCTCCGAGCGCAGCGCCTGCTGGGTTGCGGGGGCTCAGGGCATGTAGCTGGAGTGGCTGATGGGACGGGTGGTTGCCACCTTCCAGGTGAGGTAACCAGGGCTGAACTGCCCGGGGCTGCGCTGCTGGCAATGGAAGAGCCGCATTCTCACGCCCGGGCCTTCTGCTCTCGGGGCCTGGCTTCCAGCCCCTTACGTGTGGCCTCCTGCTTCTCGCTTTGTTCCAGGTCAGGACAGAGCCATGTGGACACGACTCATGCTCTCTCTCCCTCCCTCTCTTTCCTTTGCAGACTCTGCGTGTCTCTCCCCACCCCTGCGGCTGCAGCCCTCACTGTCCCAGAGTGGCCCTGACCCCGTCTGCCGCTGCAGGAAGCTCAGCCCGGCCCCGGAGCAGCCCTTGAGGTGGCCAGAAGCCGGCCCCACCGGCTCGGGGAGCAGCAGTCTCAGGGGCTGTTCTGAGCTTCAGACAAGAGGAGAGAAGGTGTCTCGAGTGCCCTGTGTGTCCGCCCAAGGCCTTTTCCGCTTTGCGGTGGTTTGTAGGGGAGAGGACCTTCCAGAGGTGCATGGACCGACCCCAGGACTCCCTCGGCCTCGGGGAGAAGACACATAAGCTGAGCATTGAGATTGCCTGTTTCAGCAAGTCCTGTTCGGAGGCCGGGAGGCCGGGCAGGGGGGAGCCCCGGGTGGGTTGGGGTGGGGGGTACTGGGCAGAATTCGGGTCACGCAGTGCCAACAGCACAGTCTTGGCCTCACCGCCTCCCTGTTGTGATTGTGACGTCAGCCAACAGAGGGTGTCCCGGGCCTTGGGGAAATGGGGTCAACCAGCACTGAGAGCACAGGTTGCCCAGGAGGAAATCGAGGACACATTGTGTCAGGGGCCGAAACCCATCGGGTGACCTCAGTGGCGCCCACAAGGCTTCATTAGCAAACGACACCAAGACCCCCAGCGTTAAAGAGGAAACTCTTGTGGGTCCCTCCCCAGAGTCAAGCCTGCCGTGCCCCGTCACGGCAGGACTTGGGGGCTGCCCATCTCCTCAGAGCCTGCCTCTCCTCAGAGCCCACCCCAAGAGGTGGCAGTGACCCCATCTCCTGACAGGACCATACTGGCCCTCAGGATATGGCCCTGCCCCCAAGCCTAGGAGCAGATAGGAGCTGGCGACCGCAGGGTTACCACAGGGCACCCATTCTAGATCCCGCCAGGCCTGGCCTCCTCAGCATGGAGGACCGCAGCAAGGCCCGTGACCCCGGGCCCTCCACCAGCACCAGCTGGCCTCTGGCCTCTGGGCCTTCCAGCTGGCCCACTTGCTTCCTGGGCTCCAAAAGCAAGAATGGTCCCCAGGAGAACTGCCAATTCGTGGCTCATTTTGTCCACCTCCCAAGTCAGAGGGTCCCTCATCAGTGTATCCCCAGTATCTGGGGTTCTGGAGGGGTCAGCTCACACCTAGTATTAGGGTTTGCAGCCCAGCCCTTGCCACCCCCTGGGCACTACTGGGGGGGGGGGTTGGGGTCTGGGCCAAACTGGTGGCTTCCCTGGCTGCCTGCCAGCTGCCTGCCATTTGCTCGGTGCTGCTTGACTGGTTTGGGACTGGGGCGCCCAAGCGGGCTGCATGGTTGATGGGGCCGCATCACAAACCAGTTGCTGTCTGTAATTTTGCCCTGACCCCTCGCAGGACCTCGGTGTAGCCGCTGGCCCTGGGGCGTCTCTTGGGGGGGCCCTTGTTGCTGGGTTTGCCCGCTCATGAGCACCAGCCACAGGCCATCGGCTGCCACTCGGGAAAAAGCTGGAAGCAGAGAGTGCATCTCCAGGTCCCCTTGGAGGCCACAGAGCTTCCATAGCAGAGGCTGGCCTCCTTGGCTCTGGGAGCACAGCCTCAGCCACCCAAAGCCCAGGGCTCTGGTCCCCAGAGATGGCTCGGCCGCGGGGGCAGAGGAAGCTGCTCGCCCAGAGGCCTGGGATTCCAGATGCCTGGGGTGGGACAAGCACACTTGTCACACAGCACCACGGGCCTGCAGTGGTGCTTCCCCCAAGAGTTGTGTTCCTTCTGTTTCTAACTTAATAAAAGAGCTGAGAAAAGCCGTGCGTCCCTGGGGGGCTGGGGCCAGTCTTGGGAGGGAAGGCGCGGGCAGGCTTGGATTCCACCCCACCAGCCAGGGCCGGAAGTCTGCCCCCTGGCGCCTGCCCCTCCGGTGAGTTGGGGGGCGGGGAGACCTCCTCCCCAAGGACCCTGGCACCCAGATGAGATGGCTTCCTTTCCTCAGACTGTCCCAGCAGTGAAGCCTTTGAACTGCCCCTTGCCCCTCGTAGAATCCAGGCTGCTTCCCTGGAAAGCCCCAGCAGGGCCAACTCCGAGTTCAATGTGCTGCTCTCTGCGGAGCCCAGCTGACACTCGTGAACGGAGGAAGGCCGGGAAGGGGGTGTAGTCGCCCCCAGCGGCCAGCACTAGCTCCCTGCAGCCTCTGACGCTCCTGTCCATGCTGTCCCGTCACGCCCGCCACAGCCAATGTAACTCCCAATTCGGGAGCGTGGGCTCAGGGCCGGCAGCCCCACGTGGCCCCCGCCGCCCGGGTGCTCTGAACCTCTGCGGTGCACAGGCCCCCAGAACGCACAGTGGCCTGGAACAGTGTGAAGAAGGGGTTCAGATGCTGAAGTAGGGGTGGTACCGCTCCTTTGTCATCACCTCGAAGGAGCATCGTCTGAATGAGTGGGTCGATCTCGAAAGTGTGATACCCTCGCAATCTCCAAGCAGAGACGCTCTCCAGCTCCCTCCACAAACCCCAGTCACAGCCCCTCCCGATGCCCGCTCCTGCCTCGATGCTGGGAGCACAGGCAGGCACCACCTCCCCGCAGGCCTGGACACGGGCCACCAGGCGTGGGGGCGGCGGCCTAGTAAGCTGCAGTAGAAGCAGCAGGGATGGTAAGTAGGGGTGTGTTTGTCTTTACACAGCCTCGGGGTGAGCGTAAGCGCGCCAAGGCGGAGTAGCTCTCCAGGATTGGGCCCCAGCCTCCTACCTTGTTACTCTGGCGGCTTCCGCACGAGGCTTCCATCTCCTGGCCCAACGTGGCCACCCCGTTCCTGCCATCTCATCTGCATTCCAGCCATTGGGAAGGGGAGAGGACATGCCCCCAAACTTGCACATGTAACTTGTTCACACTCCCATGCGAGGCCGGACATGCCAGCCCCAATGCCAGACGATCACGGAATAAAGGGGAGGTGGATATTGAAGGACAAGGAGCAACCCCTGCACTGGCCCGCCTGACCTGGAGTTGAAAGGAGCCTGTCTACACTGGCCTGCTTCCCCTTCTCTGGAGCTGGTCGAGTGGGGCATTACAAAGCCGCAGGCCTCTTCAGGAGCCTGGCCCTGTGTGTGTGGCAGCACCGGTGAGGCCCTGCTGTGTGGCCGCCGACCAGCGCTCTGCCCCACTGCCCCCTGCAGGCCACGCGCAGTGACCCTGGGAGGGGGGCATGCTCGTCCTCTTCCCTCTGGTGAGGAAACAGGCCTAGAGGTTAGAGCCCCCCCCACCCCCCGGGCAAGGGCTCACGCTGGAGGCAGGAGGCCGCAGTGGCCAGGAGCTGGGGGCGGGTCGGAGCGCCCCTGCGTGTGCGTCTGATGCAACGGCGGCAGGGTTAACGAGGACGTGAGGGCCGGTTCTGAGGAGTCCCCGGACAGCCTTGTCGCGAGAACGGCCGCCATAGTTGCAGGGCTGGAGGTGGGCAGTGCACCCAGTCACGGGCCAGCTCACCCCATTCCACGTTCCTTGGACGGCCCCCAAGAGGCCAGACCGTGCCTGGGATGGGGCTTTGGGAAGCGAGCCCCAGCAGCGGTGGGTAAGATATCCCTGGGCGCCTTGTCCCAAGGTGGCCCACTGACCTCTCGCAGGTTGTAGCTCCCGACGGTCGGGCCACGTAGAGCCTACAGCACCCATGAGGCTACCTGGGGGCCTGCATTTCCAAGGCCGGAAGGTGGGCCGATCATCCCTCCTTCCTGCGCCTCAGCCAGGTCTGCCTTTGTCCAAAGGCCCTTCCCCGGTGCAGGAGCTGGTGAGGGGCCAGCCCAGACCATCCACCCCAATGGCCTATGGCCACCATCCCTGCTCAGCACCCAAGGCTACAAATCCTGGTGGGCAGAGAAGGAGCGTTGTAAGCAGCAAGTAATTGTCTTTTTAACCAGGGGGCTCAGAAAGAGCCTTTGGTGGTTCTGGGTCATCAGTCCGCGGGCCTTCTGTGCAGCAAGAAACAAACTGCATCGTCCCAGCCCAGTGGCTCCACCAGCCTCTCCCCTACAGGAGGGGGAGCATACTTCTGGAACACACAGGTGGCCTTGGAGGTGGCCGGCCTCCCCGTGCTTCCCTGCCCCTCCGGCAGCGGGGCCAGAACAGGCCCCACCTGAGCTCCCGACCTCGGAGCTCATAGCACCTGCCAGCGTGGGGCCCGCCCGGAGGCAGGTGTGGCCGGGGTCCTTTTCCAGCAGGGTCGCACAGCTGTCCTAGATTCTCCATCACTTCGTGGCCGCTTTGGGCTTGGGCAGACGTTCTTAACCTGGGATTCAGGATCAAATTCAGGGGTCTGTGTCCTTGAATGGGAAAGAATTACACCCTTATTTTCAAGGACCTGTAACTGACAGTGTTTTCTTCACCTGGGAATGTAGGCAGCCACCCCGCTGGTATCATCAGCGTCTGTGATTTTGCCTCTGGATGTTCTCATGACGGTACAGTTGTCACTGTCTTAAAATATCACAAACTCATTTCTGTGTGACAGATTACAGTCATTTTCAGACTGGCCACCAGATCATGTTACTGATAGGGAAGCGTGGATGTTGCAAGACCTATTATAAATTTGGTTTCTAAAATATCTGATGGGTGTCCAGGAACGGTGTCCCCAACTCCTATGTTGAAGTCCTGACCAACCCCCGTGCCTCAGAATGTGGCCTTCTGGGAAACAGGCGCTTTGCAGAGGTAATCAGTTAAGATGAGGTCCTAGCAGAGCAGGCTGGGCCCCTAACCCAACCCGGCCGGTGTCCTTAGAGGGGAAGTGTGGACACAGACGCACACACACGGGAACGCACGTGGAGACAGGAGCTTCGCTGCAGGGGCCAGGGCTCTATCAGGAGACGGGGAAGAGGCCCAGGACAGACCCGTCCCTGGTGTAACGAGAGCAGTGTCCTGCCCACATCTTGATTCTGGACTGTCTCCAGGGCTGCAGGACAACACGCTTCCATGGTTCCAGCCCGGCGGCGGCTCTGTGGTCAACGGATGCAGCGGGTGTCCTCTGCCAGCCTGCGTGTTGTAGCTTACGTACTGAACACAGGGGAGGGGACATAAAATCAAAACACTCCCCTGGGGAGTCCACAAGCTTCCAGCTGACCCGAGGGGCGGGAGCACTGAAAAGGTTAGAAGCCCTGAGCTAGGGGGAGCGGAGGGGCCGGGGGTCCCGCGGAGACAGGGCACTGCAGCGCTCGCTCTCTGGAGCATCCCTGTGGCTGCAGGCGGCACGGGACCCCCGGCCCAGCACCCGAGCTGAGCACTGCAACCCCGCGCCTTTCCGGGGTCCCGATCCAGGGAGGGGCAGGGCCCACCCAGCCTCCAGGTTGGCGGATATGACGGGGCAGGAGTAGGGCTGGGGGGCTCCCCCAGGGAAGCTCGTGGCCCTGCCTCCCTGGCAGGGGGGTTGCCATCCGGCCCCCTAGCCTGGGTCGCACGACTCTGGGGCACCAGCCCCTCTGGCCCAGGCCTCTGAGAGCCACAGTCACCCACGGAGTTTTCCCCAGCCAAGGCCCCGCAGAGCCCCCAGACGGCCGTGGAGAGCTGCTCCTGGGGTTCACTTCCGACCTCCTCCCCGATGACAGACCAGCCAAGGGCCCTGGGTCGGAGAAGGGCTGCCTGAGCCTGGCAGAGCCCTGAACGCTGGGGACATGTTTGTGATGCATGTCCCCAGAGGCCAAGATCCCATTTCCCGGGTCCAGATGATGGGGACACTGGGGCCACAAGTCCCTCCCTCCGGTGGCCAGGACCCTGGGATCACGACCTGAGCTGAAGGCAGATGCTTCACCGACGGAGCCACCCAGGCGTCTAAGAAATGAGATGGTGACATGAGGGGTGAGACGATACCCCAAGGCCACGCTGCTGAGTTGGGCTATGAGGTTATGCACTGACTCAGGGACCGCGCGGGGCTCCAGCTCCCTTCTGCTCACCAAGCTTTTTCTGACCCGCACTGCGGCTTGCTGTGGCCAGCGCCGGCCCTGCCCGTGAGTCTGAGCCATGCTCAGGGCCTTGGACAGCAGGCCAGTCCCCACTAGCTGAGCCTGTGGGGTGCACAGGGCAGGGGCTGCGGATGCACTGGGAGTCAGGCCGGCTGGGGCCCAGATTCCAGCCCTCCTGGGACCGGAACCCGGGTTTCCTCCCTGGGGAAGTTCGCTTTGCTTCCTTGGCAACAAAGGGGGGGCGGGGCAGATAACACGGGCTGTTGCAGGGCTTAAACTGATGCCGGTAGATAAAGACGTTGCTGGGCTTCCGCCCACAACGGTCATTTCCTTTGCTCCTATAAGGTGGCAACTGAGTAACGTGTCATGTCAGAAGAAAAATTAACGAGAAAGACAAAGCACACCAGATTCCCTGGGGAGTCACGGGAAAGTCCATTAGAAAGACACATTTCCCTTTTAGCCCTGGCTGCCGGGAAACCCAGGGCCCGCTGCCCGTTTCAGCACCGAGGCCACGATCTCTCCCCTCGGGGCACCCACACTTCCTCCTCCTTCCCCTGGGGTGTCCAGCTCACGAGCCCGCTGTGGGAATCATTAGCGCGATCACAGGACCTCGGCTTCCAATCGGCAAGTGCACAGAGCCTTGAGAGAGTTGCTTGGGCTTCTTGATGTTGAGACTTTCCTCCCTGGGCAGCTGACTGCATCCAGGAAGAGCGATTCCCTGAGCTGTTGGCAGGGATGGCCCCTCCAGGTCCAGGCCTGTGTCTGTGGCTGGAACAGGAGTGTTCTGGTCTGACACTGCTTTGCACAGTGCACGCCAAGCATCGAGGGGCCGGCCGGTCATGGGGGTGGGGGTGGGGGTAGGTCTTCCCCCAGGACACTGAGGCTGTCCCTTGGTGTGAGCCGGGCTCTCCGGGCCTGTCTGGGCAGGGGTCAGGGCAGGCCACTACGGAGGGGTTTTTCTCTCCGCAGCTTGGTGACGATGGAGGAAGGATTGGCTTGGCTAATTGGGTTCCACAGTAGACGTTTTCTATACACTAAACAACTTAAGTCCTCATCCCTAAATCTCTTCAAGGCATGTAAATAATATGTCCCAAATCATATACTTTGTACGTATTAAGTTTTTGATACCATTTTAGAGATCAGTTTAAAAATGCAGTTGGAGGGGCGCCTGGGTGGCTCAGTTGTTAAGCATCTGCCTTTGGCTCAGGGCGTGATCCCAGGGTCCTGGGATCGAGCCCTGCATCGGGCTCCCTGCTCAGCAGGAAGCCTGCTTCTCCCTCTCACACTCCCCTTGCTTGTGTTCCCTCTCTCGCTGGCTGTTTCTCTCTCTCTCTGTCAAATAAATAAATAAAATCTCAAAAAAAAAAAAA
>NW_024425230.1:17437369-17443627 GCF_017311325.1 Ursus maritimus | reverse complement strand
AAAAAAAAAAAAATGCAGCTGGAGGAGCACACGACGCTTGATCTCAGGGTTGTGAGTTCGAGCCCCACGTTGGGTGCAGAGATGACTTAAAAATAAGATCTTTCTTAAAACATGCGAGAGGTAGGGGCGCGTGGGTGGCTCAGTCATTAAGACTTAGGCTCAGGTCATGATCTCAGGGTCCTGGGATTGAGCCCCACATCGGGCTCCCTGCTTAGGGGGGGAGTCTGCTTCTCCCTCTCCCTCTGCCCCTCCCTCCTGCTTGTTCTGATATAAATATATAAAATCTTTTTTAAAAAATGCAAGATGGAGATGAGTGTTCAAAATTATTCTGGGGGGGCTGGGGGGCAACCCCTGGCTGGCTCAGTCAGTGGAGTCTGAGACTCTTGATCTTGGAGTCATGAGTTCAAGCCCTGTGTTGGGTGAACAGCTTACTTAAAAACCAAAACCAAACAGCGGAGCATGTGAAGTTTATTTTAGGGGGACACATGACCAAGAAGTTTGATGACCACTACCAAGGCCTGGCTGACACTGGGCTGGGACTGGGATGTCCCTTTGGGCCTGTGTGAGGCCTGTGCTGCCCTGCGGGGGCGGGGTGGGGGGGACACCACCCCCCAAGACCTACTCGGCCCCGGGTGCCAACCGGGCCAATGAGAGGAGGCAGGAATGCCAGGAATGAGCGCTGGCCAGGGGCTGGTTCCCACGGGCTCCCTGCCAGGCAGAAGCCTGGCCTTCCGATGGCTCCTTCCAGAGGAGGCTCCTTCCGGGGAGGGCCAGGCCTGGAAGTCTGTACCACTTCTGGTAGAAAGGGGGACCCTGCACCCCGAAGGCTCAGCGGTCTCACTTCAGATATCCCTGTCTGGACCACGTTAACTACATTACTGAGCTTGAAACTCTGTGTGGCCGTGAAGCATCATCGCTATTTAAAGACTTGGGAAGTTGCTCACGATCTATCACCATGTGGAAAAAAGGAAGGATTATCCCATTTTGTAAAATAAAGCGTGTGTGCCGTAGAGAAGAGATTGGAAGAACATAGAATGTGAGTGGTGTGCCCTTCTAGGTGTCCCGCGTAGGTGAGTTTCAGAAACAGCTTTATTGAGGTCTGAAATATAATAACTGCACATACTTGTTTTTATTATTTAAAAGATTTGTTTATTTATTTATGAGACAGAGAGAGAGAGGGGAGAGTGGCGGGGGAAGAGGGAGAGACAGAATCTCAAGCAGACTCCCTGCTGAGCCTGGAGCCCAACACGGGACTCGATCCCACAACCCCGAGATCATGACCTGAGCCGAAACCAAGAGTCAGACGCTTAACCGATTGAGCCACACAGGGGCCTACGCTGCACACATTTAGAATGCAGTTTTATGTATTTTTTTTCTTTTCTCCCCACCTTTTACGTGCACTTCTTACTTCCCCCATCCCCCTTTCACCTCCCCTCTGGGGACCATCAGCTTGTTCTCTATAGTGAAGAGTCTGTTTCTTGGTTTATCTCTTTTTTCTTTGATGTATTTGATTTTATATTTTATTTTACTTCATTTTGTTCTATTTATGTAGACTCTATCCCCAGTGTGGGGCTCAGACTCACAATCCCAGATCAAGAGTCGCACGCTCTACTGACTGAGCCAGCCAGGCGCCCCGCCCCCGACCTCTGTTTCCTTTGCTCGTGTCTCTTGTTTCTTACATTTCGCATATGAGTGAAATCATACGGTATTTATCTTTCTTGGACTGGCTTATTTTGCTTAGCATAATACTCCATCAATGTTGTTGCCAACACCAAGATTTCATTCTTTTTTATGGTGGAATAATATTCTATTGTATAGGCAATGCATATCTACAGGCACGTGCAATGGAATGCACACTCACAGACACACAGACGCACACACACACCACAGTTCCCCTATCCATTCATCTATGGGTAGACACTTGCGTAGACACTTGGGCTGCCGTAATTTGGCTGCTGTAGATAGTGCTGCTATAAACAGGGGTGCAGGTATCCCTTTGAATTAGTGTTTTTCTAGTTTTGGGTAAATACCCAGTAGTGCGATTCCTGGGTCATAGGGTAGTTGTATTTTTTTTATTTTTTATTTTTTAAAGATTTTATTTATTTATTTATTTGACAGAGATAGAGACAGCCAGCGAGAGAGGAAACACAAGCAGGGGGAGTGGGAGAGGAAGAAGCAGGCTCATAGCGGAGGAGCCTGATGTGGGGCTCCATCCCAGAACGCCGGGATCACGCCCTGAGCCGAAGGCAGACGCTTAACCGCTGTGCCACCCAGGCGCCCCTGTATTTTTAACTTTTGGAGGCAACTTCATACTGTTCTCTATGGTGGTTGAACTGACTCACCTTCCCACCAACAGTGTATGGAAGTTCCTTTTTCTCCATCCTTGCCAATACTTGTTATTTTTAGGCTTTTTGATTCTCGCCATTCTGACAGGTGCGAGGCGATCTCTCCCTGTGGTTTTGATTTGCGATTCCCTGATGATGAGTGACATTGAGCATCTTTTCATGTGTCTGTGGGCCATCTGCTCGTCTTCCTTGGAGAAATGTTGATTCAGGTCTTCTGCCCATTTTTTAAATTGGATTATTCGTTTTTTGGGTCGAGCTGTAGCCGTTCTTTATATATTTGGGATGCTAACCTTTATCGGATGTCATGTGCAAACCTCTTCTCCCATTTCGGACGTTGCCTTTTAGTTTTGTTGATTGTTTCCTTTGCTGTGCAGAAGCTTTTCGTCTTGATGTAGTCCCAATAGTTTATTTTTGCTTTTGTTTCCCTCACCCGAGGGGACCTATCTAGAAATATTTGCTACAGCCAACGTTGGAGCGATTACTGCCTGTGCTCTCTTCTAGGATTTTTATGGTTTCGGACCTCACATGTAGGAGGTTAATCCATTTTGAGTTTAGGTGTGTGGGTGGTCTAAGAGAGTGGTCCAGTTTCGTTCTTTTGCGTGTTGCTGTCCCTTTTCCCCAACACCATTTATCGAAGAGACTGTCTTTTGCCCATTGGATATTCTTTCCCGCTTTGTCGAAGATTAATTGACCATACCGTTTTAAACATTTTGATGTACGGATGCACCCAGGAAATGGTCCCAGTCACCGTGGTGATATAGCCATCACCCGGGAAAGGTGCCTCATGCTGCATTATCGATATATATGTCGATACATATATATATTGAGATAGAACTCACGTACCATGCAATTCACCCATGGAAGGGTACGATTCACTGGTTTTTAATGTGCTCACAGCTAATGAGACCAGGACCACAATCTATTTCAGAATCTTTTCATTCCATCCCCCAGAAGAAACCCCATACCCATTAATAGTCATTCGCCACCCCCTTCAAGTGCCCCCGTCCTGGGCACATGGCAGAGGGCTCCAAATCCACCTGTACTTTCTGATTAAGTTCTTTCCACCTTCTCCCTTAACTCGGGCAAAAGGCCCTGTGGGCAAAGCATCCCATGATGGGGACCGAAACTCCCCCTCAAGGAGTAAGGACTGTCCTGACACCAGCAAGACTCTACATGATTGACCCCCAGACAGCGATTGACCTGACCTTCCCTGCCCACTGACACATACCCGCCGCCCTTGTCCCACATCTGATACAAACCTGGAAGTATCTTCAGCACTTGGGGGACGGTCTTTGAGACGCTGGTCCGCTGTCTTCCCCGTCCTGGCCTCCCTGAGATAAACTCCTTTCCTGTGTCACCACCACTCGTCCCTCTGCCTTTGGATTCTGTCTGCGGCGAGTGGCCACGCCTGGTCTGTTTGAGAGCCCGGGAGCCCTGGAGCCCTGTGCTCGTGCACCCCTGCGCCCCAGCTCCCCAGGGACCAATCTACTTTCTGTCTCTCTGCATTTGCCCATGCTGGCAGTTTGTACCCGTGGCATAAATAACATGGGCTTCCTTTGTGACCGGCCTCTGACTTGGCGCAGGGTTTCCAAGCTTCATCCCCGCCGTGTCGGTACTGAGTTCTAACCATCTGAGCAACTGTCAGAATGTTTTCCAAAGCGGCTGCGTCCTTGCACGTCCCATGAGACGTGCGCGAGCGTTCTAACTTCTCTGTATCCTCACCAACGTGTGTCGTCATCTTCTTTTCTAAAGTGACAGCCCCCTAGTGAGTATGAATTGGTATCTCATTTTCGGGGGTCTGATTTACCTTCTCTGAGTTAAAGATGTAAACATTTTTTCACATGTTAATGGGCCATTTATATCCTTTCTTTGGAGAAATGTCTTCAGATGCTTTGCCCATTTTAAAATTTGATGATTGGGGCACCTGGGTGGCTCAGTAGGTTAAATGTCTGCCTTCAGCTCGGGTCATGATCTCGGGGTCCTGGTATGGAGCCCCACATCGGGCTCCCTGCTCAGTGGGGAGTCTGCTTCTCCCTCCCCCTGCTCATGTATGCGTGCTCTCTCTCTCTCTCTCAGTCTCTCTCCCTCTCAAATAAATAAATACAATCTTTTAAAAAAATAAAATAAAATTTGGTGATCTGTCTTGTGGGCGTCTGGGTGACTCCGTGGGTTAAGCATCTGGCGCCTGGTTTCAGCTCAGGTCATGATCTCAGAGTCAGGAGATGGAGCCCTGTGTTGGTTCTGCACTCAGCGGGGAGTCCGCTTGGGGACACTCTCTCTCTCTCTCCCTCTGCCCCTTCCCACAGCGAGCTGTCCCTCTCCCTCCCTCTCTCCCTCCCTCTCTCTCTCTCTCTCTCTCTCAAGCAAGCTCCCAAACACATGGGCCCTTTGGAATTGGTCTCAGAACATTTATTTAGTGGGTGTCTCAGAAGCGGGATTTGCTAAATGGGTCCCAGCTCCCAGAAGCATGTGGTTTGGGAAGAGAAAGGAAGGAGGGATTCCTGGGTGGCCGTGTGGTCACCCCTAGAATGGAGCAGCAGCCGTGTGGCCCCCAGCTGCTAGAGGCAAGTTACCAATAGAATTGGGAGGTGAATCCAATCTTGGGGGGCGGGCACTGGATGCCTCAGGCACTGGAAGAAGAAAAGGTATTGTTCCCGTTGGTTCTTGTTACCTGGAACAGCTCCCCCTAACGGGGGAGGATGCTGGGTCAGGCCCGGATGCGGGAGCAAGCCAGGACTTCAGTGAGTCCGAGCTTCAGCCACGGCCGCAAAGTCACCCCCAAGGGGAAAGTGCATGAGCCAACAGAAAATACTTCTTAGACCCTGAGTCATAGAGAAGGGGGTGAACCCGAGGGTGTCGTGGGAGGACTTGTCTCCTTGGCCTCCTGGGAGCCCGTCCTGAAGCAGGAAGTAGCCCATGCGAGCAGTGTCCGGTGGGGAAGGCTGCAGGGTGGAGAGCAGGCCTGGGCTGATGCAGGAGCCACCGCTCCCTGGGGCGCAAGCACACAGGGCTGTGAGCGATATGGTCACTCGGGACGATGTTCCCGAGGGAACAGCCAGCCTGGCAGACTGGACCAAAGCCTCGGTAGAGCGACTTTACCCTGAGATGGGGGACTGCCATCCCCCCATAAATGCAAGCGGAACACCCCAATGAAGGCACTGCTGTGTTTGGGGTGCAATGCCCATGGGGCTGCCTTTATGATGCCCAGATAATCCCCCACACAACGTGCTGCTCCCCAGCTCGTGGCAAACACAGCGGGGAAGGGGCTCCTTTTATGTGGGCACCTGAAAAACCTGTCAAACCTTATTGTTGCCAAATGGAGAGAAACCAGAGAAACCGCCGGAAGCCTTATCAAGTTTGCTGGCTCCGCTTCCCCTTGCTTGCAGATGCTGATGAAAACTGGGTTGATTAACATTTTTCTCTCATAAACTTAAATGACTTTGAGATAGGAGAAAAGGTGGATGTTATTAAAGAGCCCCGCGTTACTCATAAAAGGGAAAAGTTGGAAATACCTAAGTTCCTGAAATGATGTCTCTGTAAAACGAAATATTAAGCAATGTTCATAGCAGTGTTCATACCAAAATCTGAAATGAGGGGCGCCTGGGTAGCACAGTTGTTAAGCGTTTGCCTTCAGCTCAGGGCGTGATCCCGGCGTTGTAGGATCGAGCCCCACATCAGGCTTCTCTGCTGGGAGCCTGCTTCTTCCTCTCCCACTCCCCCTGCTTGTGTTCCCTCTCTCGCTGGCTGTCTCTCTCTCTGTCAAATAAATAAGTAAAATCTTAAAATAAAAAAAAAAATCTGAAATGAGGTAAGTGGGACACAAGTGTCTATATAGAACATGACCTAATTTTACCAAAAACAACAAAACCCCCCACATACACAGAAAACACTCGGGGTCTTTTTTTTTTTTTTT
>NW_024425230.1:17434261-17437359 GCF_017311325.1 Ursus maritimus | reverse complement strand
CCCGAGGGTGTCGTGGGAGGACTTGTCTCCTTGGCCTCCTGGGAGCCCGTCCTGAAGCAGGAAGTAGCCCATGCGAGCAGTGTCCGGTGGGGAAGGCTGCAGGGTGGAGAGCAGGCCTGGGCTGATGCAGGAGCCACCGCTCCCTGGGGCGCAAGCACACAGGGCTGTGAGCGATATGGTCACTCGGGACGATGTTCCCGAGGGAACAGCCAGCCTGGCAGACTGGACCAAAGCCTCGGTAGAGCGACTTTACCCTGAGATGGGGGACTGCCATCCCCCCATAAATGCAAGCGGAACACCCCAATGAAGGCACTGCTGTGTTTGGGGTGCAATGCCCATGGGGCTGCCTTTATGATGCCCAGATAATCCCCCACACAACGTGCTGCTCCCCAGCTCGTGGCAAACACAGCGGGGAAGGGGCTCCTTTTATGTGGGCACCTGAAAAACCTGTCAAACCTTATTGTTGCCAAATGGAGAGAAACCAGAGAAACCGCCGGAAGCCTTATCAAGTTTGCTGGCTCCGCTTCCCCTTGCTTGCAGATGCTGATGAAAACTGGGTTGATTAACATTTTTCTCTCATAAACTTAAATGACTTTGAGATAGGAGAAAAGGTGGATGTTATTAAAGAGCCCCGCGTTACTCATAAAAGGGAAAAGTTGGAAATACCTAAGTTCCTGAAATGATGTCTCTGTAAAACGAAATATTAAGCAATGTTCATAGCAGTGTTCATACCAAAATCTGAAATGAGGGGCGCCTGGGTAGCACAGTTGTTAAGCGTTTGCCTTCAGCTCAGGGCGTGATCCCGGCGTTGTAGGATCGAGCCCCACATCAGGCTTCTCTGCTGGGAGCCTGCTTCTTCCTCTCCCACTCCCCCTGCTTGTGTTCCCTCTCTCGCTGGCTGTCTCTCTCTCTGTCAAATAAATAAGTAAAATCTTAAAATAAAAAAAAAAATCTGAAATGAGGTAAGTGGGACACAAGTGTCTATATAGAACATGACCTAATTTTACCAAAAACAACAAAACCCCCCACATACACAGAAAACACTCGGGGTCTTTTTTTTTTTTTTTGAAGATATATATATATAGATACATAAATATATATATCATATATATACAGATATATGAATATGACAGAGAGAGAGAGCATAAGCAGAGGGAGCGGCAGGCAGAGGGAGAAGCAGGGAGCCCGACCTGGGACTTGATCCCAGGACCCCGGGATCATGACCTGAGCTGAAGGCAGACAATCACCCACTGAGACATGCAGGCGCCCCAGCACTGGGGATCTTAATGAAATGTTAAAGGATGGTTTATTCTGGGTGATGGGGTTATAGGTGTTTTAAAAAGTTTTTAAAAATAAATCTCAGTACTTCCCCAGGCACCTGGGTGGCTCAGTCAGTTAACCATTCAACTGTTGATTTTGGCTTAGGTCATGATCCCAGGGTCCCACGATCGAGCCCCCCCCCCCCCCCCCCCCCCCCCGTAGGGCTCCAGGCTCAGCTGGGGGTCTGCTTGAGATTCTCTCTCTCCCCCCTCTTTTTTTAAATTGCATAACACTTTTTTTTTTTTTTTTAGATTTTATTTATTTATCTGACAGAGGGACAGCAAGAGAGGGAACACAAGCAGGGGGAGTGGGAGAGGGAGAAGCAGGCCTCCCGCTGAGCAGCGAGGCCCATGCAGGGCTCGATTCCAGGACCCTGGGATCATGACCCCAGCCAAAAGCAGACACTTAACAACTGAGCCACCCAGAGGCCCCTCTCTCTCCCTCTTTAAAAAAAAAAACAAAAAAAAAAACACCTCATATATTCTTAGGGAGTGTGAATTGTAATAATATTACAGTATTACACAACAGCCACCACAGACGGGTTAGGGAAGCTGAGTCTCAGAGGCTAACGTCAGCCTGGGGGAGGGGAGGGGAGGGCAGGGAGGTGGCCGCGCCAGGGCAGGGGGAGCTATGGCAGGGACCACGATGGCCGGGAAGCTTGGGGGCAAGTCAGCTACAGGCTGGCACCAGCACCTGGGACCCACAGCGGGGCTCGGGACAAGCGGGGTGCGCGGGGGAGCCCTGCGTTCTCCGCCCACCACCGTTCATTGCTTCTAGAAGCCCCTGGATTGTTCCCTCCCATGGGCACGCTTGCTCTCACTCGCCCTCACGTTTCCCCCACAGCCTGGCGGCCTCGGGCCCCCAGCAGAGAGCTGCGGTGCAGGCCCCGGCGACGCTGGGGCTCCCTTGGGGCGCAGACCGGCTCCAGCTCTCGGCAGCTCCGCAGCAGGAGCTGCTTGGAGACCCCGGGGGAGGGGGCAGCACGTGCACAACGGAGCTGCTTGCGGATCCAGCGTGGGGATCATCCAGCCGGCGCCTCCTCGGCCTCAGCTGCGCACAGGCTTCACCTGCAAGCACTGAGCGGTCCCCGTGCCCGGCCCGCCCCGAAGGCCCCCGTGGGCTCGGCCGGCCGCACGTGTGGCCCGGGCGCCCGCCCCCCTCCCCAGGTGATCTCAGGTGCGGCAGGCCCGCCCGCCCGTGCGCCGGCCTTCCCCTTCTCGGACGGGGTGGGCGGCTGGTCCCGCAGGGGGAAGAAAACAGAGCGATGCAGGAGGAGCCCACGCAGCTCTCGACACGGTTCGTAAGGCTCCCAGTACACAGCCCAAGTGTTCGTAGAGAGTTACTTGCAGAAGGAGAGGGACCCGCTTCGCAGAGTGGACGGGACCTCGCTGCTCCAAGGGGGTGGGATACGGGAGCTCCTTCCGGCGTTCCTTGTCCTTCGGTTTTCCTGCTCTCCCCCCCCCCCACCCCCGCGCCTGCTCTGCGGTGCAGGGGAGGCAGGGCGCCCCGAGGCGGGGGCAGGGGGGTCCTGGAACTTAGTATGCGTTTGAGACTCTGCCTCATTAAATCTGGGTTTGGCTCAGGGAGATGTATTTTAACAAGCAGCCCAGATCGTTTGAATGCAGGAGATACAAAGACTGTACTTTGTTTTTTTGGGGTTTTTTAAAAAAAGATTTGTTTATTCATTTTTAGAGCGAGTGAGCAGGGGGAGGGGCAGAGGGAGAGATTTTTTTTTTTTTTTTTTTTTTTTTTTTTTTTTTTTTTTTTTTTTTTTTTAG
>NW_024425230.1:17433971-17434256 GCF_017311325.1 Ursus maritimus | reverse complement strand
GGGGGAGAGGCAGAGGGAGAAGCAGACTCCTCGCTGAGCAGGGGGCAGATGTGGGCTCACTCCCAGGACCCCTGGGATCAGAGCCTGAACTGAAGGCAGACGCTTAACCCCCTGAGCCACCCAGGCGCCCCCGGGAGAGAATTTTTAACGCAGACTCCCCACTACGTGAGGAGCCCTGTGTGAGGGCTGGTCCCACAACCCTGAGATGGTGAAATGAGCCGAAACCAAGAGTCGGTGCTCAACCGACTGAGCCAACCAGGCGCCACCCCCCCCCCCCCCCCCACT
>NW_024425230.1:17126623-17433961 GCF_017311325.1 Ursus maritimus | reverse complement strand
CCCCCCCCCCCCCCAAGACTGTACTTCCAACGCTGGTCTAAGGGCAAACCATGGGTTTACAAGTCACCAGGTGTGGGTTTGACGCCGGCTGTGGCTGGGCCATTTGCCTGATTCTCTGAGCCTTGGAGTAATCAACCATAAGTGGGGAGACTCAGGCCCCCAGGGTGTCAGGTTCCGTGGGATCATGGAGATCTGTGGGTTTAGCCAGTGAGTGCACCTTGCTCTGCCGGGCCCCCTCTGGGGAGCTCATCCCGAGGAGACGGAACAGTGACGAGCTTTCTTTGACCCGGATGGTCTGAAACCATTCCGGAACCCTGAAATTGCAGTAAAAGGTCACCCCTGGCTGGGGGCCCTTAAGGGTGCACCTAGCACCTTCATCGTTCAGTCCCTTTGGCCAAGCAGGAAGAGAGGACAATTACGTCTCTTAAGAAGGGGTAGGTGCCATCATCCCCATCTTCCAGATGGAAACCGTAGCTCAGAGAGGATAGCGTGTTGCCCCAGGACACAGGACCGGGGCATCAGGGTGGGGACTTCCATCTGTTTCCAGACCCCAGCCCTTGGCCGCCCAGCCTGCCTTCCCAGGAGCTGCTCTCACTCCCAGTGGGAGATGGTGAGAGCCCCCTGGGCTCCCTGGTCCTGGGGTGGGGGGAGTGGTCTGGCCTACTTTGGGCTGCAGGGCCTAGTGGGGTTGGGGCTCAGCTGCTTTGTAGAGGAGGGGGCTGAGTGGCCACCCCAGGACCTGGGAGCAGGACTCTGGATAATCCAACTGGGGTCTCCCAGCGGGGAGAGCTGCCCCCGAAACCACTGGCACTGGGGGCCGCCCTCCTGACTCCACTCTGTTGGCAGACAAGGGGTGGGCCCTACCTGTTTAGGCCCTGGGACACACCACCTGTCCTTATTCCCAGCACCCCAGCCTTGGAATGAGGGTGTGGACAAGGTGACCTTCAGCCCAGCCTTGGGAGCAGGGGACAGGGCTCAGCCTTACATTCTAGGCTGGCAAGCTGGGGGGAGGGGCCAGCCCATGGAAGTGCAGATCGGAGGGTTCCAGGTGTAAGGCACACAGGAAAGGGGCTGGGTGTTCCTTGGGTGTCAGGGAAGGCTTCCTGGAGGAGGAGACAGTTCAGCCAAGCAAGGGTGTTGTGAACCAGGCAGAGGCCTAGAGACAAGGCACTCTTAGTGGAGCCCTGTGCTGGTGCTGGGACCAGGTGGATGGAGAAGACCTGTCAGCCCTCAGGGACCCTCCTGTTCGGGGTGAGTTAGGGGCTCCTGACTAGCAGGCCCCAGGTGCAGAGACTCATGCATTAGGTCCAGGACCAAGGGTTCAACTTTCGTCATCAAATCCTCATAACAAATCTGCAAGTTAGCTATCAGTCCCTTCTGAAAGGAGAAAGGGAGATACTTTAAATAACTTGTTGGAGGTTGGTCTCCCCAGTCTTTGTCTACAGCACCCTCCAAATGGAGTGGGGCCCTCGCTTGGCCCACTCCTGAGCTCCCCACCGTCCAGGCTCCTGCCGAGAGCATTGTCTCAGATGCCCAGAGTCCTGCAGAGAAGAGGCCAGGCTGGGAAGGAGCAAGGTTGTCCCAGCAACCGCCAGCTGCAACCCCGGGGCTGGGGGCGGGGTGGGCAGTGAGGGACCCTCTGAGGGAAGGGATGACCGGAGGCTGTGTTTGAGGAGGCACTTAGAGCCAGCCCTGCCCCAGTCAGTTCTCCCCCCGAAGGCCCTCCTGGGTCCCTCTCCCCTCCGCCCCTATCCTGAGGGTCCACAACCATTCTGTGGGAAGAAGGCTAGTGTCACAAAGGAACCTGGGTGTTGGGGCGGGGAGTAGCCCGAACTTCGGTGGGTGGCACTGTTCAGAGCTGTGTCCTGCAGGTGATTACCATGTGAAAGGAGGCGCGGGGTCCTGGGAGGCAGCCAAGCCCTGACTGCCCTCCCCTCCCCCCCCCATGACACCTGTCAGGCCCCCACAGGAGGGGCCAGGGTCCTCCCTCTGGGTGGTCTGAGGCCCCTAAAGAAGTGGGGGCAATTCGAAGGAAAAGAGAATCTCAGAACCCAAGAACAGGAGGTGTGGGGAGGGAGGCCTGGGGGTGCTGCTTGCTAAGGCTACACCAGGGGTGAGGGGACGGCCCCCAAGAGTGAAGGGAGTTCCCTGTCTGATTTCTGATGCTCTCCGGCTCAGCCCAGCCCCGTTCTGCCTGTTACTGCCTCTGAGAAAACAAGACCCATGCCCTGCATTTCTCCTCTCCCCTGCCAGCTCTTTTCTGGACTTTTCTTCCTGTGTTTCTGGCTCAGAGCTTTGCCCTGTTGCATCAGGTCCCTCGCTGCAGACCCCTCCCAGGGCACTAGGTGGCTGGTCGGCCACTCCTGTGTCCTGGGCTCTCCCTTCGGGTGGGGACCCCCCCCAGGCCAGGTGGTGCTGTTGCTGAGCGGGGGGCACAGTGTGGCCCCCAGAGCAGGCGGAGACCAGGCAGCCCTGCTGGACAGCTGCCACGTATCCTTGGAGCCCTGAGCACTTGGTGCCTCCACTGTTCTGGAATGAATGAGCCTCCTCACTCCTCTGGCCTCCCAGACAGAGCCCGTCGCTGGCTCAGACCCAGCCGCAGGGAGCGGAGGGGGAGGCCATGGGAACTGCTGCCCTCTCTGCGGAGGGCGTCTGGTGTGGGGCCCAGGGTGAAGGTGACAGCCTGTGACCGCGAGTGGACGGGCCGGCCCGGGCTGCACGGGCTTGCGGGGAGGCGGCTCTGGCCAGGCCCACAGAAGACTCTTGCGACTCCTGTGCGTGCTTCCAGAAGGGCAGCCCCCGGGCGTTCCAGCAGGACCCGCTCCCTGTGGCTGTCGGGAGGGGAGTGGCAGTCCGGACCCCAGGCGGCTGCGCCCACGGTCTTTGCAGGACACCGTGCGGGGTGATGCCCAGCGTCCAGCAGGGGCTTTCTGGGGGCAGCGGCTGAGACTTTGAGAAGCAGGCAGTGGGCAGCTTGCAAAGGAGGCACTGCTGCCCCGGGCAGCCTCGACAGCTTCCCCTGCGCCCCTCTGGTCGGAGGCCAGACCGGGAAGATCCCCGTGCAGTGGGATGCAAATGGGCTTTCTCCTCCCGAAGTAGTTTGGCTTATTTTTTATTAGTTTTGCCATAAATGATTTAAAAGTTGTTAAATTCCGGTGTAGTTCACGTACAGGGCTCTATTAGCTTCAGGTACACAATACAGGGATTCAACATGTCCATACTTACTCAGTGCTCGTCAGGACAACCGTGCTCTTCATCCCCTTCCTCTTTCCCCCACCCAGGTCTCCGCTGGGAACCACCCATTTGTTCTCTGTAGTTTAGACTCTGTTTTTCGGTTTGTTTCTTTTTCCTGTTTTGTTTCTTAAATTTCACATCTGAGTGAAATCATATGTATTTGTCTTTCTCTGACTGACTTATTTCCCTTAGCGTAATACTCCCTAGCGCCATCCCTGTTGTCGCAATTGGCAAGATTTCACTCTTTTTTAGGGCTGAGTAATATTCGTGTGTGTGTGTTGCACGTGCGCATTAGGGGTTTGGGGTTTTATTCATTTTCTAGCTCCTTTAGGTGTAAGGTTAGGTTGTTTGAGATTTTTCTTGCTTCCTGAGTTAGGCTTGTTTTGCTATAAATTTCCCTCTTAGAAGTGCTTTTGCTGTATCCCAAGGGTTTTAGAGCATTATTGTGTTTCATATAATATATATATATACATACACATACATACACACACACACACACCGTTTTCCTTTAAGTAAGCTCTACGCCCAGTGTGGGGCTTGAACTCACAACTCCGAGATTAGAGTTGCATGTTCTGACTGAGCCAGCTGGTAGCCCCCACACCACATCTTCTTGATCCGTTCATCTATCTGTGGACACGAGGGCCGCTTCCCTATTTTGGCCAATGTGCATAATTCTGCTATAAACATTGGGGTGCCTGTATCCTTTCAAATTAGCGATTTTGTATTCTCTGGGTAAATACCCCGTAGTGTGATCACCGGGCTGTAGGGTATTCGTATTCTTAATGTTTTGAGCAAACTCCATACGGTTTTCCTCTGTGGCTGCACCAGTTTGCATTCCCACCAGCCGAGTGTGAGGGCTCCTTTTTCTCCCCAGCCTCGCCAACACCTGGTGTTTTCTCGTGTTTTTATGGTAGCCATTCTGACAGGTGTGATGTCACGTGTAGTTGTGATCGGTATTTCCCTGGTGATGAGCAATGTTGAGCATTTCTTTTTTAGCTTCTTTCATGGATCTGTTGGCCTTCCGTATGTCTTCTTTGGGAAAATGTCGATTCATGTCATCTGCCCATTTTTTAAATGGGTTGTTTTTTTGTTGTTGCTTTGTTTTTTTGGTGTTGAGTTGTAGGAGGTCTTCATATATTTTGGATACTAACCCTTTATCGGATGTGTCATTCGCAAACATCCTCTCCCATTCTCTAGGTGGCCTTTTAGTTTTCTTGATTGTTTCCTTTGCTCTGTAGAAACTTTCATTTTGGTGTAGTCCCAAGAGTTTATTTTTGCTTTTTGTTCCCCTTAACTCAGGAGACACCTAGAAAAACGTTGCTATGGCTGAAGTCAGAGAAATTACTGCTGGGCTCTCTTCTAGGATTTTTATGGTTTCAGGTCTTACTATTAGGTCCTTAATCCATTTTGAGTGTTTTTGTGTATGGTGTAAGAAAATGGTCCAGTTTCAATGTTTTGCATGTGGCTGCCCAGTTTTCCCAGCACGGTTTGTTGAAGAAACGGTCTTTTTCCTGTTGGATATTCTTGTCTCCTTTGTCAAAGATTAATTGACCATAAAATCATGGGCTTGTTTGGGGGCTTTCCATTCTGTTCCATTGATTTATGTGTCTATTTGTGTGCTGGTAGCCTACTGTTTTGATTACTAGAGCTTTATAGTGTAACTTGAAATTTGGAATCATACCTCCAGCTTTTTCTTTTTCAAGATTGCTTTGGCTATCGGGTCTTTTGTGGTTCCATACAAATTGTGGGATTGTTTGTTCTAGTTCTGTGAAAACTGCTGTTAGTATTGTGATAGGGATTGCATTGAATCTGTATTTTGCTTTGGATGGTGTGGACATTTTAGCAGTACTTCTTCTTCCAATCCAGGCATGGAGTATCTTTCCATTTGTTTGTGTCATCTTCGGTTTCCTTCATCAATGTTTCACAATTTTCATAATATTCTTTTTGGTACAATCATAAATGGGATTATTTTCTTAGTTTGTCTTTCTGTGGTTTCGTTAGTGTGAAGAAATGCAACAGATTTCTGCACGTTGATTCAGTGTCCTGTGACTTTACTGATTCATGTATCCGTTCTAGTAGATTTTTGGGTGGAGTCTTTTGGGTTTTCTGTATAGAGCACCATGTCCTCTGCAAATAGTGACAGTTTTACTTCTTCCTGACCAATGTGGATGCCTTTGGTTCCTTTCTTGTCTGATTGCTGTGGTTGAGACTTCCAGTACTGTGTTGAATAAAAGTGTTAAGGGTGGACATCCTTGATTTGTTCCTGTCCTGAGGGGAAAAGCTCTGTGGGTTTTCATATAGGGCCTTTATTATGCTGAGGTATGTGTTCCCTTTAAATCTGCTTTGCTGAGGGTTTTTTTTTTTTTTTAAGATTTTTTTATTTTTAAGTAATCTCGACACCCAACACGGGGCTTGAACTCACAACCTTGTGATCCAGAGTCTCATGTGCTGCTAGCGGAGCCAGCCAGGATCCCCTACCAAAGTCTCTTGTCACGGACGGATGTTGTACTTCGTCAAATACTTTTTCTGTGTCTGTTGAAATGATCATATGGTTTCTATCCTTTCTCTTATTGATGTGACGTATCACGTTGATTGCTTTACAAATATTGACCTGACCTTGCACCCAGGAAATAAATCCCACTCGGTTATGATGAATGACTTTTTTAGTGTATTGTTGAATTTGGTTTGCTGATATTTTGTTGAGGATTTTTGCCTCTATTTTCATCACAGATATTGACCTTTAGTTCTCTTTTTTTGTGGTGTCGTTTTTGTTTGTTTGTTTGTTTGTTGTAGTGTCTTTATCTGGTTTTAGTATCAGGGTAGTGCTAGCCTCACAGAATGGATCTCGAAGCTTTCCTTCTATTTGGGGGGATAGTTTGAGAAGGATAGGTATTAACTCTTCTTTAAATGTTTGGTAGAATTCACCTGTGAAGACATCTGGTCCTGGACTTTTGTTTGTTGGGAGTTTTTTATTTTTGTTTTAAGATTTTATTTATTGAGAGAGAGCAACAGAGAGCAGGAGCAAGGGGAGGGGCAGAGGGAGAAAGACAGCATTTCAAGCAGGCTCCACGCTGAGTGTGGAGCTTGATGCGGGGCTCAAGCCCATGACCCCAAGATCACGCCCTGAGCCAAAATCAGGAGTGGGATGCTCACCTGACGGAGCCTCCCCCCCCCCCGGGTGCTACTGTTGGGTGTTTTCTTATTATTGATTCAACTTTATTGCTGGTAATTGGTCTGTTCAAATTTTCTAATTCTTCCTGATTGAGTTTTGGGAGGTTATGTTTCTAGGAGTTCACCTGTTTTTTCCCCTCCTAGGTTGTCCAATTTGTTGGCATATAGTTTTTCATAATATTCTCTTAAGTCATTTCTATTTCTGTGGTGGTGGTGGTGACTTCTCTTCTTTCCTTTGTGATTGTGTTTGAGTCCTTTCTCTCTCTCTCTCTAATGATTCTGGCCAGAAGTTTATCTCTTTCGTTGATCTTTTTGAAGAACCAGCTCCTGGTTACACTGATCTCTTCTATTGTTTTTTGTTTTTTAGTTTCTATTATTTATATCTGCTAAGCTTAATTATTTCCTTTCTTTTGCTGCTGGTTTGGGGTTTTATTTGTTGTTTTCTAGCTCCTTCAGGTCTAAGTTTAGGTCGTCTGATATTTTTCTTGCTTCTTGAGGTTGGCCTGTATTGCTATGAACTTCCCTCTTAGAACTGCTTTGGCTGCTTCCCAGAGGTTTTGGAATGTTGTGTTTTCACTTTTATTTGTCTCCATGGATATTTTGATTTCCTCCTTGATTTCTTGGTTGACCCGTGCAGTGTTTAGTAGCATGGTATTTAACCTCCATGTAGTTGTGGTCTTTCCAGATTTTTTTTCCCCCTGATTTCTTGTTTCATAGCATTGTGGTCAGAAAAGATGTGTGGTATGACTTTGATCTTTTTGAATTTGTTGAGGCTGGTTTTGTGGACTAATGTGTGAATTATTCTGGAGAATGTTCCATGTGCACTTGAAAAGGGATCCCCTTTCTGCACATCCTCTCCAACATTTGTTGTTTCCTGCCTTTGGAGATGTGTCATGAAAAAAGTTGCTGTGGCTGATGTCAAAGAGGTTGCTGCCTATGTTCTCCTCTAGGATTTTGATGGATTCCTGTCTCACGTCGAGGTCTTTCATCCATTTGGAGTTTATCTTTGTGTATGGTGTGAGAGAGTGGTCAAGTTTCATTCTTTTGCATGTAGCTGTTCAATTTTCCCAGCACCATTTATTGAAGAGACTTTTTTTCCACTGGATGTTTTTTCCTGCTTGTCAAAGATTAGTTGCCCAAAGAGCTGAGGGGCCATTTCTGGGTTCTCTATTCTGTTCCATTGACCATGTGTCTGTTTTTGTGCCAGTACCATGCTGTCTTTGTGATCACAGCTTTGTAGTACAGCTCGAAATCCGGCAACGTGATGCCCCCAGCTTTGTTTTTCCTTTTCAACAGTTCCTTGGAGATTCGGGGCCTTTTCTGGTTCCACACAAATTTAAGGGCTGTTTGTTCCAGTTCTTTGAAAAATGTCATTGGTATTTTGATAAGGGATGGCATTGAAAGTGTAGATTGCTCTGGGTAGCATAGACGTTTTAACTATGTTAATTCTTCCAATCCACGAGCATGGAATATTTTTCCATCTTTTTGTGTCTTCTTCAATGTCTTTCAAGAGTGATTTGTAGTTTCTAGAATAAAGATCCTTTATGTCTCTGGTTAAGTTAATTCTGAGATAATACGCAACTAATGAATCATCAAACTTTACATCAAAAACCAGGGATGTACTGTATGATGAATAACATAATATAATAAAAATATTATTATGAAAAAAAAGTTAATTCCGAGATAATGTATGATTTTTGGTGCTATTGTAAATGGAATGGCTTCCCTAATTCCTCTTTCTTCAGTCTCATTGTTCGTATATAGAAATGCAACTGATTTCTGAGCATTGATTTTGTATCCC
Organism: Ursus maritimus; assembly: GCF_017311325.1. NCBI lineage: Eukaryota > Metazoa > Chordata > Mammalia > Carnivora > Ursidae > Ursus > Ursus maritimus. Next base: position 17,425,755 of record NW_024425230.1, on the reverse strand, counting down.
GCCACATTACTGAATTGCTCTATAACTTCTAATAGTTTGGGAGTGGATTCTTTTGGGTTTTCCATATAGAGTATCATGTCATCTGCGAAGAGAGACATTTTGACTTCTTTGCCGATTTGGATACCTTTTATCCCTTTTTGTCGTCTGATTGCTGTTGCAAGGACTTCTAGTACTATGTTGAATAATAGTGGCGAGAGTGGGCATCCTTGCCGTCTTCCTGATCTTAAGGGAAAGGCTTCCAGCTTTTCCCCGTTGAGAATGATATTTGCTGTAGGCTTTTCATAGATGGTCTTTATGATATTGAGGAATGTACCCTCTATCCCTACACTCTGAAGGGTTTAAATCAGGAAAGATACTGTATTTTGTCATGTGCTTCTTCTACATCTATTGAGAGGATCATATGGTTCTTGACTCTTTCCTTGTTGATATAATCTATCACACTAATCGATTTGCAAATGTTGAACCACCCTTGCATCCCAGGGATGAATCCCACTTGGTCATGATGGATAATCCTTTTAATGTACTGTTGGATCCTATTAGCTAGGATCTTGTTGAGAGTTTTGGCGTCCATATTCATCAGGGATATCAGTCTGTAATTCTCCTTTTTGACGGGGTCTTTGCCTGGTTTGGGGATCAAGGCAGTACTGGCCTCATAGAATGAGTTTGGTAGTTTTCCTTCTGTTTCTATTTTTTTAAAAAATATTTTATTTATTTATTTGACAGAGAGAGACAGCCAGTGAGAGAGGGAACACAAGCAAGGGGGGAGTGGGAGAGGAAGAAGCAGGCTCCCAGCATAGGAGCCTGACGTGGGGCTCAATCCCAGAATGCTGGGATCACGCCCTGAGCCAAAGGCAGATGCTCAACGACTGAGCCACCCAGGAGCCCCAATTCTGTTTCTATTTTTTGAAACAGTTTCAGGAGAATAGGTATTATTTCTTCTTTGAATGTTTGGTAGAATTCCCCGGGGAATCCGTCAGGCCCTGGACTCTTGTTTTTTGGAAGGTTTTTGATCACTGCTTCAATCTCTTCATAATTGTCTGTTTAAAAAATCAATTTCTTCCTGTTTCAGTCTTGGTAGTTTATAGGTTTCCAGGAAGGCCTCCATCTCTTCCAGGTTGTTTAATTTATTGGCATATAGCTGTTGATAAAAGTTTCTAATGATCCTTCCTATTTCATTGGTGTTGGTTGTGACCTCTCCCTTTTCATTCATAATTTTATTAATTTGGGTCCTTTCTCTATTCTTTTGAATAAGTCTTGCCAGTGGCTTATAGATCTTATTTATTCTTTCAAAGAACCAGCTTCTAGTTCTGTTGATCTGCTCTGCTGTGCTCCTGGTTTCTCATTCATTGATCTCTGCTCAATCTTGGTCAACTGCTTCCTTGTGCATGGATTAGGCCTGTTCTTCTGTTGCTGTTCCAGCTTCTTGAGGTGAGAATATAAAAACTGCATTTTAGATTTTTCTGTTCATTTGAGTGAGGCTTGGATGGCTATATATTTCCCCCTTAGGACTGCCTTTGCAGTATCCCATAGGTTTTGGATCATTGTGTTTTCATTCTCGTTGGTCTCCGTAAATTGTTTAAATTGATTTTTGATTTCCTGGTTTATCCAATCATTCTTGAGCAGGATGGTTCTTAGTTTCCAAGTGTTTGAGTTTCTTCCAAATTTTTCCTTGTGATTGAGTTCCAATTTCAAAGCATTCTGGTCTGAGAATATGCAGGGAATAATTTCAGTCTTTTGATATCGGTTGAGACCTGTTTTGTGACCCAGCATATGGTCTATTCTGGAGAACGTTCCATGTGCATTCGAATAGAACGAGTATTCTGTTGTTCTGGGGTGTAGTGTTCTATATATATCTATGAAGTCCATCTGGTCTAGTATGGCATTCAAAGCTCTTGTTTCTTTGTTGATTTTCTGCTTAGGTGATCTGTCTATTGCTGATAGTGGAGTGTTGAGGTCCCCTACTATTAACGTATTTTTGTCTATATGTCTCTTTATTCTGGTTAAGATTTGGCTTGTGTATCTTGCTGCTCCCTTGTTGGGGGCGTAGATATTTATAACTGTCTATCCACTTGTTGGATACATCCTTTATTTATTTATTTTTTTTTAAGATTTTATTTATTTATTTTGACAGAGAGAGACAGCCAGCGAGAGAGGGAACACAAGCAGGGGGAGTGGGAGAGGAAGAAGCAGGCTCCCAGCGGAGGAGCCCGATGTGGGACTCGATCCTGGAACGCCAGGATCACGCCCTGAGCCGAAGGCAGCCGCCAAACAACTGCGCTACCCAGGCGCCCCTGGATACATCCTTTAAGAATGATATAATGTCCTTCTGTATCCCTACAGTCTTTAATTTAAAATCTAATCTGATATGAGAATTGCTACCCCAGCTTTCTTTTGAGGTCCCTTGGCATGAAAAATGGTTTTCCATCCCTTCACTTTCAGTCTAGATGTATCTTTAGGTTCAAGATGAGTCTCTTGTGGACAGCAAATGGATGGGTCATGTCTTTTTATCCAATCTGCAACCCTGTGGCATTTTATGGGAGCATTTAGGCCATTCACATTGAGAGGGATATTGAGAAATACAATTTTAATGATGTCATGTTGCCTGTAAAGTCTTTGTTTCTATAGATTGTAAATTTCTGTTCTGTATCACTCTTGGGGCCTTTTTACTTTTATAGAACCCCCCCTTAATATCTTCTGTAGGGCTGGTTTCATGGTTACGAATTTGGTCAGTTTCTGCTGATCCTAGAAGGTCCTTATCTCTCCATTGATTCTGAATGACAGCCTTGCTGGATAAAGGATCCTTGGCTGCATGCTTGGAAAGAGCTTTAAAAATATCCTGCCAACCTTTCCTCTCATTCCAGGTCTGTGTAGACAGGTCTGATGTTATTCTGATATTTTTGTCTCCGTACATGAGGAATTTCTTTGCCCTGGCCACTTTCAATACTGTATCCTTGGATCTAATATTTGCGCATTGTACTATGACGTGACGTGACGTGACATGGCGTAGGCTTGTCATGGTTGACTTTGGGAGGGGTCCTCTCTGCCTCTTGGACATGAATGCTTGTTTCCTTTGCTAGATTAGGGAAGTTTTCAGCTACAATTTGTTCAAGTATCTCTTCTAGACCTCTCTCCACCCCCTTGGGGATGCCGATGATTCTGACATTGGAACATTTCATTGAGTCAGTAATCTCCTCTAACCTACATTCTTGAGGTTGGATTTTTTTGAGCCAAGTTTCTGTTGTAACTTTCTCTTCTACTAACCCATCCTCCAATTCACTAATTCACTCTTCTGCCTCATTCACCCTGGCCATCAGAGCCTCTAGTTTTGACTGCATTTGGCTCATAGAATTTTTAATTTCTGCCAGGTTTGCTCTCATTTCCGCCCTTAGAGATTCTATATTCTCATTAACATTTTCGTTAATACTTTTTTCAAGTCTACACATCATCTTGACCATTGTTACTCTGAATTCCATTTCTGATAATTTGGTTATATCCATATCCATTAGTTCTGTGGCAGAGGCCACAGACTCATTGTCTTTTCTTTGCTGGGGGGGGGGATTTCTCCTTCTCGTCATTCTGATGAGGAGAGGTTGTGGGGTTGTCCAGACCCCAAATTATTGACTGGGACCCAGGCCGTGCACCCTTGTTTTATAGGGATCTTAGGGATGTGGGCTTCTTGATTTTTCAGCCTGCCTTCTGGGGGAGGGGCCTGCTGTGCCGATACTCAGGCAACCCTGTTTGGGTAGAGTCTCCATGTCCCCTGCGAGGGGGGATGGGGATGGGCACGCTGTGAGCCGGTATTTCCAGGCTTTTGTTCTCTGGCGGCTTTCCCTGGCGGTTTGCTGTGCCTCTTCTGAGAGTCAGAGCAGCAGTGGCCGAATCTCAGCCTCTGTCTCAGAACAGAGGGATCGCGGACCGTTCTCCACTGATGTTCTGGCCACTTTAACTCTGTTACTGTTGGTGCTGCTCAACCCTGCAGCGTCCCGGGATGTGCGCCCCACACCCGGTGTCCCAGCCCTCACTTCCAGGGCCGGCGCGTCTCTGTCCTTTGTGTTTCTAACACCGCCAGCTGCCAGCCGCCCCGCGCGCTCTGGAGCTCCCGGTCTCAGTCTGGTTCGCTCGCACTCCGAGCTCCGGTGTTCAGTCTGGTCACGCGCGTTTCCCGGCTCACGGTCTCAGTCTGCTCTCTCGCGGGTGCCGACCATGAGCCCGCCCGCTCTCCCGTGCAAGTGGCTACCGCTTCCCGGTGCCCGAACGTGGCGGCTCCCTCCCCCTTCCGCTTATCTTCCGATATCTGTGCGCGGTTTCACGGCTCCCCGCTCGTACCTCAATACTCAGCACTGGAGATGTTCATTTGTAGAGATCCAGATGTGTCTTCCTGCATCTCAGGCTGGTTCCGTGGATGTTCAGGCTGGTCTGGTACCTATCCAGCTTGACTCGGGACCGGCTGAAAAAGGGGTCCCCTACTCCTCCGCCATCTTTTCCCTCCTCTGAACTACTTTAGTTTTTGTCTGAGAAACTCTGTTTCCTTCATTTCAGATGATAGCCTTGCTGGATAGAATATTCTTGACTGCAGGTGGTTTTCCTTCAGCGGTTTGAATATTTCATTCCACTCCTTTCTGGTCCTTCAATGTTTCTGCTGAAAAATCAGCTGATAGCCTAATGGGGTTTCCTTTGTATGTAATTGTTTTCTTTTGTTGGTTTTAAAATTCTGTCTTGGTATTATCACTGTTTTTTGCCATTTTAATTACTCTGTTTTCATGTAGCCCTCCTTTGGTCGATTTTGTTGGGCCTCTCTCTGCCTCCTGGATCTGGATTTGTTTCCTTCCCCAGATTTGGGAAGTTTTCAGTTGTTGTTGTTGTTATTATTATTATTATTATTATTATTTTACGATTTTATTTATTTATTTGACAGAGATAGCAAGAGAGGGAACACAAGCAAGGGGAGTGTGAGAGGGAGAAGCAGGCTTCCTGCAGAGCAGGGAGCCCGATGTGGGGCTCAATCCCAGGACCCTGGGATCACAACCTGAGCCAAAGGCAGACGCTTAATTGCTGAGCCACCCAGGCGCCCCTCAGTTATTATTTCTTTAGTAAATTTTCTGCCCCCTTTTCTCTACCTTCTCCTTCTGGGACCCCTATAATGTGAATGTTATTATGCTTGATAATATCACTGAGTTCCTTAAGTCAACTTTCACTTTGTATATATTTTCTTCTCTCACCTGCCTAGCTTGGTTCCTTCCCACTACTCTGTCCTCCAGGTCACTGATCTGTTCTTCTGCTTCCTCTTAGTTTATTTATTCCATCTAATGTAGTTTTAATTTCATTTATTGTTTTTCATCTCTGATTGGTTCTTTTTTATATTTCCTCTCTCTCTGCTAAGGGCCTCAGTGAGGTCTTCCACTCTCAAGTCCAGTGAGTATTTTCATGATTACTTGAAAATCTTTGTTAGGCATATTACTTACTTCCATTTCACTTAGGTCTCTTGATGTGATTTTTGTCCTTGTCACATATTCCTCTGCCCCGTCATTTTGTCTAACTCCGTGTCTGTTTCTGTGTTAGGAAAGTAACCTATATCTCCTACTCTTGAAAGTAGTGGCCTTATGAGGAAGAGGTCCTGTGGTGCCTGCAGTATAGAACCTGGATGCTTCAAGGGTGTCTTTTTTTTTTTTTTTTTTTTAAAGATTGATTATTCAGAGAGCACAAGCAGAGAGAGAGGCAGAAGGAGAGGGAGAGATAGGATCTCAAGCCGACTCAGCACTGAGCGTGGAGCCTGATGCGGGGCTCAGTCTCATGACCCCGAGACCCTGACCTGAGCTGAAATCAAGAGTGGAATGCTCAACCAACTAAGCCCCCCAGGTGCCCCTCGAGGGGGGTCTCTGTGTGTGTTGCATGCAGCCTGCTTCTGTGGCTGAGCCTCTTCTCTCCAGCTCAGTCACCTGCAGTGGCTCTTTGCCCTGTGGTGGGCAGGGTTTGGTCCCTGTACTGTTAGTAGGCCAGTGTGGGGCGCCTTGGGCTGGAGCTGAGTCAGACCAGACGTTTGCGAGATGTAGTATCAGAAACTACAGGGCACTTTCCCTGTGTCGTCGCTGAGAAGGCTTTGTTGTTGGGTGGGGCCTGTAGTCAGACCAGATGTCCGTCCCCAGGCCACTGCTGGGGCTGCAGTCTGACGGCTGTGTATGGTTCTTTCCCTCTCCCTGGGGCGGGAGTCTCTTTGGAACGGTGCTGGCTCAGGTCAGGGCTGCCTGCACACTGTGGCTTGTGGCAGTGCTCTGGAGGGCTCCTGCCGAGAGTGTATCGGCAGGTGTGGATCGACAAAGTGTGCTGGGCAGGACGTGCAGTGTTAGCAAGGTCTGTGTGCCAGGCCTTTGCGGGAGGGGACCTGCAGCCACGTGGACCAAGGCTGGCCAGGTTGGAGGGGGCGGATCCACAAAGTGCATGGGGATAGGACGCGAAGTGTTGGCAAGGTTCTCGAGGCCTTCTGGGGGAGGGGACCCGCAGTGTCGGGACTGAGGGCAGGCCTGGCTGGAAGGGGCGGATCTGCCAAAGTGCAGGGAGTGGGGTGGGGTGTTAGCAAGTTGGGTAGTGGAGACCAGCTCCCCGGTTCCTGCGGGTGGCTGGGCGTGGATGCTGAGGGGCAGAGGAGGGAAATGGCATCGGCCAGCTCCTTTGCTCCTGGAGGAGTCTCCCGGTGAGCTCTGCCCCTCCTGCACGTGCTCTGAGATTAGTAAATAACTCTCCCTCCTGTCCCCGGTGGTTTTCAAACTGTGGTTTCTACACTCTATCTCCCTGGGCTGTTTGTCGTGCTGACTCTTTAAGGGTGGGCACTCAGCTTCCTATTGCCCTCCAGACGCCCAGAACCAAGCCAGCTGATTTTTAAGGTTCTAGGTTTTAAGTCCCACTGGTAGTAAGAACCTGTGAAAAGTCAGCCCTTCTGGGTTTCAAAGCAAAATGTCATGGGGATTTGTCCTCCCCGTGCAGGCTCCCCAGTGCGATGGTCTGTTTCTCTCCCTGCTTCTGCCCGTGGATGGCTGGGATCTGTTTAGCTCCCCACAGTGTCTCTCCCTTTCTTCCCCTCTGATATGGCCTCATTTCTGCAGTTCGTTGTGGAGTCTGTCTTTGGCTTGTTTGCACTGATGTGTTGTCTAGTCGTGTCTGTGGGATGAGGTGAGCTTAGGGTCCTCCTATTCCACCAGTGTCCCCCAAAGTCCCCTTCCTGGGGGGGAGTCATATGGGGTGGAAAAAGTTGTCAAAGGCAGGCAAACTAACATTCTTTTTTACAGAGAATCTATAGCAAAGGACGCTTTTACTGCACTGATTTGACTGGGAATAGTTTTGATTCCAGGCACAAATCCCATGACTTCAGGGCTGGCCAGTCACCCCCCGGTTTTGCATCTGGGCCCCAGGAAAATGTCTCCAAGGAGCCGCTGAGTGCTTACAGACCGTCCCTGACTCCTGTTCCCGGAGGTACATTAGAAACAGAAGTGCTGGGGCGCCTGGGTGGCACAGCGGTTAAGCAGCTGCCTTCGGCTCAGGGCGTGATCCCGGCGTTATGGGATCGAGCCCCACGTCAGGCTCCTCCGCTGTGAGCCTGCTTCTTCCTCTCCCACTCCCCCTGCTTGTGTTCTCTCTCTCGCTGGCTGTCTCTGTCTCTGTCAAATAAATAAATAAAATCTTAAAAAAAAAAAATTAAAAAAAAAAAGTACTCTTTGGGGAGACGGCTCTTCCTGGAGTGGGGGGTATCCCTTTATCAGGAGCGCAGAGTATCCTGGGACGCTGTCCAGGAAGCCCACGGGGACAGAATACAACATGGCAACAACTGAGATGTAGAGGACATTTATTTTTTGAAAGGGTGGAGGGGACTTTACAAGTAGAATCTGAAGCCAATAACTAGAAAGGAAGATAAATAAAATACAAAGCCAGTATGTTGTGGCAAAATCCCAGAAAACACACTGAAAAAAATTTTTTACAGTTTAAAACTGCTTTACTTTATACATAATTACAAATTAATATACAGCATCTGGGTTTTAACCCTTTTTTATTTAAAAGACTCTAGCACAGAAATGTTCGTCTAGCATGTGAAACGACAAAAGCAGAGGTATGAGGTGTACGGTAACCGCCCTCCTGCAGTCGGGGCACCCCCGAGCCCCCAGCGGGTAAGGAGCACAGAAAACCACAGGCTGAACCGTGACCGTGGGCAAGCTGACCAGGCGGGCCCCTGTCGGGTGGCTGCAAAGGCTGGAGAGCTCAAGCTGGGTGAGTATCTGGGGTGAAGAGGCCGGGTGGGGGGCAGTGCCCTCTGCTTTGCGGCAGCAAGGAGCCCCCAGCACAGGCCGGGCTTGGCCAGGTGTGTGGAGCAGGGCGTCGTGGTCTGGGGCTGGATGATGTTGGCCAGCTGGGTTTGCCCGGCTTTCGACCTTAGTGAGATGGAGAACTAATTCAAGGCCTGTCAATCTTCTGACAAATTAAATTAGATGAGTGTACAAGGAAAGAAGCCTTTGTTTTTCCCTTCCTTTTTTTTTTTTTTTTTTTTAACTTTTATGGCAGCATTAAAATACTTTTCACTTTAAAACCTGGCCAGCAGGCGGTAGATTCCAAGGCTCTGGTTAACTAGGAATGTTAGGCTACACTGGAAGAAAAATGAAGACGCAAACCACAACAAACTCTTTGCCCTCCTCTCTGTCTCCACGTGTCAGTGAGACCAGAGCGCCGGGCTGGGACCTGGGCCCAGCACCACGGGCATGTGTGTGTCTAGCTGAAGGTGGGCGGGCAAGGCGCACGTCTCTCAATCACTGCCATCTAACCCGCAGAGCTGGTTCTGGGCTTCCACAGTCCAAGGGCGTCCAAGCCTCGGGGCGGGGGTCAAGCCCCTCTGGCAGAGTCTGAGGTCGCCTCCAAGCTACCCTGTGTACGGCCACTGAGGCCCACTCGGTCACCCATCAACACTGGAGTGGCCTGCAGCACCCCACCCCGGGCAAATACCAAAATCCTTGGGAAGAAAGAACTGGCTGTGGGAAAGCCACCTTCGGGACCAAGCAATGAGATATCAAATACTTCTGTGAACAGCAACTTCTGGATCAAGTCCTGGCCTCCAAGGTATGGTTCTGCCCTTCACTTACAGTGGGGCCTACTTTATCAACTCCTGCACCCCCATACCTGCCCCCTCCCAGGAAAGGTACAACAAACCCCAAGGGTCTTGAAAATTTGTGCTTACTGCTACTAGGGGCTTGGGAAGAGAATAAGGGAGAACATTCTCTTCTCAAAGAGACAACTTTAGTGGTGCTACCCTGAGACATAAGAGGGAGAAAGGTAAGAGTCGTACCCTTTTCAAAAAAAAAAAAAAAAAAAAATCTTGATAAGTATTTCTTCCCCACAGGTCGCTCTTGTGGGGTTGAGAATGGAATGTTGGCAAAGGCTGAATTATGGCAACTTGCATGTTTTTAACCCTCTCTGTTTTCAAAGAAGAAAACAGTTCACAAAGTTGATTGTCTCAAAAATGAAGCCAACAGATGAGGGCGTTTAAAGTGCACGTCACCCAACTGGGATGACAACTTCTGAGATAACAGAATTTTTGAGATAGAACTTTTGAGCCTCCTTCCAGGAACTTAACTAGACTCTGGCTGGTGTCTCTATCTGTCCCCCAAAACTTAACCACAGCGTCAGGCATCTGTTTTCTTAAGCTTGCTGGAGGACACAACAGGGAACTGCCTCGGGGTCCCCCTGGCAGACAAGCCCTTCTCACAGGAAAAGAGCCCAGATGGGGCTTTAGACTCCAGAACCAGAGTGGTTCTCAAGGCCACAAGCACAAGCAGCAACAATCCAGGTAGTTAGTTCTCCAAGCGCGACAAAGAAGTCCCCCGGAGTTCAGTCTCCCGGGGCGGGGGGGAGGGCTGGGCAGAGCAAGACATGTCAAAGCACGGCTCTTAATAAGCAGTTGTCTCTTTGCATTGCAGACTCGATTTTGGATGAAGGTTGGGTGGAGGCAGGAGGCTACTTTCCAAGTCTGATTCTCCACTTGTCCAACCAGAACCTGACAGAGCTATGTGACTGGGGGGTGGGTACAGGTGAAGCCTCCATTTAAAATTTAAAAAACACACCACCACCACCAAAGCAACTGAAACACCATAGCGAGCTGGGAGTAAAGGACACTTTCAAACAGCCATCAAGCTGGGCAGCAGTGGACAGAAACTCGGGGTCCACAGCACTTCCTGTTGCGAGCTCAGGGAACAGGGCGGCCTGGCCTGCGTCGACACCGAGGAAGGAGGATACGGGCTTCCTTCCCCGATGCCATTCCCTCCAGCAGCCCACGTCTAGCGGGACGGCGAGCCCCAGAGGGGAACTCGAGTTGGTGACAAGAACAGACAGCTGGGCTCCATGTGCATCTGAGGAAATCCCCGGCAGACATGGCTCGGAGCTGGATGGACTGAGGCAAGGAAGTAACCTTTCTTTTCACTGTTTAGGGTCTGGGGGGGGGGGTACAACATGGTTCAAACGATGACTAGCTTAGCTGGTTTTGTTCTTAAAGTCTGTTTCTGAAGGCTAAGAAATCTCCGTGACCGAAATAGGTGAATGTGACTCACAGATGGCAAGTTTCTTGACCCTCAAGCAAGGAAGACATTCCTTGATCAAAGAATGAGGTGGGGGTGAGAGAAGGGAAGGAAATGGATTCCTCTTCCCCAACCTTTAATTTTCCTTTGGGCCCTCGAGGCCCTTTGACAGACACCGTGGAGTGAACAGCGCTGATGGCTGCTCACTTTCTGCACTGATCAGAGAGTTGAAACCGTTGGGTTAGTATGTTCACCCTTAAAACACACACACACACATACACAAAATAAATAAACAAATCTAAGCTAAAAATTTTAAAGCAGACCTCTTTCAAATAAACTGAAAGATAAATATCTCCACCTGCAAGGCCAGCTTGCAATTCATCAACAAGCACCAAGTTACGGATTTTGTTTTTTTTTTTTTTTAAAGTATGTTTGAAGACCCATGCTCCTGAGGGGCAAAAAGCAGGCATGGAAGGGCACATTGAAAGCAGACTTGTCCAGGGTCCAGCAGGGAGATGGGGCCTCAGAGGAACTCCACGAACCGTCCTGCTCCTGGCAGCTGGTGACAAGCCTCAAGCAAATACCGTCACCCACAGTGCAGGAAAGAAGAGAAACCAGGCCGCAACCGTGGCGCCTTCGAGGGGTGGAGGACAGTAACAACAGACCTTTAGATTTGAAAAACGTTTTAGGCAATCAATTTCTGGCTTGGCCTCTGGATACAGAATGAGGACTTTCCCGGCCACACCTGGGCCAGCTACTTCTCAGGCCGTACTGGTGTAAAAATGATGATGGAGGGGCCCAACACCTTCACCTGAACCCCAGCGCAGGGGTGGGGACCACCTCACTGCCGGAGCAGCAGCTTCCCCTGGGATGGTACCAGGAGGCTGTGGGTCAGTGACAACCAAAAAGTGTCACAATGCAGGAGTAAGGACGAGGAGACTTCGCCACTTCATCTGTGCCCAGAGTTATGTGTGGGCAAACATCTTGGAAAGCCAGTCTATGATTTCTTTGGATTTCATGTTAAAATCAGATTTTTTTTTAAATGACAACACCAAAGTCAAGGTGGTACAGATCATATGTGTATGCATATATATATATATATATATGCTTTTTAAACACATCATGCCTTCTCTCACTGGTTTTCACAAATGTTTGCCATCCCTTCTAAAATGAAATGAGAAATATATGCAGAAAGAGGTGAGGTGTGCACGGGGTAGGGGGACAGGAAAACCGCCTTGGAGGACTAGGGGGTGACGCGCCTAGCGCCCGAGTGCTCCCAGCGCAGGGCCGGGGAGCACTCCTGCGCCAAGCTGACCAGGCCTCTGCTGCAGACAGCGCCTAACTCTGGCACGCCCCATGTGTATATGCAGACGGGTAACTATGTACACAGACCAAGTCCAAACTATCTGCTGTTTGTTGCTTGTGTCCCTCAAAAAAAGGCAGGTAGAATTTCAGACCTTATTTGGAAACTTCTTTCAGCCGTTACAGATTCCTGACATGTCCGAAACCATCGCCTGGACTTGTGAGGCTACCTACGTTCAGTGTAACATCCTCAGTAGGGCCGGGCCCAAGCCAGGAGCTGTCGGCAGCCGCCTCCGAACCCAGGTCTCCTGCCCCACCCTGACATTTGAAACCATTTGTTCCTCTGGTCCAGGACCTGGGGCAGCTCCGGTGTCCAAGGTAAGAGACCACACCCAGAAACAGCAGGAGAGGTGGGGCTGGTAACCACGGGCCAGGACAGGAGGCAGTGGCCAGGGCAGAGGGCAGGGTCAGCAGAAGATCTCTTCACCCTCTGCGGGCACTTCTGACATGGGGCCATCTAGCAAAGGGGAAACCAAGGAGAAAGAACTTCAGAAAAAAACTGCTCATTGAACTCCCTTTCCTCCTCAACCCGTCTTCTGGGATGCAGACGCTGGCCTGGTGGGCAATCCACCGCCCTCCCATCCACTGGGGCTCCCTGACTGGTACCCTCGCTGTCCACTGGTCCCTTTAACTTGACAAAGCACTGGACTTCCTACTCCCAAACAGGCCCGGAAACAGAACTGCTCTTTGAGCTCCCAGGGAGATGGGAGGGTGCAATCCTCACGAGGAGGACAGAGGGAGGACTCAGGGCTGCACAAACTGGTAGCCTCGGCTAGTGGGATTTAATCAAGCTCGGTGTGGGCAGGCACAGTTGTTGGTCTCTCCGAGCTCGGCATCACCTACTTCACACAGCCACGTGCAGGGCTAATCAGACCTTGGGAAATGCGCGCCAAGTACTAGTTACACTGACGACTGGACTAGACCTACAGGAAAGCAGGAAAGACTTCAGTCTTCAGTGAGGTGAGTTTCAGTCCCTCAACTGGGTAACAAATGCCCCAAAACTGAGACGGGCACTCTCTCCTTGGCACCTGCGTGCACACAGAGGGGATCTGAAATGCCCAGAGCCAGTGTTCTTAGTGGAGACCCGGTAGTCGTCCGCAGGCAGAGCAGGCGGAGCAGCTCTGACACAGCCGAGGGGCCCCCTCTGTTTAAGCCTCCCCACGCTTTCAGGATCCAGGAGCAACATGGCCGTAGGGAGACCTGGCATAGGTCACTCACCACCGGGCTGAGAGCGGCTGCCTTTGTTCTTCTTCTTTTTCTCCTTCTTATCCTTTGGCTTAGCTAACCCAAACAGGCGGGTGGAGGCGGAGGCAGGCACGGGGGTCTGGCTCTGACCCTCTGGTACTTTGTTTGTCTGGCTGGTGGAACTCAGTATGTGAAAAGGCCCCTTATCTTTGTGTGTCCGAGAGATGCTGTTCCTTTTTGGGGACACAGAGAGTTCTGAGTCCAGGGATCCTGATTTGGCTATGGGAGGTACAGATGGCAAGGGGGACTCCTCAGGATTCGGAAGGAAGGACGGGATCCTCAGCAGCTTGGCATGTTGATGGGACACCTGCACATGGTCAAAACAAGAGGTTCTAAGTCAGGGGCTGGCGGCATCCCCGGTGCCCGCTCACTACAGGCTGGCTGAAGTCAATGGGGAGGGGGTGTCAGCCCGGTGTGTACCCACTTGCTTGGAGGCCACGACACCTGCTGTAAAAGGATTCAGGACTTAACTAGCTCCCCCCCACTAGTACCTGGGAAAGTGCTACAAATATCACCTTTGATACCATTCCCTGATGAGACAGGAGAGCTGCTTATGTGAACAGGGCTGTGGAGTATTATTTCAGGGCCAAAGGATTGTGGGAACCTGTCAGGTTAGAGGGTGGTGGGGAGTCGGACGTGAAAGGGTAGAGAGGAGCATGTCTGGTCCGTGTGGCCCCTGTGCGGGGGTGGGGAGGGGGCGGAATCCACCCTTACATCTTGAGAACCAAGACAGAGCCCGGCGCTGCTCCCGCCATACACCCGAGCACCTCGGGGGGAAGCTGAACTGCACCCCGTCTGGAAGATGCTACTTGAATTTCCTCCCCGAGCCCCAGGTCAGTCAATCAAACACAGGCGGGTGGGCCATGGGTGTCCGTGTTCCCCAATGCCCACGGAGGCTCCCTGACTACTTAAGCTCGGGGTCCCTGTGCTCCACACCGAGGGGCTTTCCGCCCCACCTGGGCTCCGCGAGGCGCCCCCCTGCCTGCACCGTCCCAGTGCCCCGGCCTCCCCGCACCTGACAGGCGTCGTGCTCCGCCTGCCTCTGGCTGAGTCGCTCGGCGTCCCGCCGCAGCTGCTCCTGCTCGCGCTCCAGCTGCTTCTGGGCGGCGCGCAGCCTCTCCAGGTCGCACTGGTAGGCGCCCTTCTTGTGCTGCAGCTCGTCGCGCTCGCGCTCCAGGTCCTGCTGGCCGCGCCGCACGTCCTGCTCACGCTGGGCCAGCCGCACCTCGCGCTCCTGCAGCGCCCTCTCGCGGGCCTCCCACTCGCGCTCGCGCCGCCGCTTCTCCTCCAGGTGCTGCGCCTGCTGCTTCTGCAGGTTGGCCAGGTCCTGGCGCTGCTTCTCCAGGCTGCGCTGCTTCTCCTGCTCCACCAGGGAGCTGGGGCGCGATGAGCTCCGCGTGAGCGCGCGCTCCGCCAGCAGCAGCTTCTGGTCCTCGATGTAGCTGTCCTGCTGCAGCACCACGCCCTGCGGGGGGACACGCGGAGGGGGGAGGTGCGACCGGTCCTGCCCGCCGCGGGGTGGGGGGGCACCGGGCACGGGACAGACCACAGCTCTCCCCTCGTTTTTAGGCGAGTCTGGTCGGAAAGCTCCACTCTAACCTCGGAGTCAAGTGCCCGGGGCCCCTGGGGGCACTTAGCCCACAGGACTGTCAACTGTGCGGGGACCCAGAATCTTGTTACACTTGGTCACTCGCTGTTGACACTGCTCGGGGTGGGGGCATATGTGTTCTGGAGGTGGGAGGAAGTAGGAATTGGATCCGTTACAGCTTTGAGAAAGGAAGTGGGCAGAATTAAAGGATAATTCCCAGAAAGTGCTAAACAGCATTTCTGTGGGGGAGGACTTCCCTATCCACATACTACACAGAGATAGGGAAACTTACAGTCATGCTAAATAAAGCACCTAAACCATGTTAGCACTTCACCGGCTCTGCCCTAAGGTTACCAGCAGCACCTATAGTCTACCGTCATCAGCTATTCATCAATTCCATCTTCTCATCATGACAGCCAGCCTGGTCTTGACTGAGGGCCCCACTTTACCCACAAGCAGCCCAGACCTCAAAGATCCAGGCCCACAATACCCTTAAGTGAAGGGATGACGGAGAAAGGCCCGTACCTGCAGCGTGCTGAGGAGTTCGTGGAGGTGAACGACACTCTGGACAACCTGCTGTGAAAGGAAGCAATGGAAACGTCACATCAGGACGGAGTCTCAGAACCCACCACACCGTGTCCTGTCTTGAGCATAACCCCCTAACCACACAGCAAGGGGCCTGGATCTGAAGGGAATGTTTCCAGACTGAAAGCACCTTTAAGAAGAATAAGCAGGTACTACAGATGGCCGAGAGATACAAAACAGGATCCAGCAAATGAGCCAGCTGCGCAGGAGGCCGTCGGCACGCACTAGAGACAGCACAGAGCTCCAACTCTAGAACGACGTGCACACGTCGTAACAGAACAGAAAGCCCAGGGGGCGCCTGGGTGGCACAGCGGTTAAGCGTCTGCCTTCGGCTCAGGGCGTGATCCCGGCGTTATGGGATCGAGCCCCACATCAGGCTCCTCCGCTATGAGCCTGCTTCTTCCTCTCCCACTCCCCCTGCTTGCGTTCCCTCTCTCGCTGGCTGTCTCTATCTCTGTCAAATAAATAAATAAAATCTTAAAAAAAAAAAAAGAACAGAAAGCCCAGAGCAAGTCACAGGCATTCAGGATGGAAGTAGCGTTCCTAAATCAATGCGGCAGGAAAGGAGATTCCACAAACTGCTCTGAGAAAATGGGCGGGAGCTTTGGGAAGAATTAAACTGGGATCCTGGCTCACACCAAACAGATTCAAACAGAAAAAAAAAAACCATGAGAGAGTTGTAAGAAAAAATGAGACTGTCTCTTCTGATCGTGAAACAGGCAGCTTTTCGAAGCAGCAAGACAAGCAGCCACAGATGCACCCTTCCCTGTCACTGTGTGAAATGTAAAATAAAACAGAAAATCCAGGGACACTCTGAACAAGAAGCCAAAGGGAAAATCCCTTCACTTAAAAAAAGGCTCCTGTGGGTCAATGAGAAACGCATACCTTAGGAAGAAAAAGGGCAACACAAACCAGCAATCTGCAAAAGAACTACAAATGGCCAACTATATATATGGCCAACTATATATATGACCTATTAAAAATGGTTCACCTTTATTTGACATCAAAGAGACGAAAAATAAAATACCACTTGCACTTATGAAACCAACAGCACGTCAGTTAAAAACGGATTGTTCCCAATGCTGGTGAAAGCAAGGATGGCCTTGTGCGGAGGGAAGGGGCGCACGCCGCACCCACTTCTTTCTAGAGCACGGCAGCGCTGCATCAAATCCCACGTGAAAACCTAGAGGAAGAATGAGCTACACCGCGGCACACGACAGAACAACATGGAGCCGTGAAAGAGCATGCTTGTGCACGCAGGTCTGGGGAAATGCTGCCAACGTGTTACGAGAAAAAAGGACACGAAGCTCCAGGGAGTACGGATATAAATGATATAAAACTATTTTTGTACTATTCACACTCACACAAACTTAGATGCATAAATATATGTCGTGTAGAAGAAAAGTCTGGAAATATAAACACCAAACATTTAACAGTAGTTATTTCTCAGTGGTGGGATTATTTTACTTTTTTTTGGACATTTTTCAAACTTTCTACCATGACCACATATTCCTTTTATAATACAGTTGACCCATGAGCAACGTAGGGGTTGGGGTGCCAATTCCCTCGCACAGCAGAAAATCCATGTATAATTTCTGACTCTCCAAAGACTTTACAAATAGCCTACTGTTGACCTGAAGTCTTACCCATAACATAGTCCATTAGCACATATTTTTATATTATACCCTGTATTCTTATAAAAGTAGGCTAGAAAAAAGAATGCTACTAAAAACATAACACATTTATAGTACTGCACTATATTTATCGAAAAACACTTGCATATTAAATAGACCTGTGTTATTCAAGGATCAACTGTACTTAGGACAAAACTCAAAAAAAATTATCAGGCTTAACTCTTCTGAGAAAACACTTTTTACTCCTCTTTTCAGTTTATTCTTAATAAACAGAGGTCACCAAAGACCAGCGGACTGTGGCTGGGCGTCCGCAGTGTGTCATATGCACTGGAATGCCTGAAAAGCCCTGGTCTGGTACTTTCTTACCTGACCCTTGTCATGAAATACAGGGGAAAAAGTCATCAAACAGAAAAGTAAGGGCGAAATTTCATTTGAGCAGCAGACAGAGCAACAGTCTGAGAGTAAGTTTATTTCGTTTAAGGAAAACACACGGAGGGGGCTGCCTTCAGAACGTCATGCCAACCAACAAAAAATACCCCTATCCCTCTGCGTCTTAGGGGGGAGCAGGGGAAAGTTCCTTCTAATTTAAAAATTTAGAACAAAGCTCCTCAGGGACTTAAGATACTATGTTAAAAGCCAGAAGAAACACAAGCACCCGAGAGGGACGCCCCACAGGCCCCTGTCACTCATCTAAGTACACACACCTGGCCGCCCTGAGCCATGCAAGTCAGGAGAGGGTGGCGGCCTGGGGAACAGGATTTGGCGGCAAGGAGCGGGGACGCGAGCGGGAGAGGCGCGGTGCCCCGGCGGGGTCAGCAGAACTGAAAGGAGGAAGGGGAGGGAGACCCCCTCGGAGCCTGCTCTCCAACGAGAGGGACACCAAGGCTGCTTTCAGAGTGACGCACAGCGAGTGAAAAGCGGTGCTCAAAGCAGAAAACGCAACCTGAGTCCTCGCAGGATGGGATGTTACTACGCAGAGGGACCCACAAGTTGAGCTGCCATGGCCCACACTTGGCGCTTTTGGCACCAGGCAAGCAGGCGTGGTAGTGCGTGTTCCCAGAAAGCAAGAGGCCTGCTTCTCAAGGACAGAGAAGCCGAGGCCCTGTGAGTAGGCCACGGTCTGGAGCAATTCCAGGACCATGCCCCGGGGCGGGGGGGCGGGGGCAGGGAAACAGCAAGGTCAGGAAAGTGGCGACCCCACCGCTAAGTGTACAGATCGAAGCAGGAGTCAGCTTGTTCATGACAGCAAAACACATCACTGCCTAGCAATTATGACAACATCCTCTTCTTACACGGAGCTCATAATGCCCTTACCTCACTGTTTCTTTTAAGCATAAATACCAGGTTAGCATTTCCACCCTATAAAACAAAAACATGCATTAAAAAAAAAAAAGATCCTGAGGCAAAAATAGTATTCAACGTGTGTCTCAATTACGCTCGGGCTTCCCATTTTCGTTCTTTCCCACCACAGCCTCCCGCCGCAGGGTAACGAAGGTTTGAGGCTGGAGTCAACTGAGCCCCTAGAGAGTGCAGGCTGGTGGGGCCACTGACCCAAAGCTCTCCATGCTGGGGCCGTGGGGGAGTGAGGGGTGTGAGTGCGGGGTTCTGCGCCCGAGGCCTAACAGCCGGGAACACGGGGCTCTTTAATTGTAAGGTTTGCTTCCAAATGTGCTTTCCTCTTGCAGCAGGAAATGACAGCAAGTCAGGCAACCAAAACAAGATCCAAGGGGACTAATTGCAAGGATTATGGATGTAGAGGTTTTAGAAAAATACCTTTTTCAGACCACTATCAGATTCGGTTCTCCTCAGATCTTGGCCATCCTCTCCCTCTTCCTTCTCACCTCCTGGAACAAAGAAGTTTTTTTTTTGTTTTTTTTTTTTTAAGTTGTGGAACAGATTAGCCAAGAAAAGAATACAATATATATAGCTTCGGGATATGGTATTCCTGCATCTTGTTAATGCCAAAAAGGGGGAAGTCACCTGGGGGCAGCTAAGTGATTATTAAGAATTTTATGGCTGCAGAAGAATTGGAAGCAGAAAGGAAAAACGAGTATTATTACTCCTTTGGCCACAGCTTAGCTGAGATCCCAGGAAACTGTTTTTTATTACTCAAAATCAACATGACACCGATAGAGGTTCTTGAGTGTTTTAGGAGCTCGCTACTCAATGAGCTCTCACTACCACTTCTACGGACTGAATGGGACAGAGGAGATGGAGCTACCAGACAGTGAGCTCATTTCTGGTTGTGCGTGCTAGTCAAGGATCACCTACAGAAGTATGGGCTCTAAATCATTCACTTTGTTTTAAAGTAAGCTCTAGGCCCAATGTGGGGCTTGAACTCATGACCCTGAGCTCAAGAGTCGCATGTACTACGGACTAAGCCAGCCAGGGGCCCCTAAATCATTTACCTTTTGAAGCATTCATCTGATGGCTGTCGAATCCCCCAAAGGTCTCTGCTCTCCGGGGCAAGGAAACAGGACCAACCATGCCTTCTTGCTCAACAGGGCTACTGACAGCCTGCCCAAGCGGGCCTCCCAGGCTTCCACTCACCAAACCTTGAAGGATCTCCACTGGGAAAAAAGGAAACATGCAAAAATGACATTTCGTCTTCCACTAAGAAAAAGAAAATCTCATGGTAATGCACAAGATGTACAGGGAGCATGATCAGAAAATTCCAGAGTGACTAGGTGACTTCCTTTGCTCAGAGAAAGTTCTCAGCTCAGGATATGTGTTGCAGCTGGATTCTACTGGGAATTCATGGATGAAGCCTTTAGCCTTATTTACACGAGGTCTAGGAAATTCGAAAGGGCACGGGGAAGACAGAGTAATTTACTGGAAGGGGCATGGCCTTCTAGAGTCAGACCCAAAGTAGCCAAAAAGAATTCCCTGGGAAGTAAGATGGGCCAATTTCAGAGCAGTGCTAAAGCCGGCAGGGCTTTTCCCACCGCCACAGTGAGTCCAAGGGATCAGAGTAGTCTACGGATTGGAATTCTCAAATCTGACCAGCGAGGCTTCCTTCCTAGAGCAGTGTCCCACAGAAAGGAGAAAGTGCTAAAAGTGGAATAAAATTTGAGCTGGAGAGGAGCAACAGAGGAGGTCCAGATGGAATGAAGGAAGGAAAAAGAGGCAGGGAAACTCATAAAATAAGCCATCGTATTTTTAAAAAAACACTCCACGGAAACAATCAGAGTCCTTTGAAGTGAGAAAAGCTATCTGAACCCAGAAACTGAGGTAACTTACTTCATGTAAAAATGAGCAAGTGGGAAACATCCAAGTCAAACCCCACACAACGCTAAGTAAAAAGAGAGAGAGAGAAAACGAGGGGCACGACTCCTCTCGTGGGGTAACAGCACCTCAGAGAGACGTGTCCAAGAAGTGCACGGGCTACTTACTGCAAGGAGAGGACACGGCCATGGAGGAACCCAGGGCAGAATCGGGAAACACAGAGACGCCAAGAAGTGGAAACAAAGAGAAATGATCATTTTAGAGAGGAAAACTAGATCATAAGAGCAAAATAAACCCAACAGAAAATGACTTACCAGAAGGTGGAAGGAAGAATACTGAAACATGAAAAAGATGGAGATACACAAAGCGTGAAGAGAACAATGCCTACGGAGGACAGGCAGAGGGGGTACCGCATGTGGGTAACGGGAGTTCTTGAAGAAGAGACGCAAAACAAGGGCAGAGGAAAAATACTAAAAGCTATAATTTAAGAACACTTTTCTGAAATTGAAACACTCTGAAACCAATTAGAACACTGTGACCCTGATAACACCAACCCAGAAAAACCCCAACACTGAGGCATATACTAGTAAAACTACCTGGATTTTGAAAAAGTAGCTCTTTGGGCGCCTAGGCAGAAAGCATGGGACTTACAAGGGGAGAACTGAAATTATGATCACATTCTGACAGCAGTGCTTTACGCCAGGAAAGAGAGAACATTTAAGAGCAATTAGGACACCCGAGGAAAGAAAATGTGAACCAAGGATTTCATATCACATGGAGCAGACTTTCGAGCTTTACACTGCACAAATTATCACCAGTGTGCAAGGACACAGGGTGCAGCGTTCCCGAGACATCTACTAAAGGATGAGCTCCAGACATGCAAAACGACAAACAACGTAATGAAAACCCCAGCAGCAATGACCATCTCTACTGCCCAGACTGTGGTCATCATTTCTGACTAAAAGAAACAAGAGTTCCTTAGAGAAAGGACTCTAGACTGGGCAGAAAACAAGGTGAGTCTAGAACATCTTAATATACCAAAGAGCAACGAAGCTCTCCGAAACTGCTGGGGTCATGTCAGAAGCACCTGGAAGCCAAACACAGAGGCGCTGGTTGGCAAACAGAGGACATTCTGAATGTTTAGGACGGTGAAAACCATCAAACAGGTATAAATTCGTGAGTCTGTAATAATATCTAAAAAGTAAGGGTCACCTTTAGAGGATGACCACAGGCAATTCACTGTCCTGATAATTGGTAAAAAAAAAAGAATAAATACTGGGTGTTTTCTCCTTTAATCTTCCTTTTCCTGCATGTTACAAAGAAGGAGACAGCTAGCTATCTTGTGCCTCTGATAAAGGAGCCCAACACTCCCAGAACACAGCTTACCACGGGGATCAAACCTGAGTAATTAAGCCTCTGAATCCAGCTGCGAATCTGAAGGAACTAGCAGACAGAAGAACAGAACCCCTGTGTGAACAAAAGCTGGACTCTGAGAGACACTTTAGGTCAAAAAGCTCAGACTCTTTAAAGATAAATTATGTGGAAAAGAAAGGGATGGTGGGGAGGCCCGGAAATTAGGGATCTGAAAAGGCCTATGAAAAAACACAAGCAAGACTAGACTATAGTGTCTACAAATAGGCCCCTGGCCATAGAACTGCATGGAAACATGTAAGTCACAGCACCTGTTCCTTTCTGGAAGGAGGGAGGGAGGGAGGAAGCTTGCATGGGGACAGAACGAGTGGAAGGGCTACGCGGTCTGGCCACATTTTATTTCTTGACCTGGGTACTGGTTACAAGGATGTTCCCTTGTAATAATTTACTAAACAAAATATTTGTTTTGGGTTGTTTTCTTTATCTGTATTTTATTTTACAATAGAAAAGTAAAATTTGGTAGGTAATGTTAGTGCATAAAAGCACTTTGGGAAGAGATTAAGAGGGGCAATTACCCTCATTTATTGCACTTTTCATTAAAGGTCCTCCTTTGAGAGCCTCTTCTGTGTTGGAGCGGAAGAGGATTCTAGAGCTGTGAGTTGGGGAGCAGTCCTCCGGCAAGGGGGTGCTGCACTCAGTCATGTCTCGGAAAATCATCTCCTTCTCTTCCAGTAAGAGGAGGATCTGCTGGTCCTTCTGTTGAAGTTGCTCTGCAGAATGGAGAAAAGATCTGGTAACTTGACCTGTGTTAAGTAAGAGACGACCAGGACACGAGTGCCACCTTGTGGTCATTGGTGGCACAACAGACAACACAGCTCCACTTCCAACCTCCTTTTTCACTGCAATGGCAACTTCCATCCAGCGTTCCAGGCAAAATCAGAATTTCTGACATAACAAACCTGCATTTTGTTCCCACTCTCCTACCTCCTGTTTCTCAACCCACTCTTGTCTGCATCTGCTCTTTCCAAGGCTACCCTTCATTACTGATCCAATGAAGCCTGGGTTTCATCTTCTCCAGCATGGATGATTCCTTTTTTTTTTTTTTTTTTGAAGATTTTATCTATCAATCTATCTATCTATCTGGACGGTGTGTGAGCAGGGGGAGGGGCAGAGGGAGAGAAAGAATCTCCAGCTGACTCTGCACTGAGCATGGAGCCTGACATGGGACTTGATCTCATGACCTGAGCTGAAGTCAAGAGTCGGACAATTAACCGACTGAGCCACCCAGGCGCCCTACCTTTCTCCTTTTAACCCCCGCCCCCCCCCCCGGTTCACTTGGATGATACCACTGGTTCTCTTCCTGACATGTGCAATGGAGTAATACCTGGGCTTGCTCCTAGCTCCATCCTGGGCGGCCCCTTACACCTCACACAAGTCCTTCTAGGGATACTCCCTCCCCTGGCTTCAGTGACTTCCCGTGTGCTGGTAACTCACGCAGAGCAGCCTGAATCCTGCCCGCTTTTCTGAGCGCCAGGTCAAGAGTTCCACCAGCGCGTGGCTAGCTCTACTGAGATGCCTCATCCTCGGCTTGTCAGAGAGCTCTTTTCTCCATTCTTGCCGTCCCCCTCCTCCCTCTGGCGTGTGATCCCTTCCTCAGCCAACATCACCTTCATCCTTCAGCTGGGCCACTCTGAGGACCTGGGAGGGCTTCTGTCTTCCTGCTCCGCCCTAACATACACAGCCACCCCTCTCCCATGAGCCTCCCAGTCGGGCTTTCCACTCCCAGTGACTCCCCCACTCCCTCAAGCAATTCGCCCACTGGCTTCAATGCCAACTGAGACAATTTAGGTTGAAATTTTGCGACACAAACTGTATCATTCCCTTGTTGCTGTTCAAGCCCTGCTGCCCTTCCAGCTAAATCCCCAATTTCTTGGCCGTGACCCCCCCCCCAGACATCACACACACTCAAGTCCTCTTTCACTTCCCCTAACTGCTCCTCTTATCTGGTGCAGTAACTGCTATAGACTCACTCATGTGTCAGCTTCACAGGCAGGATTAGGTCCCGCATCCTTTATACGAGCCTGTGGTCTAGTCCCATCATTTCCGTAGGTCTTCCTTGCTCACGGGGGCTCCCTGACAGCAGGGATGCTGCTTTAGGAATCTCTGCAGCCCCAGCACTTAGTATGCCTGGCCGGGGGCTTCATGCATGTGAAGAGAAGGAAGTTTTCATCCCTGCCATACTAATCAGGGGCCAATAAATCAGGTGTAACTCTGGCTTCAGCCTAAATCTGCCTCCCCACCCCCCAAACACAGTGTTATTGCTTTGTCCAGCTTAAAGGACTAACCAAACTCCTCGGGTGCTTACATTTATTTCACTCTGGGCCTTATTTCTGCCCAAAGCACAGTCTTTACTTCAGAACGTCCGATAAGCACGGGCAAAGAGAGGGGAGCATCGGCCCTGCTGTTTAGACGGCAGGGGAGCAGAATCCTCCACCACGCTCACGTATGCAACCCTGGACCACGAGGCCTTTGTGGGCCTCAGCTTTCTCTTCTGCACAACGGGGACTGGCATACATGTCTTGCAGGGGTGTTGACAAGACTACCCGGAACAGCAGGGACTCAGTAAACAGAGGTCAAGCATAACTGGTGAGCACACCTCCCCCAGAACCACCTCATAACTCATGGTGGACACACAGCGCGGTGACAGGGGTAACTGATAAAAACAGATTAACTGGAAAATTCTTTTCCTCAAGTACTTTTCTGTCTGAATCTCGAATATGACCGTGAGATTTAGCCAATTCTTCGTGACAAAGTACAAAGAATGTCACCAGGATCCCAGAACAGAGAAAGTGAGAAGAGAGAATCAATATCCCCTTGATGTATGTCAGACACCTTCTGACGGCCGTTTTATGGGACCTGGGACCCATGTCAGCTCAGCTTCGGTTGCTCTTTCGTTAAAAGCCATTCACCTCCCTGTTTTGAAGCGGCTGCTGGGACAGCTCTGGAGCCGAGGGGCCGCTAGTAGTCCCCGCACCTGTACTCGCGCCACGGACAAGGTCCCAGATGCTTCTGGCAGCCTTACCTTTCAGTTCTCGGGCTTTGGTGTCCAGCATCCTCTTTTCCTCCTCATTCTCACTAGGAATTCCTTCATCTTCATCTCTGTTCCTAAAACCAAAACCAAAACCAAACAAAATGAACCAACAGCCCCCACGATGTCGGTGGCTCTGGTCACTGCCCCCTCTAGGACAGAACCACAGAGGCCACGATGGGCCCTGGCGTTTCACTCACAGGGTGTTGATCGTGTCCTGGATGATCTGAATCCAGCTGTTCCGCTCCTCTTTGGAGCTGGCGTGCACTTCCACCATCTCTGGGTCCCTGATCCCCATACTGATTAGGAACAAGCCTTTTTCCTCATGTGCTACTTCCCTGACAATCAGCTTCTTTAACGAGATCACTGTTGATTTCTGGTCCTGGAAAAAGGGGAGAGGGTCGATGTAAGAAAGGCATACGATACTCTCTCAAGAACCACTCTGATCTAAGGTAAGACCAGATGTATGATCTCACTTATGTGTGGAAGCTAAAAAAAGAAAAACAGAAACAAAAACAAAAAAACTCCACACCAAACTTACAGAAAAAGAGACCAGACTTGTGGTTACCAGATGTGGAGGGGTGGGGAAGGGGAATGAGATGGGGAGAGTGGCCCAAAGGTACAAACTTCCGGCTATGAGAGAAGGAAGCTCCAGCAATGCAACGTGAACAGGACCACGGCTAACTCTGCGGTACGGTGCACAGGAAAGGTGCCGAGGGAGCAAGGCCATTCTCAGGGTTCTCATCCCAACAACTATTTTCATTTCTCCCTTCTTTATATTTTATCTACATGAGATGATAACTGTGATCATCATTTAATAATATATGTAAATCGAACCATCATTCTGTACACCTTAGATGGTGATACAGGTCAATTACTTCTCAGTAAGACGGGACAAAAGCATACGGTTTAAAAACAACAGTAGACTTAAGATAAAGAGAAGTATCTTGTTATTTCATCTACACTTTAGCAAACAGAAAAAGGTTTCCGAAAAAGAAATGGTAATTTATATCTACAGAGTTTCCAGACGTGGTTTCTACACGGTGAACCCGTCTAGGTTCCTCTGTGACTCTGGCTGGGAACATTATAAATTAGCATGATTTATGGGGTATAACATGCAACAAATACTCCAGTGACACATCTCTTTAGATCAAACGTCCAAGGCTCTCAAAGGAACTGTGAGGGAACAGAAAAATGATGTTTTTTTGGGGGGGTGGGGGGGGTGGAAAATTGCAAGCGTTATCTGAGAAATTACTCAGAGGGATCTGTCCTGAGCAAAGTAATTTTGAGACGGTGGGAGAGCAAAAATCCAGCGTTTGGACTCCATACTCACGCTAGCTGTTTCGAATACTATTCATTACAAACAGAAGAGACTGACAGTTCAGCTTACCAGTGACGCAAAGACGTATTTCTGGTCTTTTTCTTGAAGGAACACTAAAATGTCCGTAAGCAGAACTGCTTGAACCTCTATAAAGTGGGGAAGGAGAGAAAGGACAAGGATTACTTAACAGTGAAGCCAGTTAGAGGCCAATGCAGCCAGCAGGGCACATCAGGATGGGAGAGTACTCTCCACTCCTCCAAGGAGATGGGTTTACATTTCTGCAGGACCCACGGCGAGACATTAGATTTTTAGAGGCATTTTTAAATGGTAGTTAGCACCAAAGCTAGATCACTTTGTCCTGGAAAGATAGATCCCATAAGGTGAGACCTGAAGGAAAAAAATACTTTAAGAATAAAGTGGGGAAGGACTTTAACAGATCATAAACAGCAAACAAATACTCAGGTCGTAATACTCCTCGACTTCTGATCCTAACACTGGGAGAGGCGTGGGAGAGCAGACCAGAGAGCTGCCAACAGGTGATGTGTAGAAATACCTCTGTTTAACGAAAGGCAGACTCCCCGCACCTGCAGGAGGACAGAATGGCTCCACAACGCCCCCTCATGTCACAGGTACGTGGGAACACAATGGTTCGTCGTCCCCCCGCTCCAAGAGACCCTAGTCAGCCTCAACCTCCTCTACCACCGATGAGGCCTGCTGTTCCTCTCAACTCAAAACAAAACAAAAGCCAGAGTGAGATCTCTACTTGGATCTAGTGATCCAGACAACGCCACACCCTCTCACTCTGTTGGAGAACACGCAGCGGCATTTTCTAGTACCCCCTTAGAGTCTGGCATCTGCAGAGATCCAACAGGCCGGCCCCGTGTCATCTTCCCCCTACAACTCCTCGGGGAAAGAATGGAGCTGACGTATGCAGCCCCCTCCCAGGTGGCCTTCTCTACTGCTTCAGCCCCAGCCGGAAGCCCCTCTCTGTGTAGGTCACCACACGGCCACGAAGGGGACAAAGCTGACTCCTAGGGAGGTACAGCTTCCAGCCTAGACCAACCAGACTGCAGACTATTAGTTTTGACAAGTTTCTTAAAGTTTAGTTTTAAATAATTCGGGTGTCTGCCAAAACAGAAAAAAAAGTTCCAAAACACAAGTTCCAACTTCGCTGGATGCTGAGGCTTCTGTGATCAGTGTCAGCGGATCAGAGAACAAGCCTGTCCCTTTCAAGGGGTGCCCAGCGCAGTACTGGCTGTTTCCGGCACGAGCTCGCCTGAGGGGAAAAGGGCTCCACACTGACCCCTATCTCCACAGGAGGCCCTTCAGGCCAGACAGCCTGTCCTGCTGCCACCGGCTGACCACAGCTTCATGCCTACAGCTGGCATCCATCAGTCGTTACTTTGGGAACGAATAAACAAGTCGCTGCGCGCGGGAAAGAACTAAGTGCTGGCTCCAGGCAGCGGCAGCTCTAGGAAATTCAGGGCCTTGCAAGAAGAGGCACGCATTTCTCAAGTGCCTGGCCCGGCTGCCCCGAAGCTGGTCCTGCCGCGGCAGTGTGGGCAGAGTCCTGATCCGGGCTCCTTGGAGCATCGGAGGACTGGGGCTGGGAGCGGGGGGAGCCTCAGGGATGACCTAGTTCAAATTCACCACGGAGCAGAGAGACATATCTGCTGGAGGCAGGAAGGGATTGTTCTTTTCTCTGAAAGGCTCCTGTCCCTCCTTTTCATGCCCTATAGCAACTCAGGGCTGGTGTGCTTGCCCTGACTCCCTGTAGCAGGGGTGCTTCTGTCTCTGTCGCCAGCCTCTCCCCACTCTTGCTTGCTGCTCCCTCGCTGCCTCCACTGTCATGCTAGAAAACAATCTAATGTATCCCTTCCCTGCTGAAAACCCTTTATCTGGAGCCCATTCTTTGCCTACCGCAATCAACAGCGTCAGCTGTTCACGTCTCCGTCTGGACTAGGCCCCTCTCTGTCCGCGTCCCCAGCCCTCCCCACCACCGTCTCGGCTGCCTGAGAGCCGGCTGCACCTGCCCTTCCTCCTTCACGGCTCACTCAATGCCGCTCCTCACTGCCTCCCCCAGTGCTCAGTTAGTTCAGCCCCCAGCAGACTGTGGAGCAAGCACCCTGCACAGCCCTCTTCATTTGGAGCCCAACTTCTAGGCAGGGTCAGCTTCATTCACCTTTGAGGCCCACTGATTCCCTGGGACGTCTTTACTGTTTGGTCCGAGCATGGTGAGACGCTAGCTAAAGACCCCAGGGTATTGGCTGACAGCAGCTGCCTACAGTGCTCCTGACACATGAGAGACGAGAGAGGCCCCGATTTCATCCCCAGTCTTGGTTTTATGTCAGCGGGGGTGACGGCACAGGGCCAGCCTGCCGTGTGCACGCAGCTCAGAGGGGCTGGGGCGGGCATGCTCAGGGCTGCTGGTGAAGCCGGAGCTGTCAGGCCTAGAGAATATGGGTTCGATGACAAGATTTATTAAAAAAAAAAAAAAAAAAAATCAGATGTACAGATGAATTAACAAACCTCACAGTAACTTCCTTAACTTGATGTAGCTTATCTCTTAAAAGAAAAAATTAAAACCAAATGGAAAATTAGTATCTTTTATGATTCTCTTGCTTAGAGGAAGATACAAGAGATGAATATCATCAAGTTTAATAATCTATCTAGTTGGCGCAAGTTAAGCGTACGTTTCCTCTAAGGTCTTGCGAACTGAAAAGCCCTCTACCATCTCTCTCCAGAACAAGCGATGTGTTTTTAATCTCACAGACTCAGAATTGCTACATGATGGGGCTTCCCCTCCTTGCAACTGTTCCCAGAGACCCCAACCCCAAATGTGTTGCCCATTTCTATAGGGGAATACACCTTCCTTAATAAGCCTGAGTTTTTGCAGTAATCTTACACTTGGCTTTTTTTTTTGCCTTTTTAAGCTGTTTTATGAACTTCACAATATAGTACGAGCATCTTGCCACAAGAGACACACGGCACCAGAAGGGTTACAACGGTACACTGAGAACACCAAGCTCAGGAGCCACGTGTGTCTCCCTATGAGCTTGAGGGAAAACATCTGGATTCAAGGCCTAGGCCACACTTGTCAGGACGGCCATGGTGAGGAGGGTCAGTGCTAAGTACCCGCAGATGACGACTGAACTGCTTTTCCTTCCCATCTCCCTTCCTCCCGAGCCCTTCCCCACGCTCCCCTCTCAGCCCTGCCTGTGGCTCTCTGTCTGAGCTCGGACATGCGTCCCAGCTATACTGCAGGATGGGACGGCCGCCGACTGACTGGAGGCACAGGAGACAGTCACCAGCTTCCAGGGCAGGGCCAACTGCTCTCGGTTATTAGCAACTTGCTCCTTTTCAACCTTTCTTTCGTCTTCCTGGCTGGCATGAGATTTGTTACTGCTTGTTCTCTTTGGACACCACTGCTCCTGGGCCTGTCCTTGTGGTCTCCCACTCCACGAGAATCGCGACACGAGTGCCACGCTATAACACTCAGACCTGCACACCAGCTCCCCCTCCGCCGCCTACTCTCTGGGGCCGCCTGTGGCCTGCTTTCCCTCAGGGCCACCAGGAGCAGGTGCCGAGAAGGGCCACCTGGCTTTGCTTTTAAAATATATTTTTTCACCAATTTCCCTACCTGCATCATTCCCTTGTTATCTTACTGGGGGACTTTATGACCTCGTAATTTATCTCAACCTCGTCCTTTCTGATACAAAATTAAGAACAATTAAAAGACTGTTGCCCCTGTGTGATGTGCAGATGTGGGCTCTGCAGGAAAAACCCGGCAGTGTATTTCTAACAAAAACATCTGACGTTTGCTTGCTCTTCTCCGGTACACACGTGGACGCAGACAGAAGGCGGGCCTTACCTTTCAGCCTTCCTGCTGCGTTCTTCAGAAACACACCCCCGTCCCGCACAAGCTTCTTCCGCTTCAAATCCTCCTTCGCAAACATCTGGCCACTCTTCATCCTCATGATCGACTTGCTATCTGTCTTTGTATAAATCTCATTGAGACGCACCTTCTTTTCATAACTTGCCACTTTGCTGTCCACAGCGCCAATCACATCCTTCACCAGGCTCAGGGACTGAGCCAGGTCTTCCTGCTCCACTTCATTGTCTTGGGAGGAAGGAATAAGCCTGTTTTTAATGGGTCCTTTCAGACAAGGAAGGGGAAACCTACTTCCTCACTCCACACTGTCATTTTCCCTCTGGCGACAGGCTGATAGTGTGTGTGACAGAGTGAAGCCAACACACCAAAGGTCCCGTGCCAATTCCTGTCGTAAGGTCAATTCTAAATAAAATTAGATGTTTTCACTGATAGACACAACACAGAATTCCATGCTGTGTCCTGAAGTAAAAGGACCTAACAATTTCAGGGAGGGAGAGGAACAACAATTCTTTAACTTGTGTCTTTGTTTTACTTCTCCTTTAATGGAACTGCCTAGGAGCAGGGTTAGCCAAGAGAGAGGAACTGGTAAGTCCTGGCAAAGTGAGAAAAAGCAGCAGGTCTGGCACTTATGGAAAGAACTGGGGGGAAGCACCACCCAGTCTCACGGTAAGGGAAGTTGCCCAGGTTGCAGAATCTGGAGGGAGTCAGTAAGTGGTTCCTTCCCTTCCTGCTACATTCACCCTAAGACTGGTGACGCAGCATTTCAAGTTTTCACTTAAGAAAACGGTTTTTAAGGCAAAACACAGGATCTCTTATAGACCTGCAAGAGCATGAAGGAGCTCTTCCTTGGGGCCTCTTGTGCTGCTGGACACATGGGAAACAGTCCACTGACAGACACGACTGGGGGAGGAGAGAGGCTCACCTTTGGTACACTGCAGTATTCTCTGGAATAAAACCGGGTATTTGGTGATCCGCTGGGTCACCAGCAATATGCACTCTGGGATTCCCAGCCTCCTCACGACGGCACTGCTCATCTTCTTCTGCAAAGGACAGAACCGATTATCAGGAGCTACTCAAGGAAGGTTCTGGCTCAACTAACAGCGACAGTGCCCGAACAATGGTGGGGATTTCCATATTTCACACCCATACCTTCACAAAGGCCTGGAACCGCTTATCCTTGGTATAAATGTCTTTAAAGTAGTTCACAGACTGGTTGTGCTGCCCACAAAACTTGCCGTATGTTTTCTTTAAGCGCTCTGCATTCTCCCCTGAAAACTGCGGAGAAAAGAGGATAGAAGTTAAGTTGGAGCTCAGGCTGCTGAAATTTTACCACCATTTTGTATATAGTTTCCAGTCTATTTGTAAAACACAAGAGTGCTTCCCCAAGAATTTCCCCCGAAGATTTAAATGGTGCAGCAGCTTTGGAAAACAGTCTGGCAGTTCCTCCGAGAGCTACACAGTTCCTGTGTGCAGCTCTCTGAGGCAATTCGCTCCGAGGCATAAAACCTACTCCACACAAAAACTTGGCTATGAAAGTTCACGGCCGCCGTGTTCACAAGTGCCCCCAAGTGGAAAGAAACCAAATGTCCATCAAAGGATAAATACGATGTGACAAATACGTAGGAGGGACCATCATTCAGCCATAAAAAGGCATAGATACACATTACAGTATTGATGAACCTTGAGAGCATTATTCTAAATGAAAAAAGCCAACTGCAAAGGTGTATGTATTATTTTGGCCCCTTTACATAACAAGTCTAGAAGAGACAAACACAGAGACAGAGAGTAGATTAGCAGACACGCAAGGGAGGGGCAGTCGGGGGACAGGGTGATAAAGATGCTCTAGAATTTACTGTGATGATGGTCGTACAACTCTGTGGATATAAACCACTGAGCCGTACATTTTTTTTTTGAGCTGTATACTTTTAATGGGTGCATTATATGGCGTATTAATTTATTTCATTAAACACGTTCCATATATTTTAAAAAACCACCACAGAAATATCTATGTGTTGTGCACTTAAGTAATTCAAAATGTGTTCCGATTTCCATTTGTCATGAACATGGTGGTAAAACAAGGAGGCTCACTAAAGTTTTCCTGTGGGATAGTCTTAAAAATCTAAACTTGATAAATTATAAAGGCAGCAGAAACAGCTAGTATTACCCAGGGATCAGCTTACCTCACCTACCTCAAACCAGCTGTCCTAACAGTTCTCTGCGTGGCCTTTACTCATTCCTAAAACGTGTGTAATCTCAACGGCTCATCTCAAGATATGTTCACTTTGGGGTAAACCAATGAATCGCTCTGTATGGGGTCCATAGGATCATGCTAATAAGCATCAATTTCCAGTGTACTAAAAACCTCTGAAGGCAACCCAAATTGATCCTTATCAAAAAAACGTAAAAAAAGGTCCAGGGCAGCTAGCTTTTCCTTTTCCCCTTTACCAAAGGGGAAGCTAAGCAGAGATTTTAGGTCCTCCACTCCCACCACGAAGCAAGTGCTCTAAAAGGATGATTCTAGAACGGGCACACAGAACCAACAAATGGACGCCATGGGGGCTAAGATATGACTCCTGCCATCAAAGATCTTACTAGAGGACGTGCACTGGTACAGTGAGCCACGGACAACATGAGCCAAGGTTAGATGAGGCACCTGTGCAGGTCTGATGGCAGAGAGGCACGGAAAATGTTGGGAGGGGATGTTTGGGGAAGAAAGGTCCTCACTTGCAGAGCCAACTGCTCCCACTCCGAGGCCCTGTTTGTGGCAGACAGCTGCGTTCCAGCGTGGGAACTGCATGTGCACTTACCTCCTACCATGCCTATGTTTACTTGGGAACACGGGTCCGTGAGGCACAGGTCGATGCTGTGGCTGCCTTGTGGTTCCAGCTGGGATTCAGACGCCCAGTAAATACGTGAGACAGGAACGAATGAATGCACTAATGAATTAATGAGGCGAGGGGTATGCGCTGAAGCATATAAGGGAAGGATAATACTTCCAGGTCTCGGGCCAATGTTCCAGCAATACAGCCTCTGCTTTTACGCCGAGGCAGAGACCCACTGGGGAAGAAGAACTAGTCGGCTTTGCTGTGCCCCTCAGCTGGAAAGGTTAAACTCGCGACGCTTTTTTCAAAATAACTTCTGGCCCAACTGTTTTTGGAGTAGGGCTGAAACCATACCACACCCCTGATGAAAACATCAGCAAGATCTATTTTATGAATAGATAGTTTCTTAAATTCAATTTTCTATGCTCCGTTGGTTTTCAGATAAACGAGTTCTTTCTGATCTGAGGCACAGGGGGAC
Source organism: Ursus maritimus (assembly GCF_017311325.1). Classification (NCBI taxonomy): domain Eukaryota; kingdom Metazoa; phylum Chordata; class Mammalia; order Carnivora; family Ursidae; genus Ursus; species Ursus maritimus. The sequence goes on along the minus strand of NW_024425230.1, from coordinate 17,392,600 downwards.
GCTGAGATTCCAACACACGGCTTTTGATTTTTTAAACTACCCTGTTTCTGATGACGGTCTGGATGCTGAGAAAGGAAAATGGGCTTTTACTCAGTATCTACCATATATGCTAGGTACTTTATGTATACATTCCTTTTAATTTAAAAAAAATGGTGTTAAGAAAGAAAATCTGTCCTGATTTACAGAAAAGGAAACTTGATGCTCAGAGGGTTTCAGTAACTTGCCTAAGCTGACAATGAATAGTACAGCCAGGATGTGAACGAGTGGCTGCTGAACCCCGAAGCTTCCCTTTGCACCCTGTTTTGTGGGGAAGATCCTTCCCATTGCTCACCTGATTCACAAGCACATCTCCCATTCTCTTGATGAGAAAGTTCTTTTCACTTTTATCCACCAGAGATTCCTTCTTCCGCTCCAGGATCTTCTGAAAGAACTGGCTATGGATACCGATCAGCTCGTCCAAGCAGGGGAAGAGCTTCTCCACTGTCTGCTGTTCGAAGAGCAGCTCGGTCATCATGCCCCGGCTGTACACATCGCTCATGATCTTCAGCGTCCGGATGTGGTGCAACTCTGTCTGCATCAACTCTGAAGGAGGACAAAGCTTAGTGGTCAGGAATGTTCCTTTAAAGGACTCTCCTTCAAAGGTCATCTGCTGCCATTAAGAGCCCATTTGAGACTTAAAGCTGTTTAGAGCACAATTTAAACTTAAAAACCGGGTCAACAGCTCTCTTTCCCAAGTGCTCTCATCTTATTCCTCTATTTCACATGCCCTAACACTGTTTACTGACAGCATACTGGAGTCCATCACTCTTAAATGGTGGTTCCCCAAGTGGCCTTTGTTGGATTCAGAGCCTTTCACAATTTGCTGTGTCCCATTTCCTAGAAATAACTCGTGCTTGGTTTCCAGTGTAACTGAGGAATCGAACTGAAGCATCACAAGAGATCTCTTTCTAGGGCAGCTACGTAAATAAGCACTCATATTCAATAAAATGTTCAATAAAATTAAAGGAAACAATTTTAAAGAGGAAAGGACAGAAATAAGATCATGTCTCTAGACCTCAAAGTTTTTAAAGAAAATCTCTGACCTGCTATACACTTGAAAATTGGCCTTCCATGGTCCAGTGACTCCCCTGATAAAAAATGCTGCACAACGCAAACCAAGTATTAGCGCGGCAATGGAGAGTCTCACCGTAAATCACTTCTTGCCGTTTGACCACATCTTTCTTTTGCTGTTTCAGAAACTTGCTGTCCACTAAGCGGCTCCAGGACTCGGCTTCTAGTTGTTTGGATTCCATCTCGAAGTCCCCCATTAGCTGTCCTTCATTCATGTCTGTACCTACTCCTCAAAATATCAGAAGATCAGGATCAGAATCCAGGGTCTGTGAGCTCTAGGAAGCCTACACTGGACTCTCCTCGGGTGACAACTTCGTAAGACACCAACACGGCACTGACACAGGGAATATTCCTAGAATGCAAAGTCTAGTACCAGAAAGAATCATTTCCTGTTTGGGGTGACACACTCCACGACTCTGGATAAGAGTGATAAATATCACATAAATCAAATGTGACTGAGATTCAGGAGTCCTATGTGAATAAGGAATTGAAAAGGACCTGGTAACTTGACTTGAAGACAGCAGGCTTACGACCTGCCCAGAGAGCTACAACTGACCGTGTACCGAAAGTCTAGACAAAGGACAAGTGTCTGTACTACAGACTGACCACAGGAAAGTCAATGACATCCCTCAATGGACAACTGCCTAATAACTGGATAGGTCTGATTACCAATTCATTATAAAGCGTTTGATGATTTAAAGGCAGGTTAGAGAACCTTCACAGGAGTAAGGAAGAGGCAGGGACTATTATTTCATTAACACTTATATTCAGGGAACGGCACCCAGTCTCCAAAGATGTATAAGACACAGGCCATAATTTCCTCTTACCCTCATCAGTTAGTGATTCTGTTGACTCATTGACCTTGCTGATTTTATTTAGTGAGTCTGTTGAATGAGACAGGAATTTCCAGGTGTTTGATATGTTCTCGTCATTGCCAACTCTGGGGACAAAAAGAAGCACCTACTGTCAAACACGTTTTGATAAACCATGGTCTGCATTCTCAAATGAGTACCTGAAAAACTCTAAAATGACAGCTGGCTCTAAGTACCAAATAATGGAAGACAAACTACTTACGTCAGGTACCCGGCAACATATAACACAAACTATTAATGAAGGTCAGAAGCATCTAACATCACTGCGAACTTGAACTTCTTGAGCCTTCGTTTTTTGTTTTTGTTTTTTTTTTTTAATGATAGGTAACAAGGCAAACGCTCTTCCCTTAAACTGTATACACATTACGTAAGAAATTTCCCCATTTTAAACTCACTGTGTAACCACTAACTTTACCTCCTTATTCTCTAAATAACCAAGCACCTCTAATAAACTGTATTCCCTGGACTTCCTCAAACCCAACCCACCAGCTAGCAGGGTAGGCCCCCAATAAATGTTTCTGGTAGGACACAAAAGCAAGCCAGAGTCATTTAAAACTTTATATTTTATTTAAAGACTAGCTTTTTAAAGTCATAATGCAAATTTTGAAACCGTAACAACTCTGAAAGGAAGGCCTTTGAATAATGACAATACAAAGACTAAACAAAATAAAAATACCTGAAACGTTTTTTTCTTAACAAGAAAACACTAGCCAGCACAGAGGTTAGGACGTACAGACAAAAGAAGATTTGCATCCTTTAGTTAAGAATTTTGCTCCAGCATAGGTTAAGAGAGATGGAAGAGATGTTTTGAGTCCTACATTTGAGATGACTTCTTTACTTGATGGGAAAGCAGGAGTCTTATTACCCAAAACAGCCAGCAACATCATAATCAGCCCTGTGCTAGCCATGTGACAGCTGAGGCCTGAGCAGTCAGGGGACACAGCAACTTTTGCAGGGACCACAAAAGGAATTTAGTGCAAATGAGGAGTGGGGAGCTAAAGTTGTAACTGGCCCATTATTCATTCCCATGGAACTGACTTGAGAATCAAGATGCAGGCACAGGAAAGAGATTTATAAAAAGCAGCAGAAACACTAGGTTCACCTGACCAAGAGAAAAGTGTAATATCTGAAAATGTAAGTGGTTACAAACAAAAATCAGAAATAAGTCATTCCCTCCTCCCCCCCATTTTCACTTCTTATTTTGATCTAAAAACCATCCTTTTATAATTCAGGATCCTTAAAAGCGAGGCTGACCAAGCACGAGGCATAGGACAACATGGCTGACGACAGTGTTTAAAGGGGATCCTTGCTACACAATGGTGGGCACTACAGTGCATCAAAATGCAATCCCCACTCTCGACGTCTGTAACACCTGCTCGTGCACCAAGTCATTATTTTATACATTTTTTCCTAATGAAAAGAATCTTTTCATCAAATGATACGGTTATGAAGCTCCTGTCACCAAGATGTCAACTGTGCTATCTTTAAACCCCCACTTACCCAGCAATGTTCTGTATGGAGACACTTTTGGAGAGTGAGACGCTCTGCTGGGACCGTCTGTTGGCAAACATGGGAATGGCAGTGGCTTCATCCGCCAGGAGGACTGCAGATCGAGGACGCTCCTTGGGCTGTGAGGCTGTAAAGGAAGAGAGGACACTGACTGAACCACATATCCAAGCTCACGAGTAGTGACTCATCTGACAGATGGCAAATAGAAGCAAATTTCTTTAAAACAGACTTGTCCTGGGAGCGTAAGTGGGTACAGAAACTCTACAGAGGACAATCTGGCAATATCTACTGCAACTGCAAATGCCTATATCCTTTGATCCAGTAATTCCATTTTAGGATAGTTTTATTCTACCCCCCCCCTTTTTTAATGTAATCTCCGCTCCCAACATGGGGCTTGAACTCACAACCCTAAGATCAAGAGTTGCGTGCTCCACTGACTGAGCCAGTCAGGCACCCTGAATATGTTTCTTCTACAAGATATGTCTGCCTTTGGGTCAGGTCATGGTCCCGGGGTCCTGGGATTGGGCCCCGCATCGGGCTCCCTGCTCAGAGGGGAGCCTGCTTCTCCCTCTGCCCCTCCCCCGCTTGTGCTCTCTGTCAAATAAATAAAAATCTTAAAAGTAAATTAAAAAAAACTTGAAGAAGATAAATATGAAACTAAGAATAGTAGTTAGCTGTGGGGTAGCAAGAAGATTAGGCAATGGGGATAAAGAATCATGGGATAATAGTATATTTAAACACAAAAAATAACTCAAAGTAAAATAAAATTGGAAGAATTTTAAGGATAAAAGAAACCAGAGATAACAGGGCCCAGTGTTCTTCACGAGTGCCTATCCAGCCACATGTGAGGTGCTTGTGAGATATGCAAACTCCCAGCTCTTCTCATCCCTTGGGGGTGGGACCTGGGAGTCCACACATTTTATGATCCCCAAATGATTCTTCTGTACCTTGTTTGAGAACGCAGATTTTGACCAATTCCTTTAATTTACAGCTAGGGAAAATGCAACACTTAAATGTCACACAGCTAAGCTGTTCTCATACTGTGCGGGTCCCCTGAACATGACCAGAGAGGAAACTGAAGCTCTAATTTTATGCTTAAGTGGTCACACTGGCATTTGGCTAACAAATTATTTTTCCTTGGTAACTGAGCTCGTGCCCCAGACACGGGCTGCATGATTTCTCTATCCCCGGGAGTGTCAAGAGCTGGAGGAAATAAGACAGGGGCAGCTGTTACGACATTCATGGTATTGCAGGATGTTTCTGACTTAATAAAAATTAATAAAACCATTAATTTCCAATTCAAATTCTATTTAGAGGAAGGTGACACAGTAAGACACCAGAAACACGCTACACTACCATATGACCAGACCCTTCCTGCAGGAAGCACATGAAAAGCATGAAGAGTGGGCTCTGCCCCAACAGGGAATGGGCACAACGGTAGAGAAGGGAATGTGCTGGTGTCCACGAGCCTGGGGCACATCCTCCGTGTGTCAGGAGGAAGTCAGTGAGCGGATAAAATCCGGCGGAGGAAGGGACGCTGGTTCTTGAAGAATGGTAAGGATGTGGGGAGGTCGAAGGAAAAGAGGACATTGTGAGGAGGAGAACGCATGAATGAGGGCAGAAGTACTCATGCAGTACAACACAAGCGGAAGAGAACGGAGGAGGAGAGAGGATGTACAGAGAGTCAGTAGAAAAGGCTGGAGAAGCAGCATGAAGTCATGCTATGCAGAGCCCTGAAAGTGATGAAGAACAACTCTGTTTATTTTTTTTAAATTTTTTAAGTAACCTCCACACCCAATGTGGGGCTCGAGCTCACAACCCCGAGATCAAGAGTCACACTGACTGAGCCAGCCAGGAGTCCCAAGAACAACACTGTTTGTAAAGGACAGAACAGGGGGGTGAAAATAACAGCTTTCCCTTATTTGAGACCAATCCCTACTCCACTCAGGGAAGTGACGTTAATATCTCTGAGCCTCAGTTTCCCTATTTGTGGGGATGATGACAGCAGCCAAAGCTAACACTTAAGGAGGCCTACTCATAGGTTCTCTATGGGTATGATCTCATTTAAACCTGACAACCACCTGCTGAAACTGTTACCAGCTGTTCACAGAGGAGGAAAATGAAGCATAGAGTGGGGATGTACTAAATGCCCAAGGTCACACGGCTGCTGAGTGGCAGGGCTGGGACTCAAACCCACACGACTCGAATCCACAATCCGTACTCTTCACCACCATACTGCGTCAGGGGATGTAAAACAGGAGTGAGAAAACTTGTGGGGTCAGAGGTAACACACATACCTGACACATAAAAGGTATTTAAAAAAAGGGAAGATTTTTTTTATCTGATGCGAAAGAAAATAGATTTCTGAAACAAGGGATAACCTCCCAGAAAAAAAGTTTAAGGAAGATTAGACTGGTAAAAGGTGTTGGAATGGATTGGCTCACTGATTAAGGTGGGTGTTGGTCTGGTGAAACCTCTCCAATAGTAATCCACATGCAGAGACTGATAATAAGCAGACTTAATCCACCTAGAGGGAATTCACACGCTTCTGGAAGAACTCAGAGCACCAGGTGGGGGCAGTGGTTCTCAAGCTTGAGTGTGCATCAGACTCACCTAGAGGATCTATTCAAGCACAGATCACTGGGCTCCCCCTCTGGGATTTCTGATTTAGTAGGTCTCAGTAGGGCCCAAGAATGCATACTTCCTATTGATCCAGAAACTACACTGAAAAACACTGCCTTAGGGTAAGTCCCACACGGGTTCCTGTAGAGCCAATTAAGATGACATTCAGTACTGCATTATTTATGGTGGCAGTTGGAAATGACTTAGATATCCATCTTTGGGGGAACGGATAATTAAATTATGGAACAGGTTTATGAAAGAAAACCACACAGCAGTCTGGAACAACAGCTTATACATAAACACATGCATAGATCTTAAAGTGACAGACTGAGAAAAGAGCAGAATGAAAAAACCCAAGTCATATCTAATACAAATTCAACACACAAAACAAGAAAAGATATTTTCAGACACAGACATCTGTGTAAAGACAGAGCAGATCAGAAAGGCAGACGTTAAACGACTATAGAGGGCGCTACAGAGGGAAGGAAGGAGGCAGCTTGCACACAGACAGTACCCTGTGAACAGGATGCCGTGATTTACTGAATTTTGTGTACCACTTGAAGTCCTCGGGGGAAAAAAGAGAACTATTTACTTAATTTCACAGTTTATAAACTAAGAAGTTTTTTTTTTTTAATTTTTAAAAAAGATTTTATTTATTCATTTGAGAGAGAGGTAGAGAGAGAGAGAGTGAGCGCACACGCATGCACAGGGGAGGAGGAGAAGAGGGAGAAGCAGACTCCCTGATGAGTAGGGAGCCTCATGCGGGGCCCGATCTCAGAACCCTGAGATCATGACCTGAGCCAAAGGCAGACACTTAACTGACTGAGCCACCCAGGCACCCCTAAACTAAAAAGTTTAATCTGCAAGATCTCATTTTCTTTGTGCAACTGTGAGGTGCTAAAAACAAGCGTAACTGTCAACCCATGGAAGAGGAATTTCGAGGTGCATGGGATCACCTGCTTAAACACACAGACACAGGGCTGCCTTTCAAGCCAACACATGCACTATTCTAGAAGCCTTCCAAGGGAGTTTGGTGGTAGAACATTAGGCTTTTGGTCAATCATCTGCAGCCTCCTCTAACCTACCACAAAATAAATACTCAAATCTTAATTATAACAGATGAATATTATAAAAGTGTGTTTAAGTTCTGAACCAGAGAGTCAAAAAGGACTGGAAGAGAGGAGGGCTGAGTGACTTACGCTTGCTTCTCATGATGACTGTGGGCAGCGAAGACGTGTCCTGCGCCTGAAGGCTCCCTCTGGGCTGCTGAAGGAGAAAGGAAATAAATAAATACACGAGGACCGCGCCCTCAACTTCTCTTCCGTCAGGTCTCAAGAAGCCCAGAGCAGGGAGAGAGCTCCAGCTTGGCTCCTGGACGACGGCGCTCGGCATCCCGCCAGCACCCCCCATGGGCTCTCCTTCACACCTGCCAAGCACCAGGACCCCGAAAAGGCTGCTTCCCCTGCCTGGAACGCCCTTCGCCCTTACGCCCCAGGGTATCCCTCGATTTCAAGACCATCTGAGCACCACCTCCTGGGTTAAGCCACCCATCGCCTTCTTTCTTCTCCTCACCCAAGGCAGTGCCTGGCAGCCCCTGAGAATCCTGCACGGACCCCCACATCATTTCCCCCCCATTTATGGTCACGGTCTGCCTGCCACCCTCCCCACTAGAATGCCAGGTCCTGAAGAGTGGCATCTGTGCCTTTTTCATCCCTGTTTCCGCAATGACTAGCGTTATTCAGGTACTAAATAGGTCCTTCAGTAAAGTACGAATTTCAGTTCAGACTTTTGTTGTAGCAGTGACACAAACACTGTGCGTGAGAAATTACAGACTGAACCAATTACTCTGAGATAAATCATCAGTGGACACAGGTTACTTCCGATTTAAAAATGGAACTCCCCCAAAGGCTGTGTTCTCTTATAGGGGAGATGCTTCATCTCTGTCACCAGCCTTCTACAGAACCTAGTACGTTCCCAAGAGCGCTAAGTCCTGTCAGATCACAAACGCAGTGCCCGTGGGATCAGGCAGGCAACAAGTGAAGGAGGCAAGGTGGGGGGTGGGGGAGGGAACCCGCACATCCTGTCAAGGAGGCGGCAGCCACTCAGCCCCCATGGATGACCACGGCCATCCCTCTCCCCAACATTTAGGGACCTCGACCGTCCGATTCCATGCTGGATGCGCGGGATCTATCTATGGTTCCAACACTCCTGACTTCAGACTGCGTGGCAAGTTCGGTGCTTACATGGTAGTGGGAGGGAGCAAAATACATGTACTAAGTAAATACAGGCTGTTAAATAGCAACTCTGAGAAGTGCTACGGAGAACAGGAAAAACAGCCAGGTGAAAACCAAGAATGCCAGGTCAGAGGAAATAACCAGGGTTGTGAGATCTCCCAATTTTTTAAGGAGAAATTAGAAATCCAAATTGCTATGAAATGTGATTTTTCAAAATAACTGCATTAACAACAAAAAATACTTCAAGAGCCTAATAAAATTTATGTCCATGGGCTGGTAAGATCCGAGTACAGAAGTGTATCATTTTTACACTAGTTCAGACTCGCAGCCTCTGTGTCATCTGGGAACCTAGCAGAAATGCAAGTTCCTGGGCCCCACCCCAGAGTGTGCAACTTGGGGAGAGGGGCGCAAGTCCCTGAGGTGACTCTGATGCACACCCTTTCCAGTGTGAGGCTGCCTCACTAGGTAAGTGTGTGCTCACTGATGGAGCACACGGTGCACTCGGCATTGGGTAGATGCAGCAGGACAGTGCTCTCCTGACAAGGACAGAAGGACATTTCTTCATGGGTGACTGGAACACCGAAAACCACGGAGGCTACCTCGAAGGCAGGCACCCAAACCCACTCTCTTTAAGGGCCACCTGTAAGCGGTGCCCATTACTACACAGGGCGCATTCCCAGAGCAGACCCCTTCACCCCCCACCCCCGCCCCCGCTCCTCCTAGTCCTGTGTCACGTGACCACAGCCAACTGCTTCGTGCCCTGTGGACACAAGTGCTGGGGGCAGGCCACATCAAGTCCTCCCCCTCCCCAGCAGCTCAAAGCCCCCGAATGCCACCAGCTGCCCTCGGGGTGGCCACGAGGAAGTGGGGTGTGTGAGCGGCAGAGCAGGCCTGCAGACGTGGTTCAGAACAAACCCACTTCAACACAGAGACGCCAGACATGCAGAGAAATGTGTATTTAACACGGAGTTCTGAAAGCATTTTGTTTTCCAAAAGCCACAGATTCCCAAGTGTGTTAATTAAGAAGAGACTCGGTCGCTTTAGAGAAGAATTCTTGTTTGGTTGTTTTGGTCTCAGTGTTAGTATCAAATGATTACAATAAACAAAAACCCCAACCAGGACTCTCCCCACCCCGAGAAGCGTCTTACCTTCATTTTGACCTTTGCACAGGACGCCAGACTTTCTCTACAGCCTTTGTGGACAAAAGCACTGCAACCTGAAAAGCAAGCAAAGCCCAAGGTGACTTCGACCAAGCAAAGATCTTAGACTCTGGCTTCCTGCGGCCACAGCAGCCTGTGGCTTCCCGACTGAAGTCACTTGCATGTCCGAACGCGGCTCTCACTGGGATTACAGACTGCATTCCCCTTCCAGAAAGCAGGCGTGTGATGTCATGGGGAGGAGGAGAAATGAGAGCAGATGTGATTTCTGATTAACGGAAATGAGAAGTCTGGAGCTTCTCAGGCAGGAAGCCGAGAGGCTACCAAGCAAAACGAAAAGTAAAAGTGTCTGCCGTCAACATGTGAAGTCGAAGTCACCAACGAATCCCCAAATAGGTCCCCTTGCCAGGACTTGGGAAATCTGTAGGGCTGTGTCAAAGGCAGAGTGTGCATCTCAGAGTCCTGTTTATGTCCTTCTGTTTGGGATCTTAACCACCCCGAGCTTTCTGCCACCCAGCCGGAGTCCAGAGACGCCAAAGAAAGGTCATCAGAGCCACCCCAGGCACGTCTGGGAATCCTGACTCAGGATAAAGTGGGAGACTTCCTGAAAGATGGAGGGGAGACCACATCTGCCAAGGACACGAACCTCAACCCTTATTTCTTACTCTCTTGGCTCCAAAGCCACTGATGTAAAAACCCAGCCCTCTGTGCCTCAGAAGGGCTGTTGTCAGCTCTTACCACTGCTATGAAGTCATAAAACAGAACTGTGCCAGGAGGCCAGAGGGGAAGCAGAAACAAATAAAAGATCTGTCTGTGGGGACACCCAGTGACGAGAGCCTCTCCAGGGGCAGGGTCCCTGAGAAAATCAACCAGACACTATTCAACAAACAGCACCACAGGCCCTGCCCACGTCAACTCCCTCATTGTGGGCTGAGATGCTCTCCTGGCGCGTACGTATGGATGTGGGGAGAGGGGAGCCATGCTGGGGAGGACAGGGCACTAGAGTAGAGACTGCCAAAACCCCAGGTCCCAGAGGCCTCCTCCCACAGGCCGTTCCTAACAGCTGCTTCCACAATGTCTACTGGGTTCACGGCTCTCTAACACCACCCGTCCCGCTGCACTGTGATGGTCTTAGGGTTCTCTCCACCACAGCGTGCTTCATCTACTGCTCAATCTTTATGTCTCTCTCGCACAGTGCCTGTATTCAAATGTCTAGTTTAGACCCTGCTAGGTCTCTTTTATCCAAAGGCCAAGGGCCCTGATACAACACTGACTATAAAATGTGAGACGCCAACTTACTAACACTAATAGGAGCACAGGAAGAACCGCTACGCAATCACATCTGATCTAGGTCCTGGTTCTGGTAGTTAGCGTGACCCATGAAAGTCTTTCCTTAGGGCCTCGGTTTCCCCACCTAGTCAATGAGAGGAGGGTCCACACCTCCCACCCCATAAGTTTCTTCAAGCTGTGATTCCGTAAGACTCTTCCCACCTCTTAAGAAAGGGATACTTTTTCAAAGTAAATCCCACTGGACTGTCCCACAAGGTTCATGCAGCTGAAGATTCTGCATCATCTGAATTATCACCAGGGGAGCCCCAGCCACCCAGGTCATGGTCAGGGAAGGGCCTTGACTGAAGGAGTCCTGACAGAGGCCACCACGCAGGAGGCTATCAGGAGCAAGCCTGCTTTTGTCAACAGGATGGCCCACAGTTGGAACTGGTCTGCAGTCCTGAGGATGCTGTGAGGCTTTGTTCTGGGCCTTCCACTCCCAGGCCTGCCTCTGCCCCCATCTAGCTAACCTCTTCTGGCTCCAGCCCACATGACAGTCACTGTCTGGCCACCTTTCCGTTGTTAACAAACACGAAGAGACATCCAAGTTCCTTTATCAATGGCAGGATGAGGTGAGGCTCTGCTGGGAAAGGCTCACGTCAACATCGACAAGAGGAAAAACCTGGAAGGATTTAACTTAGTCAAAACTCTGTTCTTGCCCCCATTGTGTTCTTCTCCAGGAGCAGAGGGCAAGGGAGTGATTTGGATACCATGTTCCTTGTCATTTCTCCCCTCCGTGGTCATGTCCATGTACAGCATGAGCCGCTCTTGAAGTTGGCAGTAAGAGAGAGGTTATGTACCACTGAACAGAACGCTGGGGTTTCTCAGCAATATCCCTTTCTGGGCATAGGGAGGACTTTGCAGAAAGAGACCCCTGGGGAGTGACTCATTCTAATCAGTAAAAGTAAACATTTTGAGGATGTTTCTCTAAAGAACCGGAAACTACTGGCTCTCATTAATTTGTCCAGTTCTCTATGACTTGAAAACAAGGATCAACTTTGATAAAGAGGTCACTGTTCTACTACTGAGAGGAAAAGCAGAACCACAAATAGAAATCCATGTAACTCCTGAGATGTCAACGTGGCTATGCCCTTCTTCGCATCATGCAACGTAACTCCCATTCCAGGATCTAGACCCCAGCGAAGCTTGGCTGAAGATTTCATGCCTCTCCAGCCAACAGTCTTCTACAAAGGGCCAAAGAGGCAATAGGTGGGCTGGACCATATGTCTTTATTGATTTGTATTTAACATTTTTTTTTGCCTCTCACCTCCCAGAAACTCTTCAGTGGCTCCCCATCATCTTTAGGATAAAGCTCAAATTTCTCACAGGCTTGATATGGCCTGCTATGCATTAAACTTCCAGTCCTCACCACATCTGGTCACACCTGTGAGCCCTGAGCAAATGGTCTTTTGTGCTTGTGTCCCTTCCTCTGATGAGTCGGTAGGACTCACCTCGATGAAGTCCTGACTCACCAAGGGAAGAAAAGACTCCCCCAACCCTGCACTTCTGGAATTCCATGCCTGCCTCCATCATGGTACTGCACTGTACTGGCCACTCTGTTCCACTGGACAGAAAACTCCTTGAGGGAGTCTCACTTTGTCTTTTATAATTTTTATATCCCTATCCCCAGTTCCTGGCCCACAGTAAGCACTAGATGTCTGAAGAGTGGGAGAGGTGGGCGGGTGAGCTCCAAGCTGCTGGACCCACAGCAAGAAACACCAGCCAGTAGTCAAGACAAATTCCACAGTCATTTTCCAGTAAGACAGATGCATTCCCACATCTGCACACTACCCTTACTCTGGGTGCCCGCCATGCGATGCCCGGGAGTATGGAGATGCCTTGTTCCAAGGGCCTCGGTGACCCATCCTCTCTCTCATGCACAGGCTTCAGAGCTCCCCTCGCCACCTTTCCTATGTCTTTCACAAATCCCTGCTTAGCTAATGTGTTTCAAATACCTCTTCTTTAATCCCATTCCTCCTCCTCCTCCTCTCAGAGTCTTGCTTAGGAGAACCTCTCATTTGTTCCCTTCTACTTGAAAAAATACGCTTTAAAACGTGGGAGATAAGCATATGAGGAAAACTAATGAATCCACATTATGGACAAGGAAAACCACACATTTTGAAATGAAATTAAATGTACACTCACACACAATCACGGTATCTCGAAAGTGTTAAGGACTCGTCATAAAACAATAAGAAAAAGACAAAGAATGGCCGTTCACAAGAGAAAACGGTGCCTGATCTCTCTCTAGAAGTCAGAGAAAGGCAAACCAAAACAACAGAGAAATACCATGTCGTGTCCAACCAGGCTGGATAAAATAAAACTCTGCCACTTCTAGGTACTGGTGAAGAAATGGTGATGTGGGAACTCTAAGCATCTGCTGACCTAGAAGGACCTAGACGTTGGTACCTCCACTTTGGACAGTAATTTGGCAACATGTAGTTAAGTTGACAAGGTGGCCACTTTATGACCTAGCAATTCCCTTGGTGTACAGGGACGCTCCCTGTAGCCCTGCTTATAACAGCGAGAAACCGGAAATGACCCAAATGACTTAGTAGTGGGACAGATTTGATATACTCATAAAATGGAATACCATTTAAGAGTTAGAAGTCAATGGTCTAGATTGATCAGTTTCAATACTCTGGATCCCCCAGTTTTAATGTTAAGGAGAATAAAGCAAATTACAGAATGAGATATGGTACCATTTATGTAAACTAAACACAAAAAAATTAAATGTTTACGTGGAGATAAAAATTACAAAATACAGACTACATATACACTGAATTCATGATAGTGCTTGTCCTTGGGGAGGGAAGACGAGGACTAGGCAGGGAAATACAGGGGGATTCGATTGTAATGTTTATTTCTTTGAAACTGAAAAATAATCTGAAGCAATATAACAAAATGTTACTACTCTCTCATATTGAGTGGTGAGTACATAGTTTTGTTACATTATCGATGTACTATTTTGTACTAGTATTTAAAAACCAAAACCCCAGTGTATCACATTCTAATATCCTCCAAAGTTCCTTGATTTTTTTTTTTAAAGATTTTATTTATTTATTCGACAGGATAGAGACAGCCAGCGAGAGAGGGAACACAAGCAGGGGGAGTGGGAGAGGAAGAAGCAGGCTCATAGTGGAGGAGCCTGATGTGGGGCTTGATCCCATAACGCCGGGATCACGCCCTGAGCCGAAGGCAGACGCTTAACCGCTGTGCCACCCAGGCGCCCCCCTTGATTTCTTTATAAACATTTCCTTATCCTTTAAAAAAGTCGATCACAGTTGTGATAAATTAAAAACAAATTTTCAATCAGCCTCTCTTGTCTTCTATTCCAGTTATAAAAGTGCATTTTCTTCTCTGCTTTAATGAAAATCAATAATGTTTTTGGCATCTATGGGCAACAGAGGAGGTGGGATTTGCCTGAGAACCTGCCACTAATTTTGATCTACGAGAGGGGTGCCTGGGTAGCGCAGTCGTTAAGGCGTCTGCCTTCGGCTCAGGGCGTGATCCCGGTGTACCGGGATAGAGTCCCACATCGGGCTCCTCTGCTGTGAGCCTGCTTCTTCCTCTCCCACTCCCCCTGCTGTGTTCCCTCTCTCGCTGGCTGTCACATAAATAAATAAAATCTTTAAAAAAAAATTTTTTTTTTGATCTACGAGAGACCAGTCAGTGCACTGGGACAGGACCTGTCTCCGAAGTCCATTCTGTCTGTGCCCTTTCCCCCATCCGTTCTAACACCACAGAATTCAGCAAAGGTGATTTGAGGAGGCGGTGCCGTCACTTTTAAACAGACTTCAGTAACATTCAAGCTCTCAGGCCAGTGTTTGAATTTAAAAGATAACTCCAACTGAATCACACACACAGGTATAATAATAAATGTACTTCTAAAAAACAACTTTTCATACAAATTCACTTTCTTAGTTAGTTGAGACAGGTCCCCAAACCTCTAACGCAGCTGAAATTTTAATGTGCTCTGTAATAGGGACACAAGTCTCAGTGAGAAGTAATTTGCGTGGATGTCTCCCTAACATCCTCAAGTACGTACTTGAGAAATGCTCAGCTTATTACCAAGTTGTCCCAGACTCTGTTTGCAGCCACAGTTTTAGTGGCGTGTGGGGGTGGTTTAGAAACGCTGGCCCCACTGACATCAGCCAGAGTCACGAGGTTAAAACCTTATTCTGGGTTCTGGAACACAGACAATGACCAAGAACAGAAGAACTGAAGACAAATCTAATACACTGTGTCAAGCTCTCTGCCACAAACCATACCGTGTTGTTAGGGAGAGCAAAGAATTATTTGGCCTTTTATTTATTTAAAAGGAAAAGATTTCCTAATGTAAGCAACATGCTTTCATTTTTCAAAGCTATTCAAAAAGGTCTCAGCACAGTGGTTTATGAGAACAGAGTCGGCTCCTAATTAGATTCCTCTGAATTTAAACACAAACGGCTCAGCCTTCAACAACTTTTTTTTTTTCACTACAAGGAGGCATCAAACAAAAGAATATGAAGGAAAACCCACATAATTGGGAAATATCATCTGTTACCTTTTTTTTTTTTTAACCTCTGCCACCAACCGCCACAGATCTGTGGTGAGCTGCTATATACTTACTACATGTTGTTTCCCTTTCCGCAGGAAAACAAAAAACAACTGGTTAGAAACTCCGAAACTCTGGTTTATAGAAGGGTAAGAGCAACGGCCTTGCCGAAGGGAACTGGAATCACAGGACAGCTCGGGTACAAGGACTGCTACGAAAGGGAGGAGTCACCTTCTTGAGTTCTGAAGCGAGGGAACCTCCCACCCTGAGTCACTGACCATCCTTAGGGAAGACGCTAGGAGTCCTGCCTAGCAGAGGCACATCTGAGCAGCAAAACTGATCTGGAGAAAATTCTCTGATCCTTCTCAAGGAACAGGCTGAAGGGTTACCTTGAAGGACAGAAAGCTGCAACTGCTTCCTATCATTTCAACCCTAAAACTAAAACTAAAACAAACAACAATGGAAACAATAACAACAAACCAGTTCGTAAAAGCAATTTAGAAATACATGCTCCAAAATTCTTCCTGCAACTTTTTTTGTTTAAAATCTCTGGGGAGTATGAAACATTGTGGTCTGGACTGATAGAGCTTATTAGCTACAAGGCACGTAAAAATGTTCTTTGTAGCTGGTGTAATAACCACAGAGCTGAGCACAGAACAAGAGGAAAGCCACAGAAAAGAGCCCCATCATCTTAGCTGAAGTGCTCATGAAACAAGCCCTGGTAAGGGCTCCTAAGAAGCCGGGTAAACAAAATGCAACAAAACAGAAGTGCCCTGCTCGAGTAAGAACCAACTTCACTGGTGAGGCCCTTCTTTTACCTCCCTTTTCCCCAAACACAAATGTCTTTTCTTTAATCAATTACGTGTATCTTGCTCTCACATATAATGAACTCTACACATCAGAAAACACCATCTAGAGAGCTGCTTTCCTAGATAAAATCCAAAGCAAAATCCGACCATCACGCACATTCTGAACACTCTTCTGTTTTCTTAGGTTGCAGCTGATCTGCTTGTTTATTTTTTTAATCAAGAGAAACAACCTACCACAAAAGTACTCAGAAGCTGCTAACACAACAGAAAACAAATCAACAATAATCTCACGATCATCTTACATCCGTTTAAAGCAAATAAAACAGAACCACTGACAAGATCTGAAACCCAAACATAACGAATTCCTTACTCTGAAGGACTCCACCACACGTTCCAAATTATTTGTGGCAGCTGGAAAGAACAGCTGATTTTGCAAGGGAAGCTTCCTTTCCCCATTAAAACGACCTAATCTTACTAAAACAAGAGTCAAATTATGGATGAGAAAAAAAGACCTGCCAGTTTTCTCCTAAATTCAAGTACTTCGAAGCAGCCCTGGCAGGGGGCTTTAGTCTTAGCTTTGGCAGTTGTTTCCTCCTGCCCCCCAGCAGGCTTCAAAGAAACTATACGGAGGCTTTGCTCCTTGCTGCTTCCAGCGTCTGTGACCAGGACCATTTCCATACAAGCCCACATACAGGGATCCAAGCTTTCATCCAGGATTATGACGGACTTCAGACTGGTCCATGAGTATTCCAGTGGAGTCAAGAGATGTTGATGGGTTTTAAAATGCTCTATCCTGTCGAATGGCTTAGTATATGTGCGCAGAGGGGTACGGTCAAGGGACTAAATGAATCTGGGAGACTGGTGCCCGTCAGTATCAGTCACCATCATCCATCAGTGCGATGCGCTATGTGGCTGATCTTCCCAAAGCACGACTCAAACCTCACTGAGCAGGCGCTTGGGTGTGAGGATCCCAGAGTCAGCCACGGAGGGTCATGTTAAACTGAAAAGGAAAGCTAACCAGGAGGGCAAGTGACTGACTGGAGGGATGCTACATTTCCTGAGTCTCCTGGGAAGATCCTGAACATGGGAGGGGATGGAGAAAAGGGAAAAAAAAGACTCTGAATCCCCAAATTACTCATATTTTCCACTTCCTGCTAAGATAACAGATGGTGCTTCACACACAAACATTCATTGCAGGCTCTGTTCTTCAGGAAGCGGGAGAGAATCAGCCGATTGCTTTTGCTCCTTTGGGAAAATGACTACACACTGTTCCTTTGCTTTCAAGCCTTTTTTTTTTTTTTTTTTATTTATTAGTGGCAGGCTGCACACTGTCATATACACATCATAATGCCAACCACCAAATGCTGAACCTATTTCAACACTCCCCCAGAGCGGAGTGTGAAGCTGCGGGGGGGAAGGGAGCGAGCTCTGAAGTTTCTGAGGTGGGGTGGTATGCAAATTAAACAGGGATTTTTGAGCCATAGGTGCAGATGTGGTAACAATCAGGCCCTATCAAACTGCTCCTTTTTGTTGTCTGATTCTTTCAGTTTAAACTTCAAAAATATTCTTTTCCCTTGCTTTTGCAAGGGAGAACTAACATAACTTGTGACATTTTCACTAGATCAAGCTATTGCCATAAATCAAAGAACCCCTGACCAAGGATGTTCTGATACTCCCTTCCCCTGACAGACCCTCCAAACAGAAAAGACTCTAGTGATGACACACAGGACTCCATGAAGTGATTTGCTTCCAGAAGCAGCAGTTAAGCCAAATAGTTCAATCTGGAAAAGTTCCATCCAATTATAAACACTGTTAGTATAAAATGAGGAGCCAATCTGGTATTTTATTGGTTTTCTCTAAAAAGTCTTGACTAAAATATTGTTATATTACAGGCCATCAAATATGTAAAATATTTAGGATGGATTTTTGAGTTACAATTTTAACATTTACTTTTTAAGTCAGTAAATGAAAACAATGAAGTTGCTTTAATGGATCTAAAAATCAGAAATCAGAGGTGCCTAGGACAGCTGCAATTCATGTAACTACCTCAGCATCTAATTTACTCCTGTATTTTCTTTTGTGTACACCATATAGAGGATATCTCTTCATTCACACAGATGAGTCGGTTCCAAATATCAGTTTAAAAAATGGCTTTCTTTGCAATCACATTATATTCTTCAATTAATTAGAGATAGAAGGAAACATGCAAACAAGTAGGTAGGCTAATAGCTGAAGTTAATATGCTGATGTGAAAATCTGGTTATATTTTTGAGCATGTGTTCCATGCTCAAATTAGTTTAAATTATATTAATTAGTTCTTTTTAAATATATATATTTTTAAAAATCCATAGACCTTCCAAAACAGTTCCATG
The DNA here is from genome assembly GCF_017311325.1 of Ursus maritimus. Classification (NCBI taxonomy): domain Eukaryota; kingdom Metazoa; phylum Chordata; class Mammalia; order Carnivora; family Ursidae; genus Ursus; species Ursus maritimus. The sequence goes on along the minus strand of NW_024425230.1, from coordinate 17,374,049 downwards.
AAAAACATTCTGAAAACCAGTGCTCTATCAAACTATTTAATTACTACACAGACTTGTGGCTGAAAACTTAAGTCCATGAGTTTCAAACCTCCTACATTTAGTTTTTCCTTGTCAGGACCAGAACCCACACAAGTGATTCTTCATGGGTTCCTCTGGTATCCTTGGGCCACAGAAGTTTCCAAGAGGTATCCCAGATCCCCTTCACCAGGGGAAATCGTAGTGCACACTACACCAACAGTGTGAGCAGTTCCACAGTCTAGGAAGACTGGCTATGCTTCCTCATGAAGGGAGCCCAGCAAAAGAGAAGTTCCATTTATGTTTAATACAAAGAGGTATCGAGAAAACAAAAAAGGGCTCACAATGCCTGTGGTTAAAAGAAGTGCATTCTCCTACATGACAGCAGATATTTTTGCTATCTGACAAATCAATCCCATGCCAGCTGTAGGTTTAATTCTGAGTTAAAGTAAGCTAAGAATTAATATAGCCAAGGAGGGTAAAATTCAACTGTTTTAACCTAGAAAGAATGTATATATAAAAATCAATGGCAGCAGAAGATAAAACATTTACTGAACACAGACTAGACCACCTTTTCCAATCTGAATTTAAATTGAAAAGCTGTCTGGAGCCAGTCATGGCAGGAGTCATCCTTCTATATAACCATAAACCAAGGGTTCTCCCTCTTCCCTACAGCACAAAGGAAAAGATTCTTTGGGTCTTCAAAAGAGATATCCCATCTCTTTTGTCCCTAACTCTTCTGATACTATTTCACATCACATTTCAGTACTGAGAGTTTGCAGAATCAACTACGTTGCTTCTTACTCAAGCTGGTGCCATCAGTAACAGTCTCGAGTCTTCCGTCAAGCTGATTGTTTTCTGGTATCATTTTGCTCTTTGTCCATTAAGTTCTTGAATCAAATATCAACATATTTTGCTCTTTCATCAGAGACCAGCTGACAATCAGAAAAACCTTTAAAGTTATCAGTGATCCAAGGTTTACATTTCGTTTTTGCTCATACCAACAATATGTAAGTACAGTCTTAAAAGACTCAAGCAAGACAGGAGAATAAAATAAAAACTTAAGTCTCCCTGATCTCTCCTCATCTCTTTAAATTGTTAATAGTTTGGGGTATCTCCTTTTAAATATTCTTGCATATTTATATAAACAATGACTGTTCTCTTGTTTTCTGTAAATTTGAATCATATATACAGTTCTACTTACTGCCTTTTCAACTTATCAAAGTGTCTTGGAGATCTGTGTGTGTCTGCAGAGCTATCCAGGGGCTGATGAACTGTGGTCCGTGGGCTGAATTCAGCCCATATCCATGATATGAATAGAGCTTCACAGAACACAGGCACATTCACTTTTTACATCTCGTCTTGGGCTGCTCCCGTGCTCCCGGAGCAGAGTCAAGAAGTCACAACAGAGACCTGCAAAGCCTAGCACACTTTCTGTGAGTTCCTCCACAGAAACAGCTGGCTGATCCTTGGTCTATTCTTTTTAGTATCAGCTCCAAATTCCATCTAATGAATATACAATATTTTATTGATGGTTATTTATTTAGTTCCTTTAAATTCTTCCACGTCATGAATAATGCTGCAATAAGTAGGCACCAAGGTTTATACTTTGAGAACTCTTCTCTAAAGTCGCTGTGTAAGCAACTTGAGAAACGTGCCTCTCGTTCTTTCAACCACTGAAAAAAAAGGACAATTATGTAATGCGACGGAAGTGCTAAATATGGCTACACTGGCAAACACATTACAATATACAAATACATCAAATTAATGTGTTTGTACACCTTACATTTACACAATGTTATATGTCAAATATTTCCAACTGGAAAAAAAAGGTGCCCGGCACATGCTGCCCCTCAATAAATATTTCCTGACCGATGGCTTCTGAATGAACCACAATACCAAACACACTGCTTTGCAGAGGTAACTGTTCCTTGTTGAAGAGCTTCATTTAAGATACGGAACTCAAGTGCATAATAACTGACAGTTAAATGTAAAAAATAAAGTCAGTCTGCAGTCTTAATAAGAGTTCCTAGAATAGTCACCCAGCTCTCCCTTTCCTAAAGCAGGTGACAGAGCGGAAGTCATTTTCCTCCTTCGTAAACAAACAGAAATCATAACGGTCCAGCGATGGTGCAGAACCCTCACGTGTCTGAAAAATCTCCATGAAGATCCTTCCAGCGCTATTTTTATTACTGAAATTTTATTCAGTTATTTCTCAAATCTACCACTTAGCTGTTCTTCCATTAGAAATTCTATTTATTTTAACCTCTTAATAATCCTCAACATCTTCCCCTGTCTATGCATTTGTTAACTTCCTCATGGTGGTTGACTTCCTTATGTGGTGTCTGTGTATTTTTTTTTTTTTTTAATTTATTTGAGAGAGAGAGAGAGAGAAAGTGCACATGCGTGCGTGTGCAAGTGCAGGGAGGGGTAGAGGGGAAGGGAGAGAGAGAATCCCAAGCAGGCTCCGTGCCCAGCACAGAGACTCACATGGGACTCGATCCCACGACCCCGAGATCGTGACCTGAGCTGAAATCAAGAGTCAGATGTTCAAATGACTGAGTCACCCAGGCGCCCGTGTAGCTTTAATTGTGAGCTCAGTTTCAGCTTTTAGGGCCCCTTTCCTACCGTGGGAACCTCTAGCTAGCCTGTGGTGCACGTCTGTATTTGTTTCAGCTGAGGTTCCTTAGGTTTTATCATACTCATATTGGGATTTCATTCAACCGCTTGTGAAAATTTCTTAGTTTGGGGTATGGATGGTGTGAATTTGGACCCCAGGTCCATCTATGATGCAGAATTCTCACTCGGAGTCCTGGGAGAAGGCACGTTTCCCTGCTGCTTCTGAAGGGCCAGTGGGTGGAGTTTTCCTAGGTCCTGCAGCATGGAAGCTGCAGTCTCTAAAGCTCTTGGTTTTACCCAGGGGTCACAGGTCCAGCACCCACTGTGTGCCCTGCGGCCACACATCCTGTTCCCTACTAAGGGGAGGCTCTCTAGTGCTCTGATTCTTAGTTCCTTCAGGGATTCTCTTTTATGCAGGCTCCGTTATGTATTTGTTGTTTTTTTTTAAATATATTGCACTGCATATTTTTGTCTTATAGCAGAAAGCAGGTGTTCAGTCTGCCCCACGATGAAGTTCTTCGATACCAATTTCATACTGTCCAATCAAGAAATATGAGGTCTTTCTGTTTTTCTCTGAGACCAGTGCTCCTCAAATGGGAGAACAGCACTTTGCAGGACAGATACACAAAGTGATTCCCCGGGATACAGGAGGAAGACTTTACAGCTTTCATTTATATTGACTTAGAAGAGAACAGTAAATATGCAGACGATACACTGGTGCCTCACTCAGCCCTTGACGTTGGGCAGCCTCACCTGAGACACGCTAGAGGGTTCTCTTCATTCGCTTACTTCAGCATGCTGTGACGAACAGAAACTTACAGGTGCTCAATGAAGTGAGCTTACGGATTACATTTAGTCCCAACTAAAATAAAATGAAAAAGTAGCTTACACAAATTCCTGCAAAGAAAACACTGACCTAAGATAATATTATTAAGACTAATAAACAGCAAACAAGAAAATGGCAAATCTAACTTCTCTTATTCCTATAATGAGCTTTCTTTTCTCTTTTCTTTCCTTCTTTGCTTTCTTCCTCTCCTCTCTTCTCCTTCCTTCCTTTCCTTTCTTTATGGGGAGGGGGGGGGGAAATCTTAAGCAAGCTCCATGCCCAGCACAGAGCCCAATGCAGGGCTCAATCTCACAACCCTGAGATCATGACCTGAGCTGAGATCAAGAGTCAGACGCTAAACTGAATGAGCCACCCAGGCGCTCTTTGTAAGTATAGGACAGGACAAGCATGTAATTCTTGCATTAAATATATATACCCTGTGCGAGTAGGCTAAAAATGTTTTAATGATACATGAACATACTAAAAAGTCCTTGGTGACTACTGCCCTAGGCAACCAAGTTATTCCAGTATCAAGGAGCTGTGTGTCAAGTGGCTAAGAAACTAACCAGAGGACATTTAGTTGGTGTCCCAGGAAACAGCCTAATAGAACCTGGGCCCCAAAATAAACATGCAGGAGGTAACAGACAGTGGTGGCCTCTTGTTTTCTAGAGGTCACATAAAACTTACCACTCTGCTGGAACTCTCCACTTCCTAGTGAGTCATGCAGGAAGGAGGACATAAGTGTGTATGATATGCATAAAGATCTCGATGAGAGCTCCTCCCACGAAGTGGGTGGTTTTTTTTTTTAAAATAGGACAGTACAGCGAACAGGGCTGCAGACAACATTTGGGACAGAATATATCCACAACGGTCATCTTAAAAGAATGTGATGAAAAAGCCAGTCATTCAGAAAGTTACAACAGCTGCGGCAGCAACAAGCCGGGCTGCGGGCTAGCTTATACTCCTCTCTTCAAGAAAGCAAATATGTGAAAATAATTTTTGCAGTAGCTTTGAATCTGCTCAAACAAGCTTTTAAAACTTCAACATCCAGTAAGTTAATTATTTTTGGTAACAAATCACTTGGGATGCTCCACACAAATGACTGAAAACAAGACAATGTCACGACGTCCCGACTGCGTAAACAAGTCACCGTTTTGTCTGACGTGGTTACTGGTATAACACGGTGCTGATCACCACAGCGTCCGGGGTGACTGGGCTGGGCCTGCGGTGGTTGGATCTCCACACTGGTCCCTTCTGGCCATGGGCAGCCTCACTGATTTACCTCGGTATGCACTGCCGGTGTTACTACTTTCTATCCATCCAACAACAGTGTTTTTGAGACACGGTGCCTTAGAGAGCAGGGCGTGTGGGCCAGCTGCGGCCCATAGCCTCTTTCTGTATGGCCCAAACACTACGAATGGTTTTTACATTTTTTAAATGGTAGGGGGAAAAAAAAAGACAGTATTTTGTGATACACAGAAATCACATGAAATTCCAGGTTCAGCATCAGTGAAGTTTCACTGGAACACGCCATGCTCACTGGTGTACGTATCCCCGAGGCTGCTTCAGCACGACAACGGCACAATTCAGCCCACGGAGTCTAAGACAAAACAAGCTAGCCATCCTCTGCCCAGTATCTTATCCAAACCAGGACCCGTGCTCCGTTCACAACCTTGGCCTTAGGCTGGTCTGACGCAGGTCAGCTATAGGTCACTATGGGATGTCTCCGCATGTGCAGGTCCCTTCCCTTGGCAGTCACCACGACTGGATATTGGTAAATGGCTGAGGCATCCACCAAAGTACCAGAATAAAAAATGAGCGCACAGGGCCTGATGAGGGACTGCTGCACAGCTTTAGAGTTTGAGGCGAGGAGGCTGCTTTGATGCTGACACGGACTTCAGGGACAGGCAGGGGCTTGGGGACAACGGAACAGAATGTAAGAGATTGGGGCTCTCCGTAAAAATGGACAGGTTGTATGTTCTACATCTGGAACTGACGACACACAGGATGTTTAAGACAGACCTAACAGGCTGACCTCTCCACACACGCCAGGAAGGGACACTGGTGGATAGACAGGAAACCCCGAACGAGCTTTCCCGGGCCAAGAGCGCTGCGCCTCGCAGGAAGAGGCGTGTCGCTTACCTGCACACGTGTAGGCATCCTTGCTGGTGAAAGGCTTCATGCACTGACTACAGCTGACCGGACCCACAACAGGGATGGAGCTGAAAGTGTGCCCATTGACGGTCTTCTTGTCTTTGTCCTTCTCCTTTGAATCCTTCTCCTTCTCCTTAATTTTCTCTTTCTCTTTTTCCTTTTCCTGACAAAGAAAAGAACCAACAGTTAGCTGAACACCAGAAGGCCCTCCCCTTACCTGGGCACCCAGGTGGCACGGGGTCATCAATGGGTGTGGTGAATGTTTTGGATGAAAGTTATAAGCACTGTCCTGGACGATGGTTTTCGTAAGTTGTGAGCATTCCAGCCACACTGGAAATGCTACAGGAAGACCGGGCAGGCTAAGCAGTTCTGTCGGCTGCTTGCTCAGCAGCGTTCGCACCGATGGACACAATGTCCCAGGACCAACTCTGGGAAGAGGCTTCTGGATTGGGAGGAGGGGACTCTGGGGTGGCCTATGAACCCTCCTCAGCAAGCCCAAGCATGGCCCATGGAGGAAGCAAGCAATGAGCTGAGAGCCAGCTGCAGGCAGGGAGCAGAAAGGACGGCAGCCATTCTCGGACCAGCCTCAGGGACAGGGAAGACGATGGGAAGGCAGGAAGCATTCCTCACGGGTTCCTCTCGGACCTCCTCTAGCCGGAAGTATTAACTGTCCCCCACAAACACACATACCATTGTTGTCATCTAAAAAATTTCCTGCAACATGGGTACCCCAAAGTTCACGATCATGACAACTACGAAACGCCTTACACTTGGAATCAATGTCTTCTACGTACATGACTGCATCTGACTCCGTAACTCTGAAGCGGGCAGGGTGGGCATCACACTTCCCGTTGTACAACTGAGAAGATGAAGATGATAAATGCCAGCTACAATTCTGCACAGCTGCTATGTGCCAAGCACGACAGCAGGCGACTTACACGTATTTTCTCCTAACAACCCGGTGAAGTACTAGTTAGATCTTCATGGCACGTTTGAGGAGACTGAGGCTCAGAGATGTTTAATACTGTATCTGAGGCCACACGCCAGGAGCTGCCCATGCTGGAAGTAAGGTCCAGACCTGGCTGACTCCACAGCTCTGCTCTCGTTCGCTAACTCTACTGCCAGGGGCTGGAGAGGTGTGTTGACTCACAAAGGGTCACACGGCAAGTGATCGCCAGTCAACATCACAACCCAGGTCTCCCGACATCCTATTTCAGAGCCTATCTGCTGTACTGAACCGGTGAGTGCTGGCCAAGTATGATTCATGTACAGTCCTTGGTTAACAGAACACATGTAATAAAAATCTAAGAACCGAACTGCTACATTTTAGAACTATAAAATCTAAGAAGAGAGGGAGAAAAACAAAGTATTTTACTTTACAAAACAGGAAACTGTTCTGAGTGACAATCAGTAACCGCTCAAGTACGTAATATTCTAGTACCAATCAATAACAAGTGGAATTTTTCAAATAATTTCTCTCTTAACTAAATTTTGCTGCAGGCTTCTCCACGCATAAATGTTAAACCGAAAAGCATCTGCCTCTTTGCTTAAGAAAGCTAAAGCGTGCTCCAAAAGTCAAAAAAAAAACTTCTATGGCAACTAACATTCTCTCAAGCCTTGCAATGCCCATCAAATCCGAATAAATAATAAATACCTTCGTCCTGTGCAATTAGCCCAACTAGTTCTTCCAAGGATAAAAACAAAACAATAAACTCCCATTATCTTTCTCTGTTTATTAGAATTTAGTGCTCTAAAGAAGTCAGACTCTTACCTCCCCATGTCCTATGAATTTCACTGTTATGAGGGGTACATCATGAAACCGACCCCATTTTACCGACATGACTCGACCCCCATGCCAGGAAATGTGCTCTCACAGAAGGAGGGGCTCATGCCGGCAGGGCAGAGCTCAGCAGCTTCGAGCTGCCATCAGAGAAACCGTAAGAGGAAGCCAGAGACTGGTTGAGAAAGGGAAGGAGGGAGGGCTGAGGCTGCCTGTTTCCTTAAGACAGGCTTAACTATTTGCATGCTGCCAGCAAAGCTAACTACCCTAGTTACAAAGGACAAGGGAAATGAAACAAAACGGATTCCCCAAAATACAGTGTGATGGACAGTGCTCCAGGTGCAAGATGGACACTCTGGAAGGACCGAGGCTAGTTTTTTGACACTTAGAAGTTAAGGAACACATCTATTTAAGAAGACTTTTCATTATGTCGAACCATAATGTATGCTTCCGAAGAACAGTGTTTGGTGAAGTTTGTGGTAAACTTCGCCTGTGGTCAAGTGATGACCAGTTGTTTTCTCAAGCGTGACTTTTCCATGTTCAACAACATGGGGAAGTAGGAACTGCCGGTATTACAGGGATGGATGCAGGAAGTACCTATACCAGGGCACTAAGAAGGAAAATGAGTTCTCGCTTCCCCCCCCCACCATTTTAGACAATTATAATGAGAAGAGCCGAGGGCACTCGGACAACTGTAAAAGGTTTCGTGAGGCCACCGTCACGCTGCACATTTCTGATCAGAGAAGAAACCAGAGAACTGGATTTCACACAGCCTTCAGCCTTTGCAAACACGCTCTAGCGGGCACCTCTGTAAGGCTCTTTTATAGGGAACACAGGCCCAAGGAGGCAGAGCCAGACAGCAGCAGCTCGGCAGGAAGGCACCCCTTGCCCCCAAAATGCCCACTTCAAGTCAGAGTAAGAATTTCCATAGAAAGTTTCTGCCCATCTCCTAGTTGTGAGGAGGAAAGCTCCAAGAAGAACATCAGTGTGACAGGATGGTCTAAAGGGGCTCCCTCCACTCCCTTTGTGAATGGGCTCACGGTGCACATGCGTGTTTAATACTCTGTAGCAAGCAAGCATACTTAGCAGGAAATGGTACTATCAGAAGATACAAAAAGACAAAAGCAGAACCTGCCAGTCTTCCTGTTGTACTTCCTGTTTAGGCTCACCCCCTTTGAAAAAACACTGAATACATTTAATTACTCGTGCCAGATACTGCTAATTTTTAAAAGCACCTATGAAGGATCAGTACTCGGTTTCTCAAATCCTGTAGCTATCTATCTATCTAGATAGATATATATATCTCAGTGCTACAGGAAAAATACGAATAATTTTTTTGGCTACTGTTGACTCCTTAGAATATTAAGAGTTGTGACATATAGATTAACTCTTAAGCACATTTAATAGATTAACATAATAATTACGAGACTATGAGTCGATAACTATGAACTATTTTTACATGAATACATATATCATGCTGAATTATAAGGAAAATAAAAATTTCCAAACCATTCCTAGAGACTTTACTAAGAATTTATAGGTGGCAATTTAATGTATCTTCAGTAAATGCTTACATTTTTCCTTTAAAAGAAATAGGATGATAACATTGTACAATATGTTAATAAAAGTAGATCAGATGATCTCTAATAGCTTTTTTGTTTTTAAAGATTTTATTTATTTACTTGAGAGAGAGAGAGAGCGACAAAGTATGAACAGGGGGAGGAGGCAGAGGGAGAAACGGACTCCCCGCTGAGCAGGGAGCCCAATGTGGGCTCGATCCCAGGATCCCAAGATCATGACCTGAGCCGAATGCAGATGCTTAACTGACTAAGCCACCCAGGAACCCCATAATAGCAGCTCTTTTAAAAATACTTTAAAATAAGTAAAATTCTATCATTTTCATAAAAAAACAAACAACCAACCCTATTGTTACTATCTATAGTAGCACTTTCAACTGTTTTAACATTATGGAGAAGTAACAGTCAATAGCTAAGAAAAACAGAATGAGCATCCTCACACTAAGAAAATACTCATTTATTTTTGTCACCATTTAGAGAACAAAACACTTCTGTGTGGTAAAGTTCTACCGTAGTTGCTATGGCATATTAAATCAGAGTATTTAATGCAACTTGACACTATTTCCCCTATTTCTTACTATCTTTTGGTAATTCATAAAAGTGAGATACTCTACATGAAAGATGACTCTTAACCTTCTTGATATATTTGGCCAGTGGGGCACTTTTCTAAATACCTGATAATGTGAAGGATGGCCATCCCGGGTTAAAGATCCCTAATTTTTTTTAAAGTTTATTTATTTATTTGAGAGACAGAGAAAGAGAGAGAGAGCGCACAAGCAGGGCGGGGGGGGGGCAGAGGGAGAGGAAGAAGCAGACTCTCCACTGAGCAGGCAGCTCAACGCAGGGCTCAATCCCAGGACCCCAAGATCATGACCTGAGCTGAAGGCAGACGTTTAACCAACTGAGCCACCCAGGTGCCCCCAGATTCATAATTTTTTCAGAGTTTCCACTGCAAGAGACAGCACGAGCCCCCAAAGACCAAATGCTGAAGCCACGTGTGAAAGAGGAACCAGTCTCATTGCAAAACAGTGTCGTCATTTTGGCAAAGGAGATGCTCGGACTCAAAAGGTCAACTGAAGAGTCTGTCAGGGGTGACAGACTCCGCTCTGACAATTTCCTTCTCTTCTCCTCCCTTTCTCTCACTACCTACTAGCAAACTCCAGTCCTTTGAGAGTTATTTAAAAAGTTAAAAAGACACTGCTTTGTAATGGTTACATTTTGTTTGAGTGAGCATGAAGTGAGGTGTACTAATTTTTAGAAGTCAGCCGGCGAAGAGGTTATTTAGTTAATATTACCTAGTTCTGTGACCTGAAGCACAGTTCTCTGGGCTTCAGTTTGTAAAATAAGGAGGATGGGATGAGCCTTTTTTTAAAGGTCAGGTTCCAGTTTCTAAACTTGACCTTACATTGTTTTGTTTATATCTGTTTGTATTTCTTCATTAATGCGATCTGTGGTGCATTCACGGCCCTGCCCTGAAAGTGAACGTCGTCACTGGGGAGATGGATGGAAAGGGGACTCTCCACTTAGTTACTGGTCTTCCAACTGAAGACCTCACATTTTAAGAACAGAACAAAAACAACAAACACATTAGAAAGCGTCCAAATCGATCATAAAATGTCTCACAGGAAAGACGACGATCTTTATTTAGTTCTTCAGGAGCTTATTAGCACCTGGCAGAGTGCTGAGACCACCTACACAAGTCACTTGATAACGGCTGGCTAATTTATACTGATCTCTGCAAGGAGACTGTCTTTTGTGGATGCCAACCAGTGTCCAAGCCAGCAGTGCTAAGTCAAATAGATACGGCTCTATTTTAAGCCTTGCTGCCAATCTGTGGAACACTGATAAACATTCTGCCCTCTTTAACCTGAATTTTTTAAATGATAAAACAAGGATATGTCTGAAGTTAATACGTGTATATATGATTATGCTAGAAACAATTTGCTAGACTCCGCTAGAAACAATTTGCTAGACTCCTTGCATCTTTCCCTGTTTTTTCCTGATTGGCCCACTTTCCTCCCCTCCTGCACCTGGGCAGGAAAAATGAAAACACAACTCCGGTGGCAGGTTTTGTGGAAAAATTCCTCTGAGGACCGAACCTAGCATTTGCTAAAAGAAAGAGATCTTATGTACAAAACCTCGTAAGATACATAGCTCTACTTCCACCAGCCCACTTAACTGAGGGCTTAAAAAACTTGTTGTATTGGAGGGCTGTTGGGGGGGAGCGCAAGGGGTGAACTTTTACAGTAATATTCTTGAGTTCAGCGTGTGTTCATGCCCTTACTTCTATGTAGGTACATATCATGCACGTGCAAACACATTTTTATATATATATATATAGTGATTTCTTGCAAGAACTCCTTTGCTGATTTCTACTTAAAACTTTTGTTGCTGTTATTTATTTTGCTGGAGGGTGCATGTGTGGGTGAATGGAGTACAGGGGAAGTGGGAGGCAGAAAGTTTTTTCCCACTGATTTAACAGTGAATTGGTTTTGGTTTAGCATTGGGAATCAGCATAAGAAAAGTAACTCCTTGTCTTCCTTTCTTTTAAAAATACATTAAAAAAATTAGAAGAGTAGCTATCTCTATGTGGGGTTATTACAGGTGATTTTTATCTTGTTATTTTTATATTTTAAATATTCCTAGGAGAATGAAAAAAAATAGACAAAAAATTTTTAAGTATTTTAACATAACCTCACTCACTAAGAGGATTCATGTTTGCAACATGCAGATCCAGCTGGGACTAGATCTAGGAATCCACTTTTGTTTTTAAAGTTCTTTTAATTTTCTGTGGGACAATCTTTCTAACCTCTAAATCCAAATATAAACATTTTAAATCCCCTGATCTTGGCATAAAATCCTTCAGGTACGTTTTATTTTATTTATTTTTAAAGATTTTATTTATTCATTTATTTATCTGAGAGAGAGAGCACACACCCGAATGGAGGGAGGAGCAGAGGGAGGACAAGCAGAGTTCCTGCTGAGTGTGGAGCCTCATCTCACAACCTCGAGATCATGACCCGAGCTGAAATCAAGAGTCTGAGCCACCCAGGCGCTCCCCCCGCAGGTACATTTTAAACCTGGTTTATCAATTAAAGCATGTGCTTTAAAGTATGGGATCTGAAGCCAAAGAGGTCCAGATCTGGCCCTCTGTTCCACTAACGTAGGGGGCACACACCCAGATAGGGTAGCTCACCCCCAGAAAAGGGAGATAATATCTGCCTTATATGGTTGTGGAAAGGATTATATAAAATAACACGGAAAGCTCCTAGCATACAGTAAAAACCCAATTAATGGTATCACCTTTTGTCGCTATTTTTCTTGCTGTTATTTTTCTTCAAATATTAGGCTGTTTCAAAGATTTATGGGTTTATTTCCTTATGTCCCCATTATTTCATTACTTTCTGGGTGAATGCAGGCTGTGACAGGAGCCCACGGGTAAGCGACTGAGGCGGCCACACAAGGAAGGCCCACGATGGTACTTACTCTGCTCTTCTTACTGCTGGACATTTTGTTCTTGATGTAACTGAATGTACGACTGACTTTTGTTCCACTCTTCCCTTCAAAGTCTTTCTTGGAGGGGCTTTGTGGCAGGAAACTATAGCTCTCTTCTGTTATGCTAAATAAAAACAAGGAAATTGATTTTTTTTAAAAGAAGACTACAGAATTTAATTTTTAAAAGTTAAACACAGATTAAAAAATACATTTCTCTGTAACCATATATCATTTCAGCTACTAGTCACAGTCAACTTATATACACACATGAGAACGGGAAGCAGAGCAAGAGACGGACAGAGGCTGCTGAGTGGTTCCACACAGTAAAGAGCTGAGAACAGAGCACATCACAATGCCCACGTTCCGGTGCCAAAACCTGGCTACATTTTCTTGTATCAGCCACTAATGTCTGAGTAGTAGATTTTCAGTGACCTGGTACGAAGCATGGCCTACCTGTCAATTATTCATTTATTATTTTATCTGAAACTGCTTAATCTAAAATAGCACTCAATTTAGAAACATCTTTGCATCAAGTAGGTGCTTGAGCAGAAACTCATAAATACAATAATGGAATGATGGATATGTTAATAAAGGTTGCAGACACAGGAATTCTTACGACTGAATGCATATTCAAGTTCCCTAAAAGTAGAAACCACATATCTTTTTTAGTCTTTTGGCACACTGGGCAATCAATACTGGTGCATATAGCTTTGCCCAATTTTAGGAGGAGAGTATAGAAGATCCATTTTAGGAGTTTTGCACAGATCCAGATGTACTACTGATCTACTCGCTCTCTGGAAGGTTAGAAAGAATCTAAGTCCATCTATGATGGACAGGTTTGGAGCTTAGGAAATTCACAATGGTTCATTTCCTGAAAGAATGCTGGGCACTTGTATACACAATCCATTACACAGAAAGGAATCTACTTATACTACTTTTCTTAGGTGTTCTACAATCATTATTTTAAGAACTCTTCCACAGAGAAGTTGTGTTTACCTCAAGCGCCTCTGAGAGAGGACAGAGACACAACTAGGGGAACAGTCCTCTTCAACAGCTAAGGTCTGTTTATGTATAAAGTACTACTTACAAAATAAAGCAGCCTGTTATTACGATAAAGGGGAAATGGTGTGAGAACCACTGCTCTAGAGGACAAAGGATAAACAAACTATCACAGAAATGCAAAGCAGCATTCATACTGAGAGTTCGGGATCACTGAGTCACGACTTAGGCCTCTGTGAAAAGGAGAGCAGCTTAAGTGCCGGGCAATTATCAGAACCCCCATTATGCTTACATTAGAATACTTTCGAACCCCGTAAGCATGACAAAGGAATATAAAAATAAACAATGAGTCAAAATACAAATCTGCTGCTGCTGTCAAATGAAGAACCAATTCACTTACTTGGACAGAGCTGTGTACTATAACCATGCAGGCAGAAGAAAATGACTTTTTTTAAAGCTTAAAATGGCTAAGGTAGCAATACTACGCGCGCGCGCGCACACACACACACACACACACACACACACAATGAAACAAAATGTTGTCAGGCTTAGGGACGAACAATTCCTATAAGCAGAGAACAACAGTTCACAGAGTCAAATACAAGTGTTTCCTCTCCTGAATAAACGCAAACATGTATTGTCACGATAGTGTAGAGAACAAAAGTAAAAGACTCTTGAAGGCACTATTTAAAAAGGATAGAGCCTTCTTTACAAACCATGTGTAGCCGTTATTCCAAATTGATCACCCAAGGAAGTAAGAGCTGAATTCACTGCTTGCTTGACTTAGTTAAATGTCCTAAGACATTCTGGGTTTCCTTCATTTCGTTTTGGGGAAAGGAGTAACAAAATAAACGTGCAGTACCTCTCAGTCAGGTTGGCACTGGTACTGTGGAAAGGCCGTGAATCTGGAAAAGAGAAATGGGAGAGAAAACGTTGGAACCAAAGGGCTGTGCCTGGCTGACGGAGCAGATGTTTAGAATGCTTACGACAACACGTAGAGCAGACACAGCATCTGAAAGCCAGTGCGCGGTGCCTTCTCTGTTTAAGCAAAGGTTTGGAAGAAGGAAAAGTTCAACTCAAACCCCTCAATATTGGAACTAGAAGCAGGCGGCAACAAGAGTGAATTCCCCAGGACAAAAAATTTAATCCAGGATTCAAGCTAGTGAGCAAGCACCCAAACAACATTTTTTTTCCTCATGTTCAAACACACATGAAACAGGTTTAATTCCTGTTCTTGTCAAGGCTCCGTTTCCACAGGCCATCCTTCTGAGAGGACACCACAGGAAGAACATAAAATCGAAAATTCAGTATTGTATTCTGCGTGCTGTCATTTTGCTTTCATATGTTTCCATACTAAAAAGTCTAGCTAATGTATATCTGATATTTTCGTGAGCATTCCTGGAAATTGAGCAGTGAACAGGAATAGGGCATCAGAACTGGCTTATCAGGTCTTAGTCTTGTCACTAATTTGGGGCGAGATCTCTGGATTTCATTTCCTCATCTGTGAGACGAGGGAGATAGAACACACGGGAAGGTCCCTGCCAGGCTGACACTGACAATGTGTAGGGCAGAGGCATCCTTCCTCCTTCCAGGACGACCAGACCATTCAGTGAAGCCGGTCATTACAAGTAAGGCTAGGTTAGACAGCAGGGCAGTAAGTGGAGCAAACAAAGGAACACTACACTCTTATCCACGACACGTTAATAAAGCCTGAGCTACTTGAGGACTTAGATGAGAAGGTCTCAATCACACGAAGATAAATGGTTTCCAATTTTTAGGAGATCAGGTTAGACATACTTTCTGTGGATAATTCCCGGTAGGCAAAGTCTGTTCACAAGTACCACTGTTGTTATAATTCGAACAGAACACACACTTCTTCCTTCAGGTAGGTTTCAAGGATCTGAGATTATTGTAGTATTTTAATTTGATAGATTTGAAGATGTTCCACTGCCATATTACCAGCATTTAAAACTCTTAAATGTCCAACCCGCTTTAGATTCTGAATAGAAATGCAAAATGGTAGCCCTCGCTACGTAAATAGCCAACAAGAAGGAATAATGTCTAAGAAACTTAAAAATCAATTCTAAGTCTTCAAAAGACTGCTCTCTGTGGTTTTTCCTTTCACCTATTTGGGTTCTTCTATTTCACTTACAATGCATGGTAGTAACAGCTAGTTGCGAAAGATGAACAGAGTAAGAAGATCTGGGATCTGTCCCTGAGTTTCTGCATGATCTAGGTGTGAAACTGTCAGCAGTTTAACCTCAGATGCCTTAATTTACTTAAACAAAAAACCAAGAGTGTGGTTTAGATCAGTGGCTTTAAAACCTTTTCCACCCGAGGAACCTTGCATGGTAGAAGCAGCATTAAATTCTCTCACGCTGCCAGGCCTCTGTTGTACACTAAAGCAATCACCTGGGAAGTTACCACCCCAGTAATATGAACAAGTGAAAGTAAAATCCACAATGAGGACAAATACCAACCAGCAAAGAGCCTGGCCAAGAATAAGCTCCCAGCCGATTTCTGCTGAATAAATTAAAAACTGAACAAACATGTGACTGAGTACTGGGAGAATCTTTGACTCTTATAAGTATTTCCAACCTTTTCACTGCTGGAAAAATTTCAATTCATTTGCTGTGACCTCTTAGACGTGGTTCTGAAAACTGATTAATCCACCAACGCCTATGAGATTCCTAAAGTGTCATCAAGTTTTCAGAGCACCTAAGAGGCTGAAATAACCAACATTACTTCTACGGTAGAATTACAGACAAAAGCAGGGGACTCTGTCACGAAGTTGGCCTTGAAGTATTACTGCAGGTCAACAGTGTACTTCAACTAGGCTTTTCCTAAAGTCCTGAAGTAACCTGCAGACCTAATATACTATAACGTTCCAAGGTCAGAACTGCTGGATGGACACAGTCAATATTTTCAAAGTGCGTCCCACAGAGTACTACTAGTCTTGTGAGGGGTCATGCATAGTCAGGCATGTATTGTGGGTACCAAGCTAGTAAGTTTGGGAAACACAGCTCACTGAACACCGCCTTGGAAATTCACGATGTGCACATTAGCATCTGAAACCACCTTAACTGGAGTTTCCTGAATTTATGTGGCCATGAACCAACCCTTTTTTCCCCCTCTCCCCTCCATGTCCCTAATGCCCCCTGGTACTTGCGAGTTTAAGGAACACATTTTGAGGAATGCTAGATACGTGATTCAAAGGTCTCTTCAAGCTTCCATACTTTTATGATTCCATTGTGTTGGGTTAACTGTATAACCAGTGCCGTTTTATATTAATAATTTTGCATTAGTGGTAGAAGAAATGCCACTGGGACCTTTGTTTTAGCGGCCATATGCGGACCTATTTCCCAGGGTATCACAAATACTTTGAGCTGAAACAGGCTTGAGAATTTCTGAACACTCAAAGTTTTAAGTGGATTTTCGCAACTTCCCTCCTATTACAACTGGTATAAAGTAAATATCTCATGATGTGCCTATTTACCAAACATCTTTTAATTGTGAAAAAAGGACTGAATATAATAAGACCTCTGTTTAAGAAAAATAACTAAGCTTTCTCTTACTGTACATAAGGTACTTTCCCGTAAGAACAATGCAAAGAGGTTACTCTGAGCTTAATCTTGCTTAATTACAAAATCTTAATATTTAAATAGACACCTACATACTGCTGAAATGTAGGGTCAGTAAGTGGTAGGAAGTAGGGTGTTCAATTATATGAATATCGTAATTCCCTGAGACTCATATTAGTTATATGAAAACAGTTCATTATTTACCTTTTTATAGCAATGTGTTTTTTTTCCCATTAAAAACAGCAATCCTGAAATATTCTAGAAATCTTGCATAACTGAAAACAGTGATTTTCATGGGGGAGGGGAGAGGATTCATTTCCTTTCCAAGCTTACTAAAACTGATACCTTACAAAGGTTTTAAACTAGGCATTATCAATTAAGAATATATTAATCTGAAATCCACATTGTAGTAAAAGGATTGAAAAATAAAAGTTTCAAAAGAAAGAAGATAGGAAGGAAGGAAATAAATCTATAACTCCCACTCCTTAATTCATGGAGTGTAACCTCAAAGAAAAGTTATTTTTTCCTTCCTTTTTTCCTTCCTTCCCTCCCTCCCTCTTTCTTTCTTTTTTAAAGTAATCTCTATGCTCACTGTGGGACTTGAACTCTCAACCCCGAGATCAAGAATCACATGCTCTAGCCAGTGAGGTGCCCCAAGGGAAAGGTATTTTTAAAGACATGTCTGGAAGGTGAGAAGAAAAAAGTTTACCATTAGCTTTTAAGTACCACAGCTGGATATCTAGATGTCCCACGAGACAAAAAAAGCAAAACAAGGAAAAATGAAATTTACGTTACCAAATAGAAAGCTCTGTGAATTAGTGCTCAGTACACACAGGTACAAGGTGGGACAGGAACACGTCCCTGTGCCCTGCAGTCAGGCCACCGGGTCAACAGTGCAGGTGGTGTACAGAAGACAAAAACTGCTTCATCCAGATTAATTTTCAAAGCGAAGCATGAAGACAAGTGACTTAGAAACGATGGCATGCAAGGGAGGAGTCCCCAGACAATTTCTTAGTTAAGCTGACAGCATTTCAGTTAAGCTGGTCAGACTCTGGAGAACAGCCATGGACACCCAAGTTGCTTACTTACTATGCGACTCCTCCTCATCACTGGAGTAAGAAGAGCCAAGAGAAAAAAGGGTTTTAGACTTAAGGAGATGTGGAGAGATGCGGACGGAGAAGGAGACCCGCCTTGCTGGCTGCATCCGCGGCTGGGCTGAGAAGTGGGTTCACAGAAGACGTTAGTGCACGCAGACTGTTCCAGAACAAAGTCAAAGGCACCTCAAACCAGGCTCAACAGAATCATGCCACGAGCCTGTTTCGATCCAGGAAAGCCTGTCTAGGCCAACAACGTATTTATTTAATTTTCATCTTTATTTCTGAATATGTAGAATTCCAATACGGCTTAAAAAATTCATCCAACAAACACCTACTTTCTAGAGTAAGACAACAAGAAGTCCATTGTTTTTAATGGTCATAATTTATAGCTGGTGTTTTTTCCTTCAGAGAGAGAACATCTGGAGTGGTGGTGTTTCTCAGGATTCTGTGTTCGGCTCTCTTCCCCCTCATCCCAAGCCTCCTCACTCGCTGTCTTCCCTCGCGTACACACCGCATACGATGGACACACCTGTCCGCCCTCAGCCAGGGCTCTCCTTTGGACTCAAGATGCATTCACCTCACTGCTCACCTCTGGAGGGTGTCCCACAGGCTGCGTGAACTGAGCAAGCATGGAAGTGGACTCCTCTTTTCCTCCAGACCTGCCCGTCCTCCTGTACGCCTTTGTTTGGTAAGTGGTACCTAACATCTACAGAATTACTCAGAACAGAAACCTGGGCACCACCCCTGAAGGCTTCTATCACACCTCACCCAGTTCTTCTGATTTTGTATTCTAGAATTCTCGCCTTCTCCTGATCCGCCACCTCTGCTCCTCAACACTGACGTCAGTGTGGTCTCTCCAAAGTGTCTAAATCAATCACCTTAATCACCTTAATCACTCCACTGTCCTCAGACGAGAAACCCAAATCCCCCGGTCTTGCCTTCCACATGCAGGCACACCTCATTTTACGGCACTGCCTTTAACTGCACTTTGCAGATATTGCAATTTTTACAAATTGAAGGTCTGTGGTGACCCAATGTAGAACAAGCCTATCAGCGCCATTTTGCTAACAGCATTTGCTCACTTTGTGTCCACAAGCATTCTTGATAATTCTTGCAATATTTCAAACTTCTTCATTATTATTTTATTTTGTTATGGTGATCAGTGATCTAATGTAATTGTTTTGGGACGCTACGCGCCACGCCCATATAAGACAGTGAACTTCAGTGAGAACGGACCAGCCATTATCCACCTCCCTGCCTCAGACCTCCCCAATTCTTAGAAAAAATATTCAAATTAGGCTAATTAACAACCCTACAATGAATGGCCTCTGAGTGTTCAAGTGAAAGGAAGAGCCACATGTCTCTCACTTTAAATCAAAAGCTTGAAATAATTAAGCACAGTGATTAAGGCACGTGGAAGCTGAGGCAGGTTGAGAGCTAGGCTTCTCGTGTCAAAGAGCCAAGTTGTGAAGGCAAAGGAAAAGTTCTTGAAGAAAGTTCAAAGTGCTACTCCACTGAACACACGAATGCTAAAGGCTAACAGATTACTGATATGGAGAAAGTTTTAGGGTTTGGATCAGAGATCAAACCAGTCACAACCTTCCCTTAAGCCAAAGCCTAATCCGGAGCAAGGCCCTCACTCTCTTCAATTCTGTGAAGGCGGAGGGAGGGGATGTGAAGCTAGCAGAGGCTGGTTCAGGAGGTTTAAGGAAGGCAGCCAGCCCCACAACATAACACTGCAAGGTGAAGCAGCAAGGGCTGATGCAGAAGCTGCCGTGAGCTCTCCAGAAGATCGAGTTGAGATCATTCACGAAGGTGGCTCCACTGAACCACAGGTTTTCAGTGTAGATGAAACAGCTGTATAGCAGAAGATGCCATCTACGACCTTCATAGCTGGCGAGGAGAAGTCAGTGTCTGGCTTCAAAGGCTCAGAGGACAGGCTAATGCAGCTTCTGACTTTCAGTTGAAGCCAATGCTCATTTACCATTCCGAAAATCCTGGAGCCTTTAAGAACTAGGATGAATCTACTCTGCCTGCGCTCTGTCAGTGGAACAACAAAGCCTGGACGACAGCACATCCACTTACAACATGCTTTACTGAATACTGTAAGCCCATTCTTGAGATCCACTAATCCGGGAAAAAAAGAAAGATACCTTTCAAAACAGTACTGCTCATTGACAATGCACCTGGTCACCCTAGAGCTCCGACCGAGATTGACAAGGAGATCCATGTTTTTTCCATGCCTGCTAACACAGCATCCATTCTGCAGCCCATGGATCAAGGAGTCATTTTGACTTTTAAGTCTTATTAAGAAATACATTTCATAAGGCTACAGCTGCCATACACAGGGATTCCTCTCATGGATCTGGGCAAGTAAATTGAAAACCTTCTGGAAAGGATTCACCATTCTGGATGCCAGTAAGAACATTTGCAATTCGTGGGAGAGGTCAGAATATCAACATGACTAGGAGTTTGGAAGAAGTTGATTCCAGCCCTCATGGATGACTGTGAGGGGCTCATGACGTCAGTGGAGAAGTCACTGCAGATGTGGTGGAAACAGCAAGAGAACTAGGACTAGAATGGAACCTGAAGACGGGACTGAACTGCCGTGATCTCATGACAAAACTTAGCAGATGAGGAGTTGTTTCTTATAGATGAGCAAAGAAAGTGGATTTTGAGATGGAATTTACTCCTGGTGAAGATGCTATGAAGATTGTTGGAATGACAACAAAGAGTTTAGAATAGCCCACAAACTTAATTGATAGAACAGCAGCAGGTTTTGAGAGGACAGACTTCAATTTTGAAAGAAGTTTTACTGTGGGTAAGATGCTATCAGATAGCATCGCATGCTAGAGAAATCGTTCATGATAGGAAGAATCAATCTACGTGGCAAACTTCACTGCTGTCCTATTTTGAGAAATTGCCACGGCCACCCCAACCTTCCACAGCCACCAATGTGGAAGCAAGACCCTCTACCAGCAAAAAGATTACAACTCACTGAATGCTCAGGTGATGTTAGCATTTTTTTAGCAATAAGGTATTTTTTAATTTAGGTATGTGCGCTCTTTAAGACATCACGTTATTGCACGTGTGACTATAGCATAGTGTAAACGTAACTTTTATACGCGCTGGGAAATCTAATATTTCACCTGACTTGCTTTACTGTGATATCTGCTTCATTTCGGTGGTTTGGAACGGAACCGTGATACCTCTGCGGCTCGCCCGCACTAACTCGCCTACCGAGTTCCCGGTCTCCTGCTGGTCTCAACTTTGAGGTACTTCTCCCCCGTAAGCCGTCTCTGTCGGATGCTCCTGAAAAGCCCCATGTTTCTTTCACTTGCTGCATTTATCACTTCCCTATTACATGCACCTGTTCTCTTGTCTGCGTGAATGCGGTGAGGAAAGAAACCATACCTCTAAGCTCATCCCTCTCCTACCACTGCCGAGCCTGGTGCCTGGCAAAGAGTAATGCAAATGCTTACTGAATAAATAAAGTAATACATGAATTTCCCTCTGTCAGGCTTTCTGAAAGCTTGCTGTCCTAAATGAAATGAAAAAGCCCTACACCAACCGAATACCCCGCAGAAACACGAAATGATCTGAGACTGCTGTCTGCAGCTACGGCACTAACAGGGATCAGACAGCTGCTGGCACGAATACACGTACACTGGCTTTTTTAGCAGTGACCGCCCAGTACAACAAGAAAGGTACCTTCTTCATGTGCTTTCTAAAGTTATTTCCAAATGCGAAACAAATTCTGGAAATGAAAATGAGCTCTTTTATTACACAAAACCTGAGTATCCTCTTTTGTCACAATTTCATGAATCATAAGGAAAAACCTATTTGTACGAATATCTAAGGAGTATCCTCAACATGTATGGAACATATATGTTCTTTGTGATAACACACCCTGAAAAATGAAGGGAAAATGATTTCTCATTAAAAGGCTCTGAGTTAAAAAAATCTATCTAATGGGTACAATGCTCCTTTTAACTTCGCCACCACTAACCTGTTTAGGGCTCTTCTGGGGATACAATCAACCAAGCATTTTCTCTACTGTTTGTAAGCATCTTCTGAGTATAAGCAATGAGATATCTTAAAATATACTCTTATAAAGCAATCACCTGTAATAATGGAATTATTCTGTATATGCAAAAATGAAGTTTATTCTTAAGTTCTATCAAGAAATCAACTATGTCTCCTGGCAAGCTGGGAGTCTCCACTCCATGCTCTCTCATGCAAGAAGGAGAAATGGGGCCAAACACATCCCCGGGAGCCTCCACTCCATCCTCTCTGATGCAAGAAGGAGAAATGGGACCAAACACATCTCTGGGAGCAGTTTCTCTGAGGGCCATCCTCCCGGCATTTCCCCACAAGATGCAGGTAGCTTCAGTGCTTTTATTCCCTAAAAAATGAGCTGGCAAGATGCATTCATCATGTTCCCCCCAAGACAGCATAGCCAAGAGATGAGTAAGGACAGCTTCCCCACCCATTGTGGTTCCCAAGTAAGCTGTCGCCTGTCAACTTTCCACCCCAGAAAATGACACAGAGATCCATCAGTCATCACCTTTACTCAATATTTTCCTCTGTATCAATGGATATCAGAAAATGATCCCAGCTTAGAAATAATGTTGAGTTTCTCTGTTTTCCTCTTCTAGAAAATGACCCAATAGGACATTCCAGACAACAGGCTCAGAAGACATACATTTTTAGAAATGCCCAAATGTTAACAGCTGTGCAAGGCTGTGGTAGAAGCAGCTAATTTCTTTGAAGGAAGAAGACACAGCGCAGGTAGAAGCTGGAAGTAGTGAAAGAAGGTGGAGCTTAGAAAGTACTTTGTTCCTAGACCAGCATACTCATAAGACACAGCCACTTAAAGACCATGAGGGATGGATGGCGTTCTCGTTTCTTTAACGTTTACACTCTGGTCAGAGACAGAATCTGGCACTGTTGTAGGCACTGGGAACTCACTCCATAACAGTAACAACTGCTTATTATAAGCCAGGAAATATGCTAAGCACTTTATGTAAATGCACATTTAAGCCTTATCACATTATTACCCCCGTTTAATCAAGTAACTGACATAAAGAATTTCACTATCTGGCCCAAGGTCACACAGCCACCAAATGTGTGCTTACAATAAAACATCAGCTAAAACATTTTAAGCGTACTGAATGCTTTAGGCTTTAAAATCACTGTGTAGATGTTAATTATGAACCTTTCAGCTAGGAAGACCATGACCAGAGATGAATCATGCAGAGTATTTAAGTGAATTGGAAAATTTGAGTCTGTGGCAAATCGAGAACTGTCCAGTGACCCTGAGGCTTAAAGGCACAGCACACAGGACACAAGGTTTAGTCTTCTGTTCAACTGTCAGAAGTTTTACATTTGTGAAAAAATTTATCATGTTTCTAGAGCAGAAAAAAAAATACAGTTGGGAAAATTAGTTTAATTGTATATGAGGAAGGACTAAGGAGAAACAGTGTCATTAGAGTTGATTAATCCTCCAATTACAGCGTATGCTAACTCAGGGAAACTGTAGGGCTAGCTAACTAATTTACAACTCAATCATTCAAATGTGCATGGAATGTACAAGTTAGAATGAGGGTACCGTCTTCTGACCAAAGGATTAAACACTTGCTTAGAGCTCTACTCTTGACACCAGCCTGCTAACTCATTTCAGTCCCCTCAGTGAGTGGAGCAGAAAATTTCCCAGCAACAGGAGGAAAAGCTCCATGTGCGAAAACTCCTGGCACTCTAGGACAGTGTTTTCTGGGAGTTAGCCGCATTATTTATAGTGTTTGGCTAGCAACTGAGAACAGTTAAAAACCATCTTGCTTTTTGGAGGAAAAATTAATGAAGTGTTTCATGCACGAGGCAAGAGAGTGTATCACAAAACATAGGAAAAAGATCCCTCCGTGGGACACACTCTGTTGGTGTTGGGTATCTGTTGCTATGGTAGTAGACTCTCCACCATGACAGCATGCTCGCTAGTCATGGAAGGAGGCTACGCAGAGCTGAGGTGCCTCACTTAGGGGTGCTTTCCTGTCTTTGGCTACTGAGCTCTAGCAGCACCCCAGGCTCATCAAATCCAACATTAACTATTTCGTTATAATGATTTTCATTCGAGTCCAGCACAACCTCTAGCCCAAACAAAACCAGGAAAAGCTATCCCAGTCATAGTTCTGCAGAGTCACGTCCGCATCTTTGAGAAGACGTCATTAGTAGGCACACCAACCAGGCCAGATCTGAAGTACTGATCAGGAAAACGAGGGCAAGGTTGATAGTTATCTATCATGTCTTAATTCTACTGTGGAAATTAAAAAGATGAGGCCTGCAGTAAGTCATGAGACAGAACATCTCCCTAATGCAGGGCAGCTGCTTCTGTCCCCAAGTCTTTTAATATGAGTTGTATCAGGGGACACTGAACACGCACCAGAAACACCGTAGAGTTTATTTATTCCCTCTGCCTCAGCCTCCTGAATACACGGTCTTTCAGCAACTAACAGATCACTCCCTCCTGGATGAGTAGTTAAATCTTTACATCATGATCTCAAACTGTAACTTACTCATGGAAAAAAAAAAAACCAAGATTTTAAAAATAAAACAAAAAGGTGGGGCTTCTCAAAGAACAAGCTGCCTTTCCATGGGAAACATTTAGATCCAATTCAAATATGTTTCTGAACATCTTTTATTTGCAAAGGCTCTGTGCTTATGGATGCCAGACATCTACCTAATATCCCCAGATGATGGGTCTGAAACCTGTGTATAGCTCCATTCATCATTTGCAGATGTAATCCTTTTGGCACGTGCTTGACCAACTAAAAATGTATCTCTGTCTTTGTCCTTCATGAGCTTGATGTTTTTGAAGAGCTCAGGAAGCTAATGATGGATAAAATTTGGGTAATTGTACTATGGTAATAGAACAGAATATCTTTCAGACATAACCGCATTGTGTTTGTAATGTATTCTCCAGTGTTTCAGAAAAACACTTTAAAGGAAGTGACAGAGAAAGAGAGAGTGATAAAAAATTATGACACTTTTATATAATATATAATATACATAATAATAATATATAATAATATAGATCATTATATAGTGTGTGTGTGTGTATATAAAACACTTGGGGGACTCCAGGTTATGGTTATAACATGTGGGGACTCTAAATCCCCAAATATATGGTAATTCTTTGTACTGTTGTGACTATTTTTAAAGTCTGAAATTACTTCAAAAAAAAAAACTTTAAAGAAATCTGTGTCAGGTTTAGGCCCACGACTATAAAGCATTTAATGGATTAAAGAGATTTTTAAGTGGCAACAGGAGGAAGTTCCCAAAACTGAACTGTCTGTCACCTTTTTTGTTTAAATGAGCCATTTGGAAGAAGAGGCAAATTTTGGAAGGTAATGTTACAGTGTCTTAAAGTGAGAAAAATGACAGAGAAAGTGTTTAAAATATACTTAATTAAAAAAAATGTAATATACTTACGGTCCAACCCAGGATGGCTGATTGTCATTAATGAGATGGATTTTGTTAGCGGAGAAGAAATGGCTGATGTACAGTAATTGAATCCCTGTTGTTTAGATCTGTGACATGTCTGTGAAATATTAAAAAAAAAAAAAAAAAGAACAGGTTCTAAGTACATGCTCTTATTTCTAGAAAAGCACAAAACTGTACGTTCCAGCCCAACCTAGGAACAGAAGGGAGGACACGGAGGGTAACAGCGCAGGCTCTGCAGTCACACACTGGATTCAAGTCTGCTCCTGCTACCTCACAGCTGCTCAACCTCAGAGGAGTTACTCAGCTTTCATGAACCTTTGTTTTCTTATCTGTAAGATGGGAATAACGAGAGGCGCCATCCTGTACAGTGGTTTCATACCCCTCCTAATACCTAACGATGTTTGACACTCAGTACGTTCAATAAACATCGGCTGATGCATAATCAGATAACAGTAACTTCACTGGAAATACCAAACTACACACAGTAGCTCTTGCTCTCCGAAATTCTAAATATCCTTTCTAGAGATATCGTAGGTATCAGTAGTATACGATTTCTCTGATTTTAACGAGGTGGAGAGGCAAGTAAAAGGTGTCCTAAGATCAAGAGCAAGGCAGCCGTGCATCTGGGCAGAAGCCTCATCTCTTTCATTTCCTCTTCTAAGATTAGACGGCTTCTACACGAACAAGAGGGGGCTGAAACCTGGTAATTTCCCTCCCTCAGTAAATTCATAGCTGCTTGGAGGCCACGTAATGCAACCAGCTGCAGAAGCCCCTGTACTAAGACCCCGAGAAGGATAGCCCACCCTGTTTACCAGCCCACTTCTGGTGCTGAGGGGCTCCCTCTCCTTCAGTTCTGAGAGAGCCACTGCCAACTGTTAACTAACTTTAATGGTCATGAATCCCCCCCCCCCTTCACAGTAGGCTAAAGTCTGCACATGCTCAAAGGGAAGCAGTGAAAACCTGCTACTACCATGAATTCAACTCAAGAGTGCCAAAGACTTCTGATTATTTAAAGCTTGTTCCATGTGTAACCATGGAGTCTGAGGCCAACAGCTGCTATGTTTGAAATACAACTGTGGGGTCTGAAAAATGACCTCAGTGAAGGGCAGAGGGACCTTCAGCAGGAAGCTGGCTGCCGGCGACTCGTCCAGATCACAGACACCAGCAGCTCAAATACCCACTCTGAGGTTGCACACAAGACAAAAACTGTGGGTGAGCAGAGAGTTCCAGGAAGGCTAATAAATTAGCACAGGAAAGCACGAAAATGTCAGCAACTTCATCTAGAAAGACTAAACCAGAAAAACCATTTTAGAAAGACTTCAGTGGTAACTGATGTCACTTACTAACAGACAGGGTCCTCTGTCCAATTCCTAGAAATAGGAGTTTCAGAAAAGGTTTTACATAAACAATATTAAGAAAATTAAAATGTTCCCATTTCCTCATTAAAACTCTCCTACTTCAAAAATGTGGAAAAAAGCAGTGAGACTAACAGCCAAGAATTCTGAGATTAATGCTGTCCAGCTGATGGCCAGTTACGAGGCCTTAGGCAAGTCACTTCAAATACGCGTGAGGTTCTCACAAACAAGGGCTTATGCGGAATCCGAAGGGACAGACTGGCTCTAAGTCTGGGATTCTGTTCACAAACCCACAATTTTGGTATTTCGTCTGGTCTTACAACGGACTTCCAAAGGATGCTAGACACGAAATGCGGTTACTCCTGACTCTCTACTTACCAAAGATGCTCCCGGCAAGTTACAAAAGAATTGTTTCTATTTGTCACTCCCTTTTTCTGTTACCATTAGGTTGAATAAATTTAAATCATTTGCCTCAATAAACATATTCTCCATATTCTTTTTAAAAAATTTATTTATTATTATTGTTTTTAATTTCTCAGCACCCAGCGTGGGGCTTGAACTCACAACCTCGAGATCAAGAGTCACGTGCTCCACTGACTGAGTCAGCCAGGCACCCTCCTTCTCCATCTTCTTGTTATTTTCCTTACCTTTTTCTAAAGTATCAGGCCCAGAAGACACGGGTGGTGGGGGAAGGGGATAAAGTGGCAAAATTCCTTTGGGCCTTCAACTGGATTTTTGTCCAGCCGAAATTCTCTTGGGTCTTCACATAAGTTATACATTCATTATTGAGGTAATCCCCCAGTGTCCAATTTCTATTTGGTCATATCACTGCTGTCTAGTGGGGTACAACTAAGCATTAAATGCCTACATAAAACCCTAGTCACCTACTCAAAGAACAGGCTGTTTAACATTTTTGTTGGTTTAATTAGAATGTTTCATTCTATTTCTACCTAAAACTCCAGTCCCCTATTCAAAGACAGGTGTTTAACTTTGTTGTCTGTTTAATTAGAAACGTTTCATCTGCCCGTGTATCACAGAATCCTCCTAGGAAGCAATCCAAAGTTCCCTTGGCCCAGGAGGGGCATAAAGGACCCGGAGCAGGGTGGGACGCTCTAAAAGCATACAATTCCAGTTCTCCAGGCAAACTCCCCGAGGACCCATCCCCGCTGGTGGCTGGTGAGTGACGGAGGGAAGGGCCTGCGAGGGTGAACACTGGGAAAGTCACCTGACTGGCTGCGAGGAAGGCCAGGCCCTCCAAGAGGGAGTTCTAAGTGAGTGCCAGTGGCAGGCGTGAAGAGAGCATCAGGTGGGGAGGGAGCGCCGATGCTCTCTGAAAAATTCTGACAGTGACGGGAAACAGAGAGAAGAAATAGGCATTTCCTAGGCAATGTGAGAAGACAATTTTTTTTTTCCCTGCAGGAAGGGATATGTTTTTGAAAAATTAGGAAATTTAACAATGTTATGTAACATACTTCAAAACTCATTTTACTATCGGGATGATAAAAGAAGTCCTCAGATAAGAAGGAAAAACTCAATTTAATATCCTGGGGACTTTCCTAGTTTAGAAAAGTTTGCTTTGAGGGAATATTTAAATCAATGCAGATTAATGGTATTCCTGAATTAGTATTAAGTGCTAAAAGCTTGGTTTGTGCTAGATTGAGTATATTATATAATGGGTAAGTAATCACAGCCACTAGCCTTATATTAACCTAAGTCTCGCTTTTCTTTGTTCCTAACGTGAGGACACATGCAGGGAAGTAAAGTGAGTTTTTCCAAATTAGCAGCTTTACCCACTTCAGCCTTACCTGCTGATCAAGCATCCTATGTTCTCTCTGGCCTGATTCCAGATCCTCTTCTGAAAGCGACATCAAAGAGTCACCCCTTTCTTCACCACTGAAAGGGTGCCTGAGCTCTTTGGTGTTTATAGAGTTTACATCTAGAGATGAAGATGGCTTGTTTCCGACACCAGGTCCTCCTGTCAAGCCTTCTAGGCTGAAACTGAACACAGAGCAAAGGAGTTAATTCATTCTATTTCCGAGTCTCAGAAAGGAAGGAAGGTATGAAATTGCTTCGGGTCTATCTCCCTGCTCGTATATTATTTCTATGTCACCTAGCAAAGCTATTGACAAGGGCATGGCACAAATGAGTGCCGCCTACCTTTCCCCCCAACAGGTGTTGGTATGCTGAGAAAGAATACTGCACTTAGACTTTCTTACCTCATTCAACTTATTCAAATGGTGACCATCTAAGGCCATTTTCTCAAGACTTTTTTTCAATCTACCATGTGGATAGACCATTTTATCTTATTCATCTTTTATTTATGTGTGTTTTTCCTTGACCTGATGTAATTAATCTTTGCCAAAGTTTAACTAGACTAATGCCAAAGAAGTAAACGGCACAGAAAAAAACGGGTGAAAGTCACTTTCAGAAGACAAACAGGGAGACCGAGACTTGCCCTTGTGTCCATGAAGTGGACCGTTACAACTTCATATTCAATACCGTCTAGCTGACCTGTACTATTTCACAGGTGTGTTCACCCCAGAGACCTGAGTGTTACGTATGAGCAGTAGCACCTGTGAACAACTGCCCAACAGGTTTCCCCGAGAACTGAGAGTCACAGACAGGTGTATGGGGCCACCTTAAAGAACAAATGCTGAAAAGCTGCTACGTCTAAGAGTTTTAATTTTTTTTTTTTTGTTTTGATACTGACCAAAAAAGGGGGTAAATTTAGGGGAGGGGATCCCTGGAATAATGATTTTGTGGTCTGCAGAGTGAAAAAAGCACGTTTTTTTTGTGAGCAAGAGACTAGAGAGAGCAGTTAGCTATCTATCCGCCTCAGAATAATCCACATCTGTTACAGCTGCAGTGGAAACTTCTTTCCAATAAGCAAGAGAGCAAAAGAGAGCTGTAGCCGACCATGTTCTCAGTTACAAGCAGCTGGAAAGGCATTTGAAGGCATCCTGAAGCTAGTTATCTCTGCTCAAACTGTACAATCAACTCTACAAGTAATTCACGTATGCCAGTCCAGACAGCTTGTTATTTGCTTTTTGTATTTCATAAATTACTTATTATGAACTGAAACCATATGCTTCTATTTTTCTCTAGTGGGTAATTTGAACAATGGATTTTGTTTTTCTTGTTTCAATATGACAATAGAAATCATGATTAAGTATATGTGTCTCTGTGAAACTAATGTGCAATACAAGGGATAAAGAGACAGGCTAAGTGAAGGAAGAAATTATGTTTTCTATTGTGAACTGTTTGTAAAGCCTGAGAAAACCAGTCTATCATTACCCACAAAACTTAATCCTGAAAATGTTTTAGTAATTAAATGTGGCTGCTTAGTGGACAGAAGAATATGAAACATTGAGGAATCTGTGAATTTGGAATCTAAAGAGATTGGGGGGTTTGGAAACATAATGGAAATAAGTGCATCCTCTTAGCTGCCTTGCTTCTGTCATTGTTTGCCTCAGGTTCTGGGAATCAGGACAGACCAAAAGCAGATAGAGAAGTGGCCTACCATACCAGAGATGCCAGTCTGTGAGGAAAACACCAAATCTACAGCCACTCGAGACAAACAGGATGCATCACAGCACACCATCCGCCTAGTCTGTACCCCTTCAAATGGATTAGTGATGCCCTAGCAGAGGCAACTCAACACTGTGCTCACAGACAAAGCGGCCGCCATATGCATTCTAGCCACACAGAAGCAAGCCCCCAGCCAAAAGCCCAGGTGCCGTATTTTACGATTCCCCCTTTGGTGGCTGGACACGTAGCAATACCATACCTTCTGTAATTAAAGTCAGCACTCAGGGTAGCAGAGTATTGCACACCAGAGGGACACCAGCTCATACTGGGGATGACATCAAAGGCAGAAACAGAAATGGAGGGAGAAAAGAGGAAACAGGGACGGGGTTACTGGGTTTGAAAAGAAAAGCCATAGTTACAGACAGATGGATTTATTTGATCATCAAACAATAAGGAACGTAACATTTAGAATTTAGAAAAAGGCTAGAACAAAAACCACAGAAACTTAAAACTGCTCTACTAACATCCATCTAGACCATGTGCTGGAAATGTCTATGTCAGTTCGTTAGAAGGTAACAACTCTGGATGAAGAGCCCACTCTACCCACAGCTCCCTCCTCAGGTGTTCTCCAGAGGTGTCCCCACTACTGGGGACAATCTCTCCGTACGCTCCACCACGCCACTCTCAGACCTCCGTGGCCACAGTGAGAATCCTTAACTACACTAAACTCCCCCTTGACTAAAAGGGACAATGACAAATTGCACTGGGGTAGGCTCACCGGATCATCAATTTTCTTCATGTTTTCAGTAAGGGTCCATCTAAGCCAGACACCTCCTGAGTCTTCCCTAATAAGGACAGCCTATCAACACTCACACCCATCTTTAAACCCTACTCACTAAGCTCTTGCAATGAAGATGCCCCACGTCACAATGGTCACATTTCCTCGTATTTTAAAGATAATGAAGGCATGTATTTTTTTTCAAAAGAAAAGGAATTCTATGGTACTGAGTTAGAAATGTGTCTTAATTTTAGGTTTGCATCCACTTTCCCCATAACATTAAAAAAACAAAACAACTCCATTTGATCATCTAACTTTATCTCGCCCTCATATTTACTCTCAAGTGGGAGGGACAGAAAATCTAGGGTTGGAAATACCATGTAAATATAACCAGCTAAAAAAATAACCAATTCAAAATATCAGGTACTCTGTAAAGGGAACTGAATCAGTAGGTCAGGATTTTTGACTGACAAATCAAAAATTAGTTTAAAAATACACTGCTACTGTTTGGGGCCTTAAAATTCTAAGTGACGTGTTTTTGTTTTCAGAAGGGGGAATAACAGTAACATCCCCTCCAGCTCCCTCGGGAATCTTGCAAATGGGAAGAGGTACAGACACCAAAAACCCCCTGAATACCTTGAAAACACTTAATACCTTTGCTTTGATAAGTGGGGGTTTCTGGCAAAGGAACAGATACAAGGAAGGTGGTGGGAGAACAAATAGAACAACTACCCCTAGGAACCTACTAAAAGTAAATCTTTAAAATCATAGCATTTAAAAATAATTTAAATAGTAAAACACTTAAAATCAGGTTAAATTAATAGTACAAAGCTCACAAGGGCAGAAGGAAAAAGGAAAAATCAGCATCTAAGACACATCTCTAGTCTGATAAGCAAAATCAGACTGATGGACAATTTGCTCGTGCGAGGGAAGCAAGCCTTGATATAATTTACAAACACACACGAGACTAAGATGAAGTCCAGTCTCTGAAATGATTAACTTCATTTTGAGTCTCCAAAGTGTTAATAAAATTTTTTAAAAAATCAACTTATTAAAAACACAACATGGTAAATCAGCAACCGAGTATGTACTACCAAATTATCATTCCAAAATATTCTCCTTCTACAGATTTAAACATCCCTTTCCTCTCAGGAAATGATAATGATGTGAGAGAGCAGGGTGACATTTAGGATGAAGAGAACGGACAGCGACAGGGAGACAGGAGGAGGACATAACAGGGGTCCTAAGGCTTCAGGGAGGAAGCTGCAGCTGGTCCTTCAGTGGCAGCAGACCTGCCCTTCCTCCTAGCAGAGAACTCCTATCATGAGAGTGTTTTTCAGAGCATCCTCAATTTCCTCAATTCCTCAATCAGTGGGGTAACATTTAATGGTTCTCTGCCTTATTCTGAGATTTAAAAAACTCTACATTCTTCAAAAAAAACAAAAAACAAAAACCCTCCAAATATCCTGCTCTCTACCTTTTAACAACACTTGTGGGAATGTTTGAACTTTACTAGCTAAGGCTTCCTATAGAATTTTAAATTATACTTCACGTTCTTCCTGCAGAAAAATGACTATGGGTGAAACGGTGTCTCGTGCTGTTGTGACACTTTACCTATGCGCTCGCTGGGATGGCGTCCAGCAGCCCGTCATCTTCCACTGTCAACACGTGTGTGCTTTTAATAAGTTCACAGTGAAGGGCTTTAGCGGACAGCCAACTAGACCTCTAAAGGGTTCAGACACTCTTACTGAAAAGGGCATTTAACAACCTGTCCCCCTGGGAGAACAACTCAATTGAGTCACGGTCACCTGAGATTCACGAGGGTATTTGTATTTGAACTCAATTTTGTGCCTGAAATCTGGAATTCAAGGACGTACCCACTAGAAAAAGATGAAGCGGGGAGGACCACTACCTGTCAGCTTCCCAAGGAAGAGCTTCAGCTCAGAATTGAAAATACCTCTTTACAAATGTCTCCCAATATGAGAAGCTATGTGTAATTCCACCATCGTTTTTGGATTTCTAAATTGCTTCCCCCAAACAATGGAAGGAAAGGTCACTAGTGACGACTTCTGAACAAAGTAAAACTCAGCATCTGAAAAGCGAATCGGCATTTTTTGACTAGAAATGACTTTTCAGCTTATAAATTACTAATTGTTAGCTTCAAAATGTTACTTGACAAAAAATAATTAAGGAATTGGAAGACTGGGAAATGAGCGGATGCTTCTTGTTTTCAGAAATGACTACATCAACAATGGAGTGGAGATGGTCAGGGAATGTGTCGAAAATGTGTTTGGGCCTGTGTGCCAGCACACAATTTTTTTTTGGTTCTTTCCCCTTCTTGGAAGGGTTGGGAGGGGGAAGAAAAATCACTCTCCAGGGTCCATTAGACATGCACAGTCGACATGTCTTTGAATTCTCCTAGGGATAGTTGGGGAGACCCTATTATCAGAGTGATCTGAATATCAGTAAGTATGAGATGGAAAAAACACTAAAAAAAATTTCCTTTGAAGATAAAAATAGAATAGGAAAAAATTTCAGACTCACAAAACCATTTCATACGCAAATGGACATCAGCAATTAATAAATACCTATACTTTATTTGCCTGAAGCAGACGTGACATTATTTTAAAAGACAGTTTAATCATGGATCAAGCAAAATGAGATGCTTGTTAGTAGAAGCTCGGAGGCAACACAGTTAGTCCATCAAGTTAGTGAACTCTGTACCTTCTCCTATGAATGGGAGGTCTCCTGACAACATCCCCAAGAACTCGCAATGAACTGAAAATGAATGGTGGAAGAGGTCAGTGTCGAGGTGAAACAAAATGGACACAAACGCATGAGGCATACAGACATCACGAGGGGGAGAGACACAAGCCACTCAGAGAACAGTACAGGAGGGCAGGGAATGAGAGAATGTGGAGTAAGAAACAATCAAACCACAAAGGCCTGACAGCCTGACAATTTCTGGGGAGGGTGACTCTGCTCCCTCCTTGCTCCGAAGAGTTAACCAGCTGACAAGGAATGAGGTTTATTAAATTATACAATTAAAAGGATTTTTAAAAGGCCATTCAAAGCTTTAAAAGGGTTTTAAGACTTTAAAATTCAGGTGATACTATGTGCAGATAATACTATAAGCATCAAAGTAATTCAAGTCCTTCCATCATCTCCAGAGGCACTGGGGACTATCAATGCTGGGCTCAAACAGGAGATGCTATGACATTATACAGGTTGCAAATATGAATAATTAAGTGACTGGGTTCTAGTCTTAGTTCAGTCTCTCGAGCACCATGTAATCTGGGGCAAGTCATTCCGTGTGAGCTTTAATTTCCTCATCGGAGCTACACGATCCACAGTCACAGCCAGCTGTGAAATCAAAGTCACAGCAAAAGGATCCACAGCAGGTTTTAAGAAAAACGGACTGCATTTAAAACAAACCCTCGTGTCTTGATGCCGTGAGCATCTCTGACAGTACGTTGAGAGGCTCCTTTTGCTTCAGGAAGAGAATTCCAGCTACAGGGATAATTCCCCATGTCCTTATTTATTTTTTAGCCGGTGGTAATGCTTTTTAAAAAAAGTACAGCATGAATAAAGCTGGGAAGGAAAGCTTTTAGAAACTGCTTTTTATATAATCCATGCTTTCAAATGTTCATAAAAACTACCCAGCAGATAAAGCAACTGCTTGTTTTTAAGGGTAGCATCCTGAACTCTACCACAGAATAATATGGAATCACAGAAAAAGCCCTTAACTAGGAGACCAGAAACCTAGTTACTACTGAGCTGGTTAGGGTAAGTGATATCAACGATCTGCACCTGTCTCCTCTGCAAACACACAGGGCCACCTGACTCAGGGAGAGGACTGGACAATCACAGGGGACAGTTTGTTATGAAACGAGTCTGAGAAGCACAGCACACGGGCAAAGTGTAAGGTATCGCTGTGAGCTCCACGAAGGCGGGCACTCTGGCTCATTCACCTGTGTCTCTAGAACCTACAAATGCCCGGCATGTGGCGGGTGCTCCACATATGTGGGCCAAATAAAAGAATAAACGAGCGAGTGCCATCAGATTCCACGTACCTACAGCTATGAAATCTGAGCTGCGTTGTAAGGAGGTCAGGGAATTGAAAGAAAAAAAGGCATAACTGCTCCAGGTGAGTCTGTCACATCACCTGTGTTCACACAACCGTCAGCCTGCTCCCTCGGCTGCTTTTCCTCGTCTAGAAAGTAGCTGTGGACTAAGCACAACTTTGTACATACAGCAGGCATCATGGCACTGGGTTGTTTGAGCTAAAACCGTCTACTTAAATTCCTGGAAGCAGCCTATGATCAGAGGCCAACTCCAAACTACCTTCTGACAGCCTGCTTCCGAAAGGAAGGTCTGACACGGGGCCACACGCACTCACGGCCCCAAAGACTGGAGGGTACGGGGAGAGATACCAACCATTCAATGATACTGAATGATTCCTGTGCTCTCTTACAGATTAAATAATCATTCAGACTCCGCCCAAACTTTCTGCATTAGAAACGGACTGCAATTTCTGGGAAGCACTTTGAAAACAGTTGGTGTTGAGACTAAGATTTCATGTTTAGTTTTTAATTCAAAATTTAGAGAGCACTATTCCCTCCACAAGTTTGTAATCTATGAATTTTATTAACAGATCTGGCCTGAATGACTGTTAGCGTTTCTTAAATACCCACCACATAACAGACCTATTTCACTTGCAATATTCATTATTACAAATACTCGGAAAGACAGGTATTTTACATATGAGAAAATTAAAGCCCAGAGGGAGTCAAGCAACTTGCCCAAGCTTATCTACATAGTGAGTTATAGAGCTGGGGTTTGAACACAGGTTTTCCAGATTCCAAGCCCATCTGCTTTCTTCTGTCCCATGGTGTCTCCTAAATTCTTGTACCACGATAACACCAAATCACAGAATCGAAAGCAAGCAGACACCAAGAAACGAAACCAACAGCCCCGCCGGGCCCACCTCACCTGCGTTGGTTCATTTCTGCATCGCTGGCCGCATTCTTCCCGGGACCCCAGCTGTGCCTCCGGAAAGGGGACAGGGAGCGCATGGAGCTCCTCAGCACAGAACAGTTCGTGGGCACCTCGGTGATGCTGTCCATCTCCTCCTCCTCCATCTCACCTGAGCCGGCAGCTTCACCCTCGCTCTCTCGACCCTCAGCTCCCACGCCATGGCTGTAGAAGCCGTCAAGACACTGCTGATCTCGGGACCTGTTCAAATTTGAAATCTGGGGGAGGGATACATCACTGCCATGAGAAGAATGTCGATCCAAGGAAGCGGTGTCATCAGTGGAAGAACTGGATCCGGTGGTATCGCAGACCAGCTGCTCTTCCTCAGGCTGTCATGGAGAGAAAACATGCATGGTTGGAAACGGCAAGGCCTCACTGTTCCCGACCGAGGAGTGGCTTCATAGTGGCTGCAGAGTGGGGAGGATGGGCAAGATTACAACGGGCATCAAACAGGTGTTTCCTTTTTTAAAGCACGGTCACAGCTGGATTTAAACAGTCCCCGATGAAGGTATGGTCTAGGTCTGTGCTCCCTCTACCCTCTTACTAGAGATACACAGACCATTCCTTTCTTACAGGGGAAAAACATCTAACTCGGTTCAGGTCAGTTCCACAGGCCAATACCACCAACTGAAAGAGAACCCTTATGTATCCAAGGTTTCTGTATGAAAACTCTAAATTCATATACTATTAGGTTTAATTTTCCCCCCAAGCTTTAACTAAAAAACAAGGCTGTCTGCTGGGCTGCGATAATGTTGCTCTGAAGTTAATATTCCCAAAGTAAGCCTGTAATTGTTTTAAGAGGCCTTTTGAAACATGCAGAATAGCTTATGACCCTACCTAAAATCTGCCACAAATGCCCACATTCTGGCCATGAATGCCTACATGGAAGAAATCTATTCCTTTTTCTCATTTCACTGGGGACTGGCAGTGTCATCAAGCCAAATCACACTTAAAATAATCAGTCCTGGCAATGGAGTCTTGAGTACGTGATGATGTTCTTTCCCTGGCCAACCTCGGGAGCCTAAGGGAAATAGAACAGTTTTGATCCCAAGTAGCCTGACATTCTCTGTTGGCTACACACACCAGAGCACATAATTTGACAGGTGAGGGAAAGAAAAGCATCCTGACACTCGAAAGATGACTTTATCCAGAAGATGAGCAGAAGTGTCTAGAAGATGCATGATCACACTCTCAGAATTGGGCACTGAACTGTCAGGTTTGTATTTATTGTGGTCTTCTAGGAGAAGAAGCAGGGACTAGGGAAAGGCATTCTGTGGTTTATTTTTCCTTCTTCACAGTATTTTCTCAATTAGCCAGTCTGCTCAAAGTTTTAATTAAGAGTGAAGAAACTTATAGTTCTTTGAGAAAGATTTTAAAAATTATGAGAACTAATGAGCCTTTTAGCTTTGGAATAGGAAATAAGACCTATTCTAGACGGAGTGTATTTTCAAATGTTTACATTAACACTTCAAAAGCATTCTCTACAACTTTTGGGCTAAATCTCTGCCAGCTCATAGGAGTTTTTTTTCACTCTGTGGCATCCGGTTGCCTCGGTTAATTGCTCTTGAAATGATGCGTGAGGGATGAGACTGAGAGGGAGATGTGGGGGGTCACCAGGACCCAGACTAGCTCTTGGGCCCTCCCAGTACACAGGCAGTGAGCAGCGGAAGCAAGCCATGAATTCAGGCTGACTTCAACTTAAACTGCCCTGTTCCATTCCTCTCATCATCTTTAAAAAAACCCTGCGGGGGGACCTGGGTGGCTCAGTTGGTTAAGCATTTGCCTTGGCCCAGGTCATGATCCCAGGGTCCTGGGATGGAGCTGAGCCCTGTGTCATCGAGCCCTGTCATTGGGCCCCAATCTGGCTTCTGGCTCAGCGGGGAGCCTGCTTCTCCCTCTTCCTCTGCCCCACCCCCCTGCTCGTGCTCTAGCTCCCTCTTTCTTAAATGAATAAATTAAAAAACTTAAAAAAAAAAAAAAGCCTCTGCAAGGACAAGATGTTGAGGTCCTGTGCTCCCTTCATTGGGCCACACTGTAAAATAAAACGGTGCTTTAACCAAGTAGATTCTACAACAGGGTAGGTATTATTTTAAAATAAAATCACCCACTTGTGAGGATTAACCCGCGCATCCTAATGCGTTCTATCGTGGGCAGCTCTCCAGAGAGAGGAACATTGTAAATGGTCACAAATACAATCAGGATGTCCTGGCTTTCTCACTGTGTCCTCTTCAAAACCGTGTCCTTCTCAGAATGTGGCCTTATTTGGAAACTGGATCTTTGCAGATGTAATTAGTTAAGATGAGATTATACAACAGTAGGGTGGCCCCTAAATCCAACAGGAGTTGTGTCCTTAGGAGAAGAGACGAGACACGGGAAGATACACAGGCAGGCACAGCTTGGGGTGATGGGTCTATAGCCCTGGGACAGCCAAGGAGTGCCGGCAAGCAGCAGAGGTTGGGACAGGAGCAGGGAAGAGACGCTCCCCTCAGAGCCTCCTGAGGGAAAGCAGCCCCTCTGATACACTGACTGGAGGACCTCCTGCCTCCAAAACTAAAGAATAAATTCTTGTTGCTTCATGCCACCAAATCTGTGGTAATTGGTGACAGTGGCCCTGGGAAACTGTATCCTCACCCTCAAGCTGCTGAACTTCTAATTCTCAGAACAGTACTAAGGGACAAACAGAAGGGGCATGATAAAGCAAAATGTGTGATGGGCCTATTGTCAAACACACAAGCAAGGCTTCAAAGGAAACGAAAATGAGTTCAAGTTTCCATTGAGCCATTTATCATATATTCTCACAAGCTGGCGCTTCCCAATTGGGAAATGACATGTGGATGACAGAACAGGTCCTTCTTTTTGGTTTGGCACCTAATGGCCTTGCAAGGACACTACCGTGAAAGACTACCTACTATCTCTCTGGTACTTTACTAACCCGAGACTTAACCAACAAGCATCCACCCTTTTGTAAGACATTAAAACAAGACGGGAAAATTACTGGTGGCCCGTTTGTACACATTTTAAAGAAGGGAAAATCTGTCTAGCATATATCCGCGACACAGTGTTGATCCTGGGGTGTGCTCGGGCACGTCTCAGCGTGTACTTTTAACTCTGATACACAAAACGAAACAAAACCCCTAAAAACTAAATAACCAGGGAGTTTTCACAGTAACTGCATGAGTTGTTTAGCCTCGTACTCCTGATAAGAATGAAATTCACACTGTATAATGTTCTTACGCTCGAGTATTGTTATTGTACCGTTCCACTATTATGAGCTTGTGGTTATTACTTGAAAAAGGGAAAAATAGGACAAACAATAATTGAGATCAGTCTTCATTTCTAAATATTGAGACGAATGGTTTTTTGTTAATGCTGGACTGAATCTAAAGAAGGCTCTAAATTAATTTTCCCCAAGGCTTATGTGTTCTCAAAACATTTTCCCAGCTTCGTCATGTCTTTATGCTACCCTGGCAGAACAGAAAGCAGTCAGGGGTGTAACCAAATATTGAACCAGAATATGGTCCTAGTCTTTCTATAGCTAGGTATCTGTCTATGGACAAGCCACTTTCTCAATTTGTCTATCTAAAATGATGATCTTTAGATATAGAGAGGCTAGACCTTAATACAAATACTATTTTAATCATGAACAGAGCAAACAAGTGGGTTTTTAAAGCATTTTCCAGTATTCTTTTCCAGTCCCTGAACTTATTAGTGCTTAAGTTCTTAGGGATATCTGCCAAATAAGATATACAAGAACCGTTACACTTCCACCATTCTCCCCCCTCCTCACAGAAAGTACCAGTTTGGGGATGCTGTTTTTCCATTTCTATATCAGAAGGGGGAAAAGTTATGGCTTTTGTCACACAGTAGAATGTTCCATGCCTAATATATGAAGCCATTCTTAACAGTTTTTGAGTTATGTGTTGGTCTTTCTTTGGAGAGGTCTTTTCTCTTAGAATGTCTAATTAAATGATTTCCAAAGACTTAGGATATTAGTCCTGATTGGGGAAAAGGTGCCATGGGATCAACTTAACTAGCACATTTTTAAAAACCTGTTTTGACTCCATGTAAATCAAATGTACTAGTTAAACTGATCCCTTGGCACCATTCCACCAGACAATCAGGAGTAATAGCCCATGTTCCTGAAAGTCATTTAATATATTTAAGAAATATATACGCGTGTATGTTTAAGAAAAAAAAAAAATATATATATATAGTTTTTCTTCCCTTAGTCTTAAAAGCAGATGGCCAGAACACAATTCTCTGCTAAAGACAAGTTTTTTGTTTTTCTTTTCCCTTAAGATGCAGTACTGGGAGTGGGTTAGGGCAGAGAAGGAAAAGAGACGCAGAAAGGCAGACACAGGAGAGGAGGGGTGGTCGGAAGTTGTGCTTGTCGGCGAGAAAGCGAGTGTACCGGGAGAAAGACGACTGAGTCTAGACCTGACAGTGACATACAAGCCCTTCTCTCCTTCAGCTGTCCTGACTGGTTTTCCTCCTGCATATGAGAGGATGGAAACACACACACAAACTCTCATTTCTACCAACAGCTTCTTTTTCCTTACAGTTTATGCCGCCTTGAAAATCTGCAAATGGTGATCAGGCTCGCAAAAATCTCTAGGAGTCAAAGAGAAAGCTTAAGAAGAATGGGCCCAGTGAGCAATACAGAGGCTTGTGCATGGCCACTCTCCACAAGCACCAGCCCCTCCCAGCCCCTTCCGAACAGCTCGGGCTCCAGCGGCAGTGACCCAAGGATACTGTTTTGCTTAATTTAAGGTCAGATAAACTAGGAAAACTGAAATGACAAAACAATGATGTAAGTAAAAGTTAAGGAGAGGCTGAATTAAGTGATGCTGCTGTCTATCTGAAGCTCAGGAAGCTATGACTGTTGCTTAGATACACACGCAGTGCTACCCCATAAATGTGAGTAATGAGTATTTACTGCACACTCGCCACATGGGAGGCTCTGCACTAAGTGATTTAGACGAATCTGTTCTTTTAATATTTGATTTAGTAGATATTCTTATTCTCATTTTATACACGAGACAACTGAGGTCCAGTGAGGCTACATAATGAGATTCTAATTTACCTGCCCTGGGGGAAGGGCCAGATTCTTTTTCTTCCTCTTAAAGTTCTCCAGGTGATTCTAAGTACAGCTAGGACTCAGTCCTATTATTATGTACGACAGACCTGTGATAAAAATGTTTTAACAAATTAAGATGGACTCCATCTTACATGTAAAAGCCAAAATTCTAAATGTCCTAAAAGAAAACATCTTGCCTGGGGGAAGACAAATCAGGAACAGGACAGGACACAGGTAGCAACTGCCATAAAAAACGGATGAATTATACTTCACCAAAATTATAAACATTCGGTACATCAAGACACATTTATGAAAGCAAAGAGGGAAGCCACGAACTCTAAGAAAGTATTTGCAAAACATAAATCTAGCGAAGGACTGGTATCCAGGATACCATATACAATTCCTCCTTCTCAACAACAGAAAGCCAAACAATCCAGTTTTTTTTTTTTTTTTTTTTAATGGGCAAGAAACGTGAACAGACACTCCACAAAGGAAGATATGCAAGTGGCCAATAAACACATGAAGATGTGTTTACCATTCTCGCTGGTCGTCAAGGGAATGTAAATCAAAGCAATAATGAGCTACCACTGCATGCACACCAGAAATGCTGAAGTGACAACGAAACAAAACAATTATACGTGTCAGTAAGAACACGGAGCAACCAAAACTCTCATAGGTTGCTGGTGAGAATGTAAAATGATACAACCACTTTGGGAAAAGGTCTGGCAATTTTTTAAAGACGAAACCTATACCTAGCATATGACCTATCAGTTTCACTCATCCGCCCAATAGAAATAATGACATTTATATTCCATTTGTATGAGGCTCTGAAATAAAGAGAACTAACCTGTGATGGGAAAAAAATTAGAACAGTTGTTGCCCCCTGGGGGTTGAAGAGGAGACAGACCAAGAAGGGGCATAAGGAAACTTCCCAAAGTGAAGGCAGTAGGCTGACCCATACGGGGGTGGGGGGGTTTGGGTTATGAAGATGAATGAATTTGTTAGAAGTTGCTGAGGTGAAGCTATTATGGAAAAATAGTATGCAGGTTCCTCAGAAAATTAAAACTAGAACTGTTCTAAATAATCTAGCAATATCCCACTTGTAGATATACATCGAAGGGAAATAAAGCCACTGTCTTGAAGAGGTATCTGCATTACTCACAGTAGCCAAGACATGAAAACGTCTTAAGTGTTCACGGACAGCTGAACAGGTAAAGACAATATTTCTCAGAGTTAAAAAAAAAAAAAAAAAAAGAAGGAAATCCTGCCATTTGCAACAACATGGATGGACCCTGAGGGCATCATGCTAAGTGAAATAAGCCAGACAAAGACAACTTTTACATGCTCTCACTTCTATATGGAAACCACAAATGGCAACTCATAGTAACAGAGAGTAGAACAGGGCTTCCCCGGAGGGTGGGAGAAACAGGGAGATGTTGGTCAAAGGAACGAGCTTTCAGTTAGGAGATGAAAGAAATCTGAAGACCTACTGCACAGCATGATGACCACGGTTACTAATAACGTACTGTATACTTGAAATCTGCTAGGAAAGTAAAACACAAGTGTTCTTACCACCCACACAAAAAGGTATCCTGTGAGGTGACAGACACTTTGGCCTGACTGTAGTAAGCATTTCACAATGTATGTCTATCAAAAAATCCTCTTGTACACTTTAAATACGTACAATTTTTGTCAAGTATAACTCAGTAAAGCTGAGGGAAAAGTCACTGAGTGGTAGAGCCTTCATACTGTGCATTTCACTGTGTGTAGATTTGATAACAAACAAAAAAACAACTCCATTAACACGTACTGAATTCTAAGTATTCAGGGGTAAAAGTGGATTGTTATCTGTAACTTGTTTAAAAATGCATCAAAGAAATTAGATGGACTGGTGAGTAGAAAAAGGAAGGACACATGCACAGGTGTGTGACAAAGCAAGCGTAGGAAGTTAATGGTAGAATCCAGGTGGTGGGTATTCACGGCACAGCTCTTCCAACCTCCCTGATTGTTTCAGCATTTTCTCAATAAAACGTTGGGGGAAAATACCCGACTGGCTCTCTTAACCAAGAGTTGCACTAGACAGATAATATGTAAGTACAGAGAGAGGGGTAAACATTATGTAACATATAAATATATAAATGTAAAAATGACTGCACACTATCTTATTACTACACCTGAAGGAATGTTTAATATTGCCAAAATACTAGTCCTTTAATTTTTAATAACCTATTCATCAAATATTTATAAATTGTTGTCTATGATACACAAGGCACTCTGCCATGTGCCTTGAAAAATAACAGTTCACATTTTAAACACCTAATATGTGCCAACTGTTTAATCCATTAACGTGCAATAATTTATCTAAGAATCTTAAGCATGTGATAGCGACCTGTTTCACAGTTCTGAAATTAAAATTAGTTTTCAGTACTTGTGCATAAATAATAATAGTTTTTCTAATATGGATTCTGTAAGTATGATTACTTTTATCCCTGAAAAGCTAAAAACTTTTTGGCTTGGTGATCAAGTCCTTGAGAGCGAACTACAGCACACGAAAGAAAGGATGCTCCCTTAAGGCTTAGCATCTTAGGGGAGTTACTCTGATTTTCTTAATTGTGGATACATTTTACAACCTGGAGAGAAAACAAGGTGTAAGCGCTTTATTTTATCTAATTCTCTTTGGGAAAAGAGACAGTGACTATCAGTATTTTCGTGGACTTCAATTAACCTTCTGGATAACAGGGTGGCCGAGAATATATATTTTATGATCACTCTTTCTTTGCTAGTGCCAAGAAATAGCCCATTTCTTCCTACTTTAAAAACATAATCTAGGGGCGCCTGGTGGCTCAGTTAGTTAAGCGTTTGCCTTTGCCTCAGGTCATGATCTCGGAGTCCTCGGATCGAGCCCTACATCAGGCTCCTTGCTCAGTGGGGAGTCTGCTTCTCCCTCTCCCTCTGCCTCTCTGCCCCACTAGTGCTCTCTTTCTCTCTCTCAAACAAATAAATAAAATCTTAAAAAAAAAAAATCTAAACTTTATGTGGAGAAGACCTTAGAACTAGCAAATATTTAGAAGAGTAATCAGGAAGCTCCTCTCATCCGAGCCATATTTACCAGAAGGCAGGCTGAATGCGAACAGAAGGTTAAGGTGAAGAGTTTGTGACAAACACCGCAGACTGCTGAAGAGACCTCTCTGAGGCCAGGGTCACACACACGACTACAGAAGTGACCTAACCCACTACTCAAGGTTCACAGAAAAGAATACTGTGATGCCTTGCCCAAAGATGATT
This sequence comes from Ursus maritimus, assembly GCF_017311325.1. Lineage (NCBI taxonomy): Eukaryota > Metazoa > Chordata > Mammalia > Carnivora > Ursidae > Ursus > Ursus maritimus. The sequence continues at coordinate 17,329,352 of NW_024425230.1, read as the reverse complement.
TTTTTTAGAGACGGGAGAGGGGAAGGCACTCTGGGACAGGGTGATGTTTCACAGCATCCACTGAGGCAGATGGTGAGGGATGGATGCTGCCGATGGCCTGTCTGCCACCACCCTGCTTCTGTATAAATCACTGGCTATTAAAGCAGGGGTCTGGAGATGGAGAGCAAAGTAACAGAGAACAGATATGAGAGTCAGGCCTACGTACAATCTCAAGACTGTGACTTACCAGCTGCGTAATTTGGACTACACTTCTCTACCAATCAGAGCCCGCATTTCCTCAGGAATTGAATGAGGATAAAACCACCTCGCAGGGTTGTCGGAAGCACGAAATGAGATCACAGATATTATAAAAAATTCAGTTTGGTGTCGAGTGTATAGTAACCACTTTGTTAAGTATTAGCCTGTCTCTCTCTCTGTCCCCCCTTTTCCTTTCATATGCAAACCCTTGGCTTTATGAACGCTAGAGAAAACTTTTATTGCAAAATCTCTCCCGGCCACAAACAACTTTGGGAAAGTGGGGATACCTAAGAGGAAGAACCCTCCAGATCTCGTGCCCTAGCCCATGCGACATTCCGTGAGTGCACAAAGAGACAACAGTACAGCCACCATTTCTGATTTTTCTGAGCCACTCGGGTATGAAATGTGGGTAAAAGTTGGTTTGGGGAGTATGCTTCAACTCCTAACAATTCTATCTCTCTAGTCATCCTGAAAAAACTGCCAAATCTAGCACCAGCCATTTGTATGAACGATCTAAATGTTTTTGGCAGTTTGATTAAGGAGGCAGAACACAGGAAATTCAAATTCTCTTCAGCTAGGAAAATCACTGAGTTTAGTGACCAGAAATCACTATTCTGCAGAGTTGGTAGCATCCAGGGACAAGCTGTTGTGCACCTAGCAGGGAGCAAGCAAGTATTTCCTAAAGAAGACTCTGCAATTTCAAAACTTTTGACTATGAAAAATTTCAAACACACATAAATGTTTAACAAATCCCCATGTATTTATGACCCAGTTTCGGTGATTGTCAGTGATTTGATTTTAAAGCTGGAACTAAGAGATATTATCTGTTTATCTGAGACACAAGTAAAATATTCTGAGACATGCCCCTTCAGAATGGCATTCCCCTTGGGGCTGGGGGATGGTTCAGAAGTCCTTACAATGAAAACCTCAAAATCACAGTGGAAATTACCCAAATTCTATTATTTAAAAAAATCATCATACTTTCCCTCTTCCTAGATAATCTCAGAGAAGGACAGACCTCCCCAGTGTGCAGATTTTTTACTTTACAGAACTCACTGAATCAATTCGCTGTGAGTAACAGTGACAGGAATCCTGAAGTTCTGTAAATTTTTCCAAGGACCTCTGGAAGACAGTGAGCATGAGCAAAAGGAACACGGTGGAAAAGAAATTAGGGGAGGCCAAATGGGCACATGAGAGCCATTGAACAAAAATGAAAAGAAAGTGTTTGAAGGTACATTTACAGAGGCTTTAAATATGTTCTAGCCCAGAATCCCAGGACACCAAGCCTCTCCCATAACTTATGGGACAGCATCCTCACAAGGTCTAACCCAACTGCCCTTTATCACTTCTCCAGGGTCGTCATGAAGCCTTCACAAAGCTGTCTTCCGGCTGTTGTGTTTCTGCCCCTTCAACCCCCTCACGATTAAGACAACCACGTGTGGCGTATGACTGAGTACCGCTTATGATCCTGCTGTGGGAAAGCCCGCTATTCTTCTCAGGAGACAAAACAGAACTCGCTGCAACTAGATACAAACGTAAGCAAAAGAAAACAAACCGCCCCTATCCCCCGACCCCTTAGAGAGCCTCAAATTATATGAAAATACACAGTGACTCATGTGCATGGGCTTGGCTTTTCACTGGGGAGAAGACAGTCTGGGTTCCCCAGCAGAGATCTAGAAAGTTCCAATTAAGAAGGCTAGATGAGGAGGGGTGACATCACCAAGCTGGGCAGCGAGCTTCAGGCCTAAACACATTAATCAGAAATGACTCTATGGTTAGTTTATACACATGACGTGTTATATAGTCTAAGCTGCGGTCCCTTCCTGCCCACTGAAAAGTATGCACCTTCATCTGATTTAATTCACACCAAAGGAACTCCCATTTCTTTAGGCTTCAAAACCTGCATGTGACCAGCCACAACTGTACGGAAGATAAAGTGGCCGATGCATTTTTCTAAGCCCCCGACACCCGGAGCTCGCTTCTCCGAAAGGGAGGATGCGCTCTTCTCTAGGATCACAAAGAGCTGGAGAGACGCTCAGTACGGCTGGCAGGAGTCGCGTCCTGAGGCCAACAGTACCTTGGGGAAGATGATGCTGTCCACTTCTTCGCTGGGTGAGTGAAAGAGGTCAGAGTCACTGCCGGATTCTCTTTTGAGGACACCTTGTTTTGAGGCACACTCTCTGCCCAGTCCAACCTCCAGGAAGTTCTCACATTCTGAAAAAGAAAATGTATTCAACCAATATGTAAAAAAAATTTTACTTCCTTTTTATTCCAGCAATTCACCTTGTCAGTCAACCAACTAACCTCTCCCGTCTTCCAGTATTAAACAGCTGTAAAGGACACAGTCAGATTAGTCGCTTTTAACTCTGGTATTCCAATTCTAGGGTGACTGTTACTATAGGACAACCATGAGTTTGCCATGTAAACCAAAAGCGCAAAAAAATAAAATGGTAATTTAGAACCATAATGCCATCTATATTTAGGTATTTAAGTGGTAATCTTTTCCTCTTGGTATTAGAAAATATTTTCTTTTGCTACTAAAATCAGAAGTCCTTTATTAGGAAACTATGAGATATGGTTTATGGCCAAATTTCTAAGACTTAAGTTCTTTCTGGAAACTTGTTATCTAGCCAAATAATGGGATTAAAAAAGGAGGGGAAGCATATCTAATAAAAATATCAGTGTATTACACTTATGGGTTTTATTGAGTAATAAGAGAAATACAATTGCTTAACTTCTACCTTAAATAGATCTGACATTGGGGGAATAATGCACTAAAGAGAAATGTATCATCTAGAATCTGTCTTCAGCTCAATACCTAGCATAGGGACTCTGTTGAATCAGACAGAGGGGGGCCTTGACAGAAATGTTATGCTGTAGATCAAGGAATTCTAAACACTTAGTATATTGAAATTAGCAAGGTATTTTAACCCACTTTCTCTTATTAATTCTGTAAACAAAAGGGACATATGACCTGGTAGCAACAGAATTAAAAATATTTGTATGTGGTAAAACCAAGAGCCCAAAGAAAGTCAGTAGGTAGATATCAACCTCCTTCAAGAAGTCTGGAGAGTGACACATTTCCGTTCCCGTTAGCATTTTTATATGGGAGTCAGACAGACCTGTATCAACTCTGCAGGTGGGACATGACCGATCAGCTGGCTACCTAGCAGTTCATGAGAACTCCACCCGGAGGTTTTGGCTGAAAGCAGATTCAAGAGGAGCCGTCGATACAAGATGACAGCAAAACAAAAAATCCTGATGGTTTTAGACTCTATTAACGGACAGTGCACCCAGGTCCAAAATGGGGACAGTCCTGCCATTACGTGACAGCTAGACCGCACCCACAGGATGATGTTTGTCGCTAGGTAACATTTAAAGTAAAACACTGATAAACAGAAATGCACGCACAGTGATGAGGTCACAACAGTGGAAACACTCGAGATCCATGTGGCTTGCACAGGAGCTTGAAGAAAATGTGTCTAAGGGCAGCTGCAGGTTTGCTCTGTGCTGTTCCAGAGGTAGAACAAAAAGCCCACTGAGTGGAAGCCACAGAGCTTTGCTATAACTCGGCTTCTGGGCAATGGGTTGGCAATTTCAGAAAGTAACCACTGTCACTTCACCAGAAGGGGTGGAGCAAAGGCTGAACGGCTTTGTCAAGAGGTTTCAGAAACGATGCACACACAGAAGGGGAAGTAGAGATTAGACAAGCCCCAATGTCTCTAAATTCTCAGGGTCTATGTTTGGACAATAATTGTGTGTGTGTGTGTGTGTGTGTGTGTGTGTGTATGTGCGCATGTGCTGAGGGATGAGAAGAGGAAGTTTTGTCTTATCTGAATTAGCTAATTATTGATATTAATAAATTATTTGCCCTGGATTAGCTGGGAATTTTAGAGGAAAGGTCAAAGAAGCATTGCACTGGTATATAGGTCATGAATTGCTTGTCCATAAAATTACCTCGTCTGTCAGCAGTTAGGTATTTGACTAGGTACTGGGGATTATCCAAATAAAAAGAGATTTTTAATCTGTGTATGTGTGTCTAGTAGTTTACAACCTTGTAGTAGAAACGGACATATTAAGAGACAATTTCAACATAGAAGTACATAAAGGATGCCACCAGGAGCAGAGGTGGGGCCCATAGATTAATTTGAAAATGTTTCAATTTAAATATGACCCTAGTCCATTTCAATCTTGGTTGGTCCACACTGTCTCTGAGTGTTTCGTTCAATGGGAATAGTGCTGCCTTTAAAAGACTGGAAATCATGGGTATTCTGGACTCAAATTTCAGAGAGTATGTACTAACCTAGGTGGAGTTGGTGGGTGTGACCTTTCTACTGCTCCCCCTTTCCCCACTTGGAAAAGTCAGAAACTCCATTTCATGGTTGAGGGGAAAACAGGGGGCTGGCCAAGAAAAAAAAGGGCTGTCACAGCAACTATACTGGCTGCTGACAGTCCAGATGGCAGACAAATAGACCACGTCCCAATTCCAGACTGGAACACAAACCAACTCAAGACGTTCTGATGGAAAATTCACAGGGAAGATCCAGATTCAGCCCCGGGAGGAATAGTTCACTGAAAAAATAAATCTGGGCCAGCACTACAAAGGACCATAAATCAAGCTGGGGTAAGACTCTGCTGTGTGATACAATCCTGTCGAGCGTGGGGGGGGGGGTGACAGTGGGGGGAGAAGAGTAAGCAAACAGGGAACAAGGGGGAGAAAAAGACCGTGAGCCATCATGAAACCCCACAAATGAGGGGGGGCTCTAAAGGCAAAGCCCATCCCCACTGTGTGTCCCAGGCCTTCCTACCTGCCCTCTTCCTAATGAATAAGATAGAGCAGCACATGCAGGTAGAAGCAAGAACGGTGGTTTCAGAGTCGGTCCCGTCTGGCTTAAATCTCCCTCTGCCTACTTTTAGTAGAAAGATCCCAGGCAAGAAGTCATTTAACCCTAAGCCCTCATTTCCACACCAGTGAAATGGGATGATTAGTACCTCCCTAAAAGAGTTGGAGTGACGGTTAGAAAGAATTTATGCAAATAGTAACCAGCACTCTGCCCCTCGCACACAGCAGGTGTGTGATAAACACACCCAATGAAGTGAAGGCTTCGTTATTAAACTATACTGTGCAAGTATCTGGTAAGGACATTACCTTGACGTGGGCCAGTCCTGTTTTATGACTCACATATAAATCTGCCTATAAACGTTTATGTCCTGAGACATTAGCTTCTTTAAAAGCTAGCAAAACGTGTCATTTTTAAGATGCTCTCTAGTCATTTGGGTCTAAAATTATATATATGCAAACACATTATAGCAGGCAAAAACAGGAAAAACTACCATCAGCGCCCACTGGGATTTGCTGAACCATGCTAATCATAATGCATTTGTATTTATTTGTACTTAAATAAATTTGTATTTATCCATAATGGAGGAATATCCAGAGTGATTTTAAAACATGTTATCTTACTTGGTTTTACACTATTGCTCTCTTGAGCTGTGTTCTTAACATAAACGAAACCTCCAACATCCAAAGGGCTTAGAATTCACCAAAAAATTTACTAAAATCGAAAACTCAGGTCTGAGGCTCCAAAGCATAATTCCGATCTTGGATGCTGTTACACGGAGAGTTAAAAAGACCCACCCTAAAAACACCAAAATAGTTATGCTTGGATTTCGAGTATGAAGAGGGGGTCGGCAATAAAATTCAAGAGGATGTCCTGGGGAAAATGCTCAGGGGTTCAAAATTCATTTCTTTAAAATGAGTAAATTAAACTCCAGTGTGTGGAGAACCTTCCACATTTAACCTTTACAAGGCAAACGGTTTCACTGCTTGGATGGTTGGGAGTAATTATACCTTCAGAAAACACCCTGAACAGCTCAAGAAACCAAGATATGGTAAGTAGTATACTTTTTTAAAGTAGAAGATTCTAGGGGGCTGGGTGGGGTCTGTCAGCTAAATCTGTGAACAGGGTCAATCTAACATGCAGAGACCCCAAACACAACTATAGCATAATATCCTCCACGCGAGACAAACCTAGGGAAGAACACTTTTCCTATCTGTCTCCAACACTTCCTTTGGAGTGAAGTCAAAGAGTTGAGAATCAGCAGGAAATCTCTTGGAGATAAAGGATTTGGGCAGTTTGCCTTTCAATTTAATACTGCTGCAGGACACCCACAGCTACACTGTTTCTATAAAGACCAGTCAATGAGGACTCAGGCAATCTTAAAGCAGGTCAGTAAAACCCGTCAAGGTAAACAGAGGTGCGGCTGAGTCAAGTCGACTCAAGAGCCCAGGGTGCAAATTACCAACACTCACAGGGCGGCTGCAACAACGAGGAGGAGAACTGACAGTTACCCACGGCACCGTGTCATTCAGGCAACATCCCCCACTGAGGACAGCTAGTAACTCTTGAGAGATGGAAGACAACACAGCGCACAGACATTAGGGAACTTTCCTTACGTCACTGTGAATTAGTGGCTACACCTGGGTAAAAAGCTGGGCACCTTAACTACCCACAAGTCATGCACTGTGTCATTAACAAGCCAGGTCTTAGCAGCTGACCCTCACCTGTTGTTACTAATACCTCATGGGTGTTTAAGGAAAAGCTCAATTGCTGACAATACCGCCAAAGTTTATGGTTCTCAGTCCTGCTGTGCAGTGGGGGCACCAAAGGAGCCTTCAAAGATTCTGAGGCCCAGCTCACACTCCAGGCCCAATTAAATCACAAGCTCTGGAAGCAGGACCCGGGTAGCAGTATTATTTCTAAAGCTCCCCAGATAATCTCGATGTGCAGCCAAAATAGAGAGCCACAGGTTTAGTTTGTTTATTAGTTAATAAACAAATATTTATAATCTGACCAGACTGAGGAACCATGACCCTACGTATGTGTACATCTACGCTGATCAAAGAAGTGATCAGTCAGAAAGCCACACGTGAAAACTCACTACTAAAATGAAATTTAGGTTAATTATATGACACTACCCATTCTCAGCTGAGACAAAATGCCTACAAACCTAAATCACACACACCCTCTCTTCTGACTCACTGCATGGCATGATAAGGAAGGACGGATCTCCGAAAGCGGTCTGTGATCAGAGGGGGACTGTAGTGTAAAAAACAGACACTTCAGATGCAGTTATCCAAGCAACTGGAAATTGGAACACCCCTGCTCACCTGGGCTCTGTGTGGGGGCCAACAGAGACGCTGCATCAGGGCACGGCTTTATCGTACACAAGCTTTCTCGGTTTATCTGAAGGAAGAGAAAAAACAGATCGACTTTCAGACCGCGAAGAAACGTGGGATGATTTTATAGCTGCTGCAAGTGTATGTACTGTACCAACACTCCTACCTTTTTCAATACTTTATTGTAAAGTGAGTAAAATTATGACAAGAAGAAAAAATCCTTTCCACAATACAATCAAGGCATGCTTTGCTCAATTAAGGCTCCAATAAAAGCAACAGGAACAAGATATACAAAGAGAAAACCTGGTGCAGGCCAAGGGTGAAATATTAAAAAAAGAAAAAAATTAACAAATGCAATGCATCGAAGATTAAAATATGTATTTGGTATCTTTATTTGCAAGTTAAAAAATATAAAAATAATTTCTATGTATTTAAGAATTACTGTCTACTGGGGATCAGATTAAGAATTCTATGTAATTATTAATTTAATCTCCACAATAGCTACAAGAAGTTTGTATTACTTGTATCCAAACAGTAAGCTCAGCACGGTTGCTGAGGTCGTAAATGACAGGACTGGCAAAGTAAAACAAGTCTACGGCAATCTAATGCATATTAAGAAGAAAACATTCCACTAAGATATATATATTTTTTTAATTTAGCCTTTACAGCTCTTGGTCATCTTATTAACATCATAACCATTTACTTCCATTAAATTTAAAATAATATAATATTTTAAATTACCATGAGATTTCAACAGTCCTCTCCCCATAACTGATAAGACAAGTAGACACAGAATCAGTAAGGATACAGAAAACCTGAAAAATATTACCAACCACTTTGATCTAACCAACACATACAGAGCAATTCACCCAACAATAGCAGAATACACATTCTTTTTGAGTACACATGGAACATTCACGAAAGCAGATCATATTCTGTGGTATAAAAGAAGTATCAAATTTGAGGATTAAAGTCATACTACATATTCACTCTGACCACAACAGTATCAAAATCAGAAACCAAAATAAGAAGTTACCTGGAAAAACCGCAAACATTTAAAAAACAAAACAAAACAAAAAAACACACAAAAACTTATTAAAAAAATCCATGAATCAAAGAAGAAATCTTCAGGAATCATTGTATAATTAATTGAACTCAAAAATTCAGACATCACATATAAAAATTTGTGAGACAAAGCTAAAACAGTGTTTAGACCAAATTTGTAACATTAAGTGCCTATATTAGAAAAGAGAGGCCTCAAATCAGTGATATAAGCTTCTACCTTAAGAAACTAGAAAAGAAACTAGAAAAGCAAAGATAAGGAAAACAAAGAACAGATATCAATGAAATAGAAAACAGAAAAATAAAATCAGGGACGCCTGGGTGGGGTCCGTTTAGTGTCTGCCTTCAGCTCCGGTCATGATCCCAGGATCCTGGGATCAGGTTCCACGTTGGGCTCCCTGCTCAGCAGGGAGCTTGCTTCTCCCTCTGCCTGCCTGTGTCTCTCTGTCTCTGACAAATAAATAAAATCTTAGGAAAAAAAGAAAAAGAAAAAAAAAATCGATGAAACCAAAAGCTGATTCCCTGAATAGATCAATGATATCAGTAAAACTCTACCCAGATTGACCAAGAATGAAGTTAAAAACTGCAAGTATCAGGAATTAAAAGAAGTTATTATTACAGATCCTACAGACATTGGAAGGATAACAAAGGGATATTATGAACAACATTACTGTAACAGATTCAACAAGTTAGATTAAATGGAAACATTTCATGGAAGACACAAACTTCCAAAATTTGCTCAAGAAGATTATCTGAATACCTTTATTCTATTAAAGACTACTGAATTCAGTTAAAAACCTTCCTATAAGCAAATCTACAGGTCCAGAAGACTTCAGTGGTGAATGCCACATTTAAGGAAGAAATAATACCAATTCTACACAAACTCTTACACAGAATAGAAAGGAACATACAGCTCATTTTTATGAGTCCAGCATCCGACCTGGACACCAAAACTAGACAAAGACATTATGAGAAAAGTATAAATTAATATCCCTCAGGAACTCAGATGGAAAATCCTGAACAAAAATTAAGATACTAAATCCAACAACACAGAAAAAAGATCACGTTGTCATGACCAAGTTCATCCCAGGAATGCTGAAAAATCTATTTATTAACAGACCAAAAACTCCACAAATTAATGATTATTAAGAAATGTAGGAAAGTGTTGGGCAAAATTCAACATCTATTCATGATAAAACTCATAGAACACTGGAAACAAATGAAATTCCTCCGCCTGATAAAGGGTATCTATTTAAACACACACACACACACAACACACCTACAGTCAACATCATACGTAATGGGTAGAGACTAAATGCCTTCACTCTGAGATCAAGAACAAGGCAAGAATGTCCATGCTCATCACTTTTATTCGACACGGTACAGGAGTTTCCAGCCAATGCAGCAAAGCAGAAAAAGAAATAAAATGCATAGGTTTGGAAAGGAAGAAGTAAAACCTTCTTTATTCATAGATAGCATGATTGCCTATGTAGAAAATCCTAAGGAATCTACAAAAATGCTGCCAGAATAAGTCAGTTTAGCAAAGCTGCAAGATACAAAGTCAATACATAAAAAAGCAGCACTAGTTCTATATATTAGCAGTGAATAAAGAGTAAAATCAAAAATAAAATAATACCACTTAAAATAGCATCAATAAATATAAAATAATTAAGAAAATCTGAGTAAGACCTGTATTCTAAAAACTACAAAACACTGATGAGGAAAATTAAAGCATGCTTAAATAGAGACAGCATGTTTATACATCAGAAAATTCAGTCCTGTTAAGTTGTGAGTTCTCCCCAAATGATCATTACTTGATCCTAAGATTTACTATAGAAGGTATAGTCATCAAGCCAGTGTGGTACTGGCATAAAGACAAACATTTAGATTAATGTAATAAGAGAGAATCCACAATAGCACTTCACAGACATGGCCCACTGATATCTTACAAAGATGCCAAGTGGTATTCCAACCAGGAAAAGAACAGACTTCTGAACAAATAATCCTGCAACCAGTGGATGTCCACATGCAAACAAAAACCAAATCTCCCTCAAATCTCAAATCTTATGTCAACTATAAAAATGAACTAAAAATATATGTAAATATTAAAGTTAAAACTACACAACTTCTAGAAGAAAACAGAGGGAAATTATTCTTTGTGATCTTGGGTCAGGCAAAGATTTCTTGGCACACATGAAAAACCTGAAAAAATTGACTATGTCAAAATTAAAATCTTCTGCTCCTCAAAGGCATTGTTAGGAAAATGAAAAGGCAAACCACAGACTAGGAGAAAATGTTTACACAGGTTCTATCTGCTAAAGGACTGGTAATGTAAATGATATTAAAATATAAATTATTAAAATACATAAATATTAAAATTTAGTAACAATGAAAAACCTCTTAAAATGCCATAAGACAAACAACACACTTTTAAAATGGGCAGAAGACTTGAGAAATTATTTCATCAAAGAATATATATGACTGGCAAAGAACACAGGAAAAGGTGCCCAACATCATTAATCATCAGGAAAGAGCAAATTGAAACCACAAAGAGGTAACAGTCCACCATATCTATTAGAATGGTTAAAATTAAGCCTGATAATACCAAGTGTTAACAAAGATGTGGAGCAACTGAGCACTGATACATTGCCGGGAGGATGCAAAGTAGTACAGCCACTTTAGATGACAGGTTAGCAATTTCTTATAATGTCAAACAGATCACTTAACACAACAATCTCACTGACCGGTATTTATCCAAGAAAAACAAAACGTATCTTCGCACAAAGAATTTTAATGGAATTTTCAAAGCAGCTTAACTCATGATAGCCCCTAACTAGAAACAACCCAACTTGCTGTCAATAGATAAATGGATAAGCAAATAGTGGTACATTCATACAGTGCAACAGACTCACAGTAAGAAGGAACGAACCACTGATAGAAACAACACGGGTGAGTCTCAAGATCATGATGTTAAAAGAACAAAAAAACAGACAAAAAACATTACCTAGTGTATGGTTCCATTTTACAGTATTTTAGAAAAGGCAAAAGAAGCGTGAGGAAGCATATTAGTGATTCAACTGAGGAACAGAATGACTGCAAGGAGACAGGAGGGAACGCGGGGGTGATGGCCATATTCCTACCATGACAGCAGAAGTTATTACACAATTTAAACGTTTGTCAAAATTCAAATTGTGAACTTAAACTGATTTTATTGTACAGAAATTATATTCCAATACAGCTGAAAAAATCCCCTAAATATAAGGGTAATATATGTTTTTATAACTCCCAACACCTTAAAATACTTATAATCCTCTAGTTTCACTAAAATTTTAGAAACCTTTGCAAAAATTCTCTGAGAATATTTTTCATAGTCTTCTCTATTCCATGGCCAATGAGTAAACTGAATATTCTTGGCCTTCAATACGTAAGGGACCAACTAACTATACTTTTCATGTCATTTTAGGCATTTGCATGTTAGAAAAAGTTAAACAATTCGTAAAACATATAATATGTATAGATAGTACATAATGTGAATAATATAGTAATAGTGTATAATATAAATAACTTTAAAATAATGTTTTAATCAAAATTAAAATATTTAAAATATTTATAAAAAATAACTACATAATGAAATTAAGATTAAATCAAACCTTTTTTAAAAGATTAATTTATTTGAAACAGAGTGAGCATGAGTGGGGGGAGGGGAAGAGGGAGAGGACTAGAGACAATCTCAAGCAGATGCCACACTGAGTGTGCAGCCCGACACGGGGCTTGACGTCACAACCCTGAGATCACCACCTGGGCTGAAATCAAGAATTGGAGGCTTAACCAACTGAGCTACCCAGGCGCCCCTACATCAAATCTCTTTAACTGAATACACTCATTTCTGAATAATAGTGGTGAGAACATATTAATGCTGGAAAAATATTCTTCATGGGTCTCTCTTATCTTCCCTAGGTCTTGTGAGCAAAGGCGCTGATTGTCCTTTTGTTCTAAACTATCTTTTCCAAAATGTCTGTGTGTCAAATAGCCTTGAAAAACAGAGATATTGTTTCTTTCCGAGGCAAAGGGTAGGTTTTTTTACTGTCCAGCATAATAAAGATAATGTCTCAGTCAAGGGCAAGGATCAGGCAGGCTCACTACCCATTATAAAAATTGAGGTTTCCCAAGGGTGGGGTTTCTCGGCTGTGGCACAGCATCCACCTGGGCTCCTCTGTGCTGCCCTTGGGCAACTTGGGAAGCAAGAGGAACCGACAAGGAAGTGATGCTCACGGTGCTTTCCGTGCAATGAGTAATAAAACCGTTTGTCCCTGGACCCAGGAGCCCTGTGACTTCAGCTAGCACCCATGAAACTGTCAGGCTGCCCTGGGAGCCTGCAAGTAGGGGAAAATCTCAGACCTATCACAGTTTTGACAATTAGTATATATTAAATAGTACTAAAACATTTAAACACAGTGGAAGGCAAAAGTCTCTATTGGATCACACCTATGTGGTGAAAAACCTTAATCTGATTCAGTTTTTCATTGAATGATTATACTTGAATAAACATAAACAATAACTATTTTGACTTTTCTGGTCTCCCAAATTTTTCTTTATAAATTACTTTTTGCTTTTTAAAATTTATTTTGGCACATCTTCTATTTTGTTGTAGCTTTAGGTCGACAGGAAAGTTACAAAGACGGCACATAGTTCTCATAGACCCTTCCCTCACCAGTGTCTCCAATGGGAACATCTTACGTAACTCTGGTACATTCGTCAATAGTAGGAAACCAACATCGGTACATTACTATTAACTAAATTCTAGACTTGATTCGGATTTCATTTCTCTTTCCACTAATGTTCTTTTCTGTTCCAGGATGAAAAACAAAATACCACAGGGCACTGAGTGTGTGTGTGCGTGCACACACGCACATGTGTGTAATTTGGCATTTTAACATCTTCACTGAAATGTAATTCATATACTCTAAAACTCACCCCTCTAAAGTGTATGATTCAATCGTTTAGGATGTATTTGCGGAGTTGGGTCACCGTTAACAATGTCTAAGTTGAGAGCATTTCATCATGCCAAGAAGATACTGTATCTGCTAGTATTCACACCCCACCCCAACCTCCATTTCCCAGTTCTGGGCAACCATGAGTCTACTCTCTGTGTCTATGGATTTGCCTAATCGAGGCACTTCACATAAATGGAACCATACATTATGTGGTCTTTGGTGACCGGCTTCTTTTACTTAGCAAAGTGTTTTCAAGGTTTTCCCATGTCAGAGCATATATCAATACTTCATTCCTTCTACTACCAAATAATCTTCCACTGTGTGAGGACACCCACATTTTATTTATTTATTCTTCAGTTGATGGACATTTGGGTTGTGTTCACTTTCTGGCGGTTTGGAATAATGCTATGAAAATCCATGTACGAGTTTTTGTTTGGGTGTGTTTTCATTTCTCCTGGGTTTACACCTCGGAAACTGCTGGGTCATGTGATACCTTCACGTAACATTCTGAGGAACTACCAGACTTTTCCAAAGTGGCTGCATCATTTGATGTCCCCACAAGCAATGTGTGGGTGTTTTATCTTTCCAAATCTGTGCCAACACTTGTAATTGTTCTTGTCTGTCTGTCTGATTGTGGCCATCCTAGGAGGTGTGAAGTGGCATCTCATGGGAGTGTGTGTGTATTTTAAAAGATTCTATTTATTTATTTGAGAGAGAATGAGAGTGAGAGAGAGCAAGAGAGCATGTAAGTGGGGGGCAAGGGGGGAGAGGGAGAAGCAGGGTCCCCAATGAGCAGGGAGCCTGATGTGGAGCTCAATCCCAGGACCCTGGGATCATGACCCAAGCCGAAGGCAGACGCTTAACCAAATGAGCCACCTAGGTGCCCCAGATGTATATATTTTTTCAAATGGAAAATATATTTTAATCTGTTGGTTACTTTCTAGGAAAGGAAGACAGTATGAAGATGTAATGCACATCACCCTTGGGTTTGTCTCCCTCCTTATTTAAAAAAAAAAAAAAACGTATTAAATACCTTCTACATATCAAATCATTATGTGAAGCCTTAAAAGCAGAAGTAGTCAAGAAAATATCCTGCAAGGACTCACAGTTTATGTGAGAGAGAAGTGAAAGTGGACAGTTACTATGTGCCTTGCACACAGCAGCACTAAAATGTGTGTTAACTGGGACAATGTGAGCAGTAATTAATAGAAAGGAGAATGAGAGGAACACCATAAGGAGTAACCATGTTTGAAATGCTGTGTGCACTTCTGGCCAGGTCACAAGTGACACAGAGACATAGGGCCAGAGTTAAGGACTCTCTTCTTCCGCTCCATGCAAGGCATTGCACAACACAGAGAGTGGGGAAGTCAGAGACTGCCACACCCTTGTTAGAAGCAGAAGAATTCAGAGAGCTCAGTTTCACAGAAGTTAAGGAAGCAGAGGGCTGAAACGAGAAGGCAGGTCTACGGTGCCAACCGCTGCAGAGACATCAAAGCAGATAAAAGTTAGAAGTTATCAGACTGGGCAACTGTGAGGTTTCTCGTGACTTTGGAAAGAACAGGTTTTAACAGGACAGGTAAGATCAGAATTAAAACTGTAAAACATCTCTTAATATCTCCAGATTCACAGTACTTTACAGTTCGTAAAATACTGTCAGCTAGATTGGACCTCTCTCCTGGCCCAGGAGGAGCACGATGCCATTTTGAAGAGGCCACACACACTCCATGAGGCTAGGTCTGGGGACCGTATCCTCGCATATGAGCTGTACTGGTGACCGTGTCTGCTCCATAGACGGAGCTTCTTGAGAATAAGAAGCACATCTTTATTCCACAGGTCTCCCGAGAGTAATAAGTGTGGGGTTTATGGCTGGATGCTTAATGAATAATCTTTGAATTCATTATCCTCACTGATTTTACAGAGAACGAAAAGTTAGGAGAGCCTTTCTGATTATCACTCTGCCTCCGTTTACCAGACCCACAAACAAACAAACAAAACTGACGCCAGCGGAGGTGAAGGAACTCCAACAAGTCAGTATGGTACTCAGAAACGGCAAGGGCGTTTTCCCCTAACCCCACAAATGAGCCTCTTCTGACTTTTTTCTTTGTCTTGGAATTCAACAATTGTTTAAACAAGTTTCAATAATAATACTAAACTGAAAAAACCTGGCAAAGTGCAATTCAGATCTCTGGAGAAGATTAGTTGGAAAACAGAGTCCCTGTTTACTTAAGACAAAAATATTTAGAAAATATCAAAATGAAACAACAAATATATGGAACTGTGGGTGCCAATTTTTTTTAATATCAGAATTCTGTCATTAAGAGAAATGTTTTCTGCTTGTTTCGGGCTGTCTCGAGGCCTGTTTCAGTCACTGACAGCTAATTACCAGCGATGTGCCACGGGTCGACACAAGACACTTTAGCAAATCTGGCCACAATGCAGCTGTCAGCCGGGTCCTTCTTCCGAATTAGGACACATTTACAAACATTTAAAAGTAAAATCTATATTGAAAAATCGTAAGGTTTCAGGTAAATCAAGACTTTCATCAGGGAAGGACAGGGAGATCTAGTATAAGAAGGCTTCACTCTCTTGCGGTCAGTGACACACAGATCATCCACACAGCTGGCCAGTCTGCGTTTCGGGGGCACCCACCTTAGGCAAGAAACAGTGTTAAGGGCCAGCAACAGACAGATGAGTAAGATGGGATCCTGACTACAGTTTGCACGGTAGGTCTCACGGTTTTCAAGTGTGAGGAATTCTTTTTAATTGGAAATACCACGGATTGCATTTGCCTTCATACCCCAGGATGACAGAGGTAAATAACCATGTGAAACGACTCCACCAACTGTGGACCACAGCTCGGGAAACACTGAGTAGTCACTGAAATACAATAGGTATAGGAGTACCGGAAACCCACAGAGGTAAGGAAGCTCCTGGAATAAAATATAAGAAATAAAAAAATAAAGGATAATTTCTGGTTCAGAGAGTTGAGAAAAGCTTATTAGCAAAGGTGGTGGTACGTGAGGTGGGCCCTGAAAGGGGGTAGTATGCTCCGGATTAAGAGGAGAGGCAGGAAATTCTAGCCATGTGAAAAAAACGATGAGCCATCAGTCGGGACACTTCAGAGCTGGAGTTCATAGCCTTCTGTGGCACAGACTCCTTCCGAGAATCCCAAGGAAGCCATGGAACCCTTACCAGAAACACGCACGTGTGTATCCAGTCAGTGGTTCTGGAGCATACCCTTGGAACCCAGATAAGAGACCTTTTCCTTAGATGTTTCTGAGGAGCACAAAGAGCCCAAAGGTTCCCAGAAAGAAGAATGGGGGGTATGGCTACAGTGAATCTAGGCTTTATTTTCAAGCAAGGGTGGACCCTCCCCCCAATTACAGAAGCAAGGGGGTGAGAGCAGTATTATGCCAGGAACATAACTCTAGAAGAAGTGTATCAATAAAATGGGTAGCAGGGAGGAAGGGAGCAGGGAGCAGCAGGACACAGAGACCAGCAGGGAGGAGCCTGAAACTGGACTAGTCCAGCAGCAGCGTGCAGCTGGACTAGGGAGGTGGCCTCCATGGACAGAAGCAGCAGCAGATCAGTAAACTAGCACAGAGGGTAGAATCCACAGAAATAAGAAACAGCGGTCAAAATCCACCATGTAACAGACTGGAAATCCAGTGGGGAAGAATATGATGACGCACTGTGTTCAACCATGCGGAGTCTCAGGTGCTCAGATGTCTTTCAAAGAGCACAACATGAAGCAGCCTGGAAACCTCCTACTTCTGGCCTCTCACACACATAACCAGGGCAAAAGTGAGTGTGTGTTAGGGAAATGCGCACAAAACCACAACGAGATGCTGTAGCACAGCCGTTAGGGTGGCTACGATCACCTCCCCACCTCCAAAAAACCACCAAGGAAGTAACAAGCGTTGGCGAGGGCACAGAGAAGTCGGAACCTTGTGCACCGCTGGTGGGAATGTCAGACACAAACGTCGCTGTGGAACGGGGTGCTGATTCTTCCCAAAACAACACGGAGAACTACCTACCATATGATCCAGCAATCCTACTTCTGGGCGTATGCGAAGAATCGAAAGCAGGGACTCAAACAGATATTTGTACACCCATGTCCACCACCAGATGGATGGATAAATAAAATTGGTATGCACATACAATGGAATACCATTCAGCCTTAAAAAGGAAGGAACCTCTGACATGTGCCACGACACGGGTGACCCTGCAGACACTATGCTAAGTAAAATAAGCCAGTCAGTCAAGTACGAAGACTGTATGATTCCACATATGCGAGCTAACCAGAGTAGTCAAACTCACAAAGAAAAAAAAACAAAACACAAAAAACAAAGAACCAGAATGGTGGTTTCCAGGGACGAGGAAGAGGGAGAGGGAGAGAGAAACGCGGAATTACCATGTAATGGGTTGAGAGTCTCAGTTTACAAAGACGAGAACGTTCTGGAGACGGATGACGGTGACGGCTGCACAACAATGCAAATGTACCGAAGCACCACGGAACTGTATACCTAACGTGGTACGTTCTGTATCATGCTCGTGCTCCCACCAAAAGAAGTGTGCGGCCATTAGAGATACGCAAATGAACAAAGTGGTCAAGCGGCCCACGCAGTCAGGGGCAGAACTGGAATTCTGGGCCAGATGCTACCATCATGGTCAATGCCATTAACCAGAGAGCAGACTCCAAGTGCACCAAGTGTGGAAAGAATGTCAGAATGCGGATCAGCATTTTCCGCCACATCCTGTACACAGTGACAGCAACACCAAGCATACTGTCTTCTTGTGTGAACATATTGTTCCTACTATATAAGTAAACCGCTTAAGAGATATAAACTGGATTACAGAACATCTCCCCCATCCTTCTGCCCTGTTTCAGAATCTGCTGTCACAGACAAGTCTGCCCTAGTCTCGGTGCTATTCTTCAACAACTGTCTCTTTCTCACTCACACCGAGAGACAACTTGAAGACCACACTCTTGTGGTCACATTGGAAACATTTTCAGAGTGCTTCCTATAGGCCAGATACAACACCAAGCCCCGAGTACAGACGTGGTAACACACCTGTTTACTCATTAGTCTTTTCCAGAAGGTGACCTCTAAGACTGAGATTTTTCCGTAAACAGATGATAAGCTGGTTCTCTGTACTATCAACACTCTTCTTAAGCGGCTGAGACTAGGCTTGGCAAGATTCTGATTGTTAGTAGAATGAGGAGACAGAAAAGGAAGAAACGACAGTGTTGAGATGCCAATAATTTGAGTTTTAAGAGAACAATGAAGATGATTATGGGCTCCTCTCTCCAGATTTTGCCCTATGGACTTTTTGAGCTAGTAGGAGCAAGATGCAGGACTGTCAACTGACTAAACAGGTAGGATAGGGAAGAGTTCAAGATGATTCAGAAGTTTTGTTTAGCAAGTGAGGAGGAGAGACACTACCATTACATATCCATGCTTTTGGGAGGAAGAAGTTACCAAAAACCTTTCTGGCTCTGACCCCATTTGTAATTCTTTAGCTAGAAACCAAACTTGGTCCTTTGTCCATACATCTCCATGATCCCTCGATCTGGACACCGCAGGTATTCCACATCCAAAGTTCGGGGGAGCTACAGCGCACATGGAACACGGAACAACGGCAGCTCAGAAGAAACATCAGTGCCATCCAGGTAATTTTTCATTCCTGCATGAAGCCTGGGGCTCCGGGTGATCATCTCAACTGCACCCACATTGTGTTCCCATCAGTCTGAAAATAGAGTTGTACATATTTCCAGCAGAGAGGGAACTGCCTTTTGTTTTTGGCAATGTTTCTCCTACTGTTTATATCTGAACATCCTAATAATACAAGCCCATGGTTACACCCAGCCTTCCCAGCCACTATGTGCTCATATTTACTTCCTCTGCAACTGTCTCAGGAGATCCAGCCAGAGTTACAAGGCTGAACAAAAGGAAGCAAAAACCCACCATCCGGACATGGAAGCCAATACTTGAGTCAAAATCTTTTCAGAGAATCAGATTGCAACTGAGCAGATATGCGCAGTTTTCCTCAGTCCTTAGCCTCCTTACATCTTTTGTTTGATGCAAGGTGGAATGGTCTTAGAGAAAGTAAACTTATAAAGGATATGTGTATTTCTCGGGAAAATGACACTAGACTTAAGAGACAAATTAATCCTTCTGAGCTTTGGCTAATGAAGTCCTGTGGCCTGCCCAAACATCATGGATAGGGATGGGGTTGTCCTCTGTAAATATTTTCATTCAATGCACACAAAACATGGTTGCAAATCTTTTACACATTCTCCTGACACTCTTAATTACTAGCTACAAAGTATGCTCTCACTAAACCATCAATAACATGAAGAATCATATTATTAGTAGGCACTGTTTTTCCAGGTACCTTAAGTTATAAAATTAGGAAAACAGAAATGGGCCTTGGACTAAAATCAGTTTACATCAGCAGTCAATCCTAGATTCTGATGCCCTTCTTTCTGGTATGCTAGTTTTGCAGGAAGTTTCAGATATGTAGTGTCCTCCTGTGTTAACCCTGGCCTCAAGAATACTCACAATGAGTTTAGCTACTGAACTATGTCAGGTGAAAACGTCTATCATTCACCAAACTTATGAGTTCCCTACTAGCTTTTTGAAGAATGTTGACAAAAACAGGCACGTTGGTATCAACGAGTTCCTGACAACAATAAATTCTTCCATATCCCATTTTGAACATGTGACTCATAGTTACCAACCACTTATCACAGAGCAAGAAGTTATACACACATTGAGAGGGGGTAGTCAAGCGAATGTCATCTAGTGAGGAAGAGCAATGTGCACGCGTGTACAGGGCCGGAGGGGTAAGTGACCAAGGAATACTGTTAACTTATGCCTTATTATTTAGCAAAGCATTCAGAATGGAGGTAAAATTTCAGGGATATTGGAGGCTGATGATGGGGAGCAAGAGCTGATCTGAGGACAAAGACCAGCAATGTATGCAGCTTTAGGGAAATCCTAAGGGAAGGCCTTGATGCAGAGAGCTACCATGAAACGAACTGTGCGGAACGGACAAAGGGAAATGATGGCATTGCAGCAGAAGCCGAAGAAAGCGTGGGTACGCGACCCAGGAGGAGAGCTGTGAATCTAATCTGTGGTGAACTACTAGGGTGCCGCCGGGAGGGCCTGCAGTTGTAAATGTGGAACTCCACCGCAGCAGCCCCGCGGTCTAAGTTCTGTGTGTACTCTCACCCTCCGTCTGTGTTCTTCCGCCGCCCTTTCAGTACCCGGACCACGGCTTACAGAACGTGATGTGTAGGAGTCCTTACGGAGAAGTCCTAAGAGATTAATTCCACTCAATTAACAAAACTTTTTGAGCATTTAATACAAATTAGGAACATTGTTTTCAGTATTTAGAAATAGCGAACAGAGGAAAAACTTACAAACTCATTTATATAAAAGAGCAAATTTCCACAGACAAAAGTGGAGTGAGAATATACACATGATCGCTTGAGAACTGAAGTGACATATACACCCAAATATAATAATTTTTTAAAAGCACTGATTAAATATACTGAAGCTCAAAATGAAAGATAATTGGACAATACTTTTTTTTTTTTGAAGATTATATTTATTTATTTGACACAGAGACAGCCGAGAGGAAGCAGCAGGCTCCCAGCAGAGGAGCCTGATGTGGGGCTTGATCCCAGAATGCTGGGATCACGCCCTGAGCCGAAGGCAGACGCTTAACGACTGAGCCACCCAGGCACCCCTGGACAATACTTCTGAATGATTCAAAAAAAAAAAAAAGAATTATGGAAAAATCTGCAAAAAAATGTGCAACAAAATGAATTTACAGGAGTTCACAAATCTGCCCTAAGTGTTATGGAAGGAATTCCTGCCCTGGGAAGGAGGCGATCAAGACAGATTCCAAGACTATTTCCAATAAGAAAGTCTAGCATCTGACTCGGTCTCAGCTCAGGTCTTGATCTCAGGGCCATGAGTTCAAGCCCCATGATGGAGCCTGCTTAAAAGAAAAAAAAAAAAAAAAAAGGAAAAAAAGAAAACAACAATAAAAACCCCTAACATCTAAAATAGAAAAGAAACACGTTATGTATTTATATGAAAACTGATTCACATATTCAGGTAACAAAAGGCACTGCTGACTCGAAGAGGAGGCCTACAATAGCAAGAAAAAGCATGAACTTTGAAAACAATCAGATCTGGGTTTGCATCCTATTACCTATTACACACAAGCTGTGAGACCTTCGGAAAATTACTGACTACCCCAATCTGTTTTTCCAGCTGTAAAATGAGACAAACACTAGGAATGTAAAAATGAAATGCCCAGATCTCATATCCCTCCACTTCTTCCTACTTGAGACCACAAAACCAAGTTACCGTGCCTCGGGCTGCCACAATGGTGGCCTAACTCGTTCCCACACCACCAGAAGGATCTTTTCAAAACATGATTTGAGAAGTAACATATCCAAACAAAGCCAAGTCCTCCTGGCCGTCAAGGCCCTCCTTTCCTCGGTCCTACTTATGACTCTTCCAATACTGGTTCTCTGCTTACTCAGTGTGGCCCCGTCACGGTGGCCTGGCCACTGCTACCCCGAGTACCTCCGGGCCTGGGCAGTTAACTGTTCATTCTCGCCGGACACCTTCCCTCGGTAGAGCGGGCATCTTTCCAGCCTCTGGAGGCAGCACTTCAGAAACATCTTTTATCTAAAAGATACATAGCCTGCTGCGAATTCCTGTCAAATCACTTATAGTAATTCCTACCTTTTAATTTCTCTCTTTATTGTCTGTTTTTGAGCAATAGGAGGATTTTAAAGAACAGTGTACCCCTTGGACTTAGCGCCGTTGCTGGCATCAAATGGGTCACTCATACTGTTTTAATGGATAGCTCTCAACAATGTCACCTTCTGTCTCCAAAGCAAAAAAATTTACCTGAAAGTTAGCTGTCTTATTTCAAACACACTATTTTTAGGACTCCTAGTGTTTACTTATTTGTAATCAATGCCTATTTTCTGAGAAGTGAAGTTTTCTCTTGTAAAACTCTTTCATTATACAGTTGGGCAGCATGGTACAAAACAAAACCAAAAAAGAATACAAACAAATTCACCCAAAAAACTAATTCTATCCTTCATTAGCTGTGGCCTTGTGGAAAAAAAAAAATCACATCTCTGTCAGTCCAGTACTTCATACTCCTCACCATGGCTCCAGAGAGCAAGAGAAGACTTCTGCTCTTCATATGAACATGGTGGGGGGCGGCGTGGAGAGAACAGCTGCGGCCCGAGCAGAAGTCTCAAATGAAATAACGTACATGGAAGTGTTTTGTTAAAACTGTAAAACAGCATCTCTGAGGCCAATAGGCCCATGCTGACTTAGCTCTACTTGTAAAGGCTTTCCTTCCCAGCTAGAGTGTTGAGTACTACACATTTAAGGATTATTTTAAATGTATGATATTCCCTGTGACCCCTAGACTGGGATGTTCTACCCTCCCTTTTTTCCTTCTTTCTCTTCCCCTAGACAAGTAAAATCTAAGATCACCAAAAGTCAAGCATCTAAAGGTCCTAAAAACTGGGCTCTCCTAAATACATTATATGAGGACAAAAATTTTAAAACACTACTGTGCTTTCACAGAGATAATCAGATTTTGGAGAAACTAAAATTAATAACATCTTAGAACAAGTTCAAAATGCCAAGTCCCTAACTGCTCTCAGACTAGGCCTAGCAAGTCAGACAAGTACCCAACAGCAATTAGGAGGGACCGTGACACCATTCTACCACAAATCACAACTCCTACACCTGGCCCCTCATCCAAGGTGGTATTTCATTGGCTTCTGTGTCTAGCCTTCTAGACCCATTTCTTGGCCTCAACGGGCCAATGAAAAAATTTGGGAAGTCTCAAGTAATAAACTGAATTGATAAATTGATAACACAGTTCCAAAATTTCCTTGACCAAGGCAATACATTACCACTCTGCCTACACTCCGCTAGCTTTATGCTTTCACAAGTGCAGGTACTGAGGTTCCTTTGGCATCCGTGAAGCACTTGGTTCACTTCCAATTTCCCCTGCCTTTGCCAGAAAACTGCTAACTTCCAAAAAGTGCTCCTTGAGTCGTCCAGCATTCCCAGACTCCCATCTTATGGCTGGAGGGGTCCTTACTAATTTTAGATTCAAGGATGCCTTCTGTGAGCAATTAGCTATTCAGAGTCTCCACCCCCATCCTGCTTAGACACCCAACATCACTAACGCCAAGAAAACAAATACAGCTATCAACAGTCTGTGAAAAGCAGTCAAACCAAGGCAGAAGCATCACTTTGCAACTTTAATAAATAAGTTGGAGACCCTTCCAAAGGAAATAAATGTCCATTTTGCCCCTGAAGAGCTGCAAGAGACAGAAGAAGACAACAGATAGAAAAGATTCAGACAAAAGACAGAGAAAAGGCAGAAAAGGAGACCAAAAGAGAGTGATATCCAGATGGGTGGGGCTGAAGGAGAGGATGAGGGGATGGGGAACAGGGACAGAGGGACAGACAGAGGCATCTTAGGAAAGAGCAACTCGGAACGTGAATTTCTCCCGCTGTGATTTTCAAGAGTATGAGGTTCTCCTGAGCTTAAGCATGCATTTTCAAACAAACAAAATGACATTTCAACAGTAAGTGCGGCTCAATACTGACTCTTAAGCCCCCCATCGTCTCTGTTCAGATATTCTTTTCAGGACCTTAAAATCACCAACCTCACCCCTGCGCTCCTGACTTTTCACACATCTTCTCAGCCTTTCTCCCAATATAGGGCAGCCGGGCCCTCAGTTATGGATGCGAAGAGATAAAGGAGATTGAGGGCTCTGGGACATCTGAAGCGCGGCCCCTTACCTTCAGCAGCACCACATCCACAGTCCTGTCCACCTTGGAGATGTCACACAGGCTATAGCGCCGCTTATGCCGTTCATACATTTTTGCTCAAACTGCACTCCCCCAAGTCCAGAGTTCCCAATTTCTCACGCTGAGCTGGAGATCTGTGCCTTCTCTACAAAACCCTCAAAGGGTCCAAAATTGATTAAAAAGAAACCAAGTGGAATCCAGTTCCTTGAACGGATGGAAGACTTTCTGGCAACTTCAGAGCACTGGAGTGGTAAATCTGTAATTCATACTATAAACAGTAAGTACCTCCTGATGCTGTACTTCAGGCAGATCTTGAGCGAAAGAGAAGCACACAGCGTTTCCATCACTGGCGACAACTCCAGGAGAAAAACTAAGAATGAACCGGCTAAGCATAATGGCCGACGCACGTGGGGGAAAAACCCAAAGCAGGCAATAAAAATCCGGTATGCACTTTGTCAGGAAAAGCGAAAGAGAGAAAAAGGTAAGACAACTCTATTTCGAAGGGATGGCATGAAAACATTCTCATTCTCTCATTAAATTCTGTTCTTGGTTAAAAAAAAAAAAAAAAAAAGACAAGGAAGGTAAATGTGTCCTTTACAGGAAACAAAAATAAAAACCAGTAGAAGCTTGGAGATTTTGTTCAAAGTAGAGTCTTTGGAGTCAGCCTCTTGCTTACCACGCAGTAGGGCTTGGTTCTGATTTCAGCTGAAAATCTCTAATGACAGCAGAGGAAAAGGCGAAAAGAAAAAGACCACTCCTCCTGCTCGACTCCCTCCTCCCTTCTTGGGCGCTGGCCCTTCCCTACCCCCCCTTTCCCTCACCCTCAGGAACGTCACTACTTGCCCTTTTAGCTCCGCACCAGCAGCCCTGGAGGTTTGAAAACCTAATTGCAGTGGGAACATGATTCATCCACAGACGGAGAAGAGAAAAACAAGGCTTCCTTTTCCAACCCACTTCCTCCTCCTCCTCCTTCTCACTGTCCCCCATGAAAAAGGCTCTGTCAGGCATTGCAAGATGCAACTCGAATGCTTTGATGTCGGAGCAACACGATAATAAAGGGGGGCAGATGTCATCCCAAACATCACGAGCAAGTACAACATACTTATCTATTCCACGAAGTACAGAAAACTGAAACTACCCAAGGCGCACACCGCAGCTCCCTGCCAAATGCAAACCAGTGATTTAATATGAGAAAAATGTCCGCCAAGTATTGCAGGGCTATGTCTCTAGGATCCAGAAGTGGCTACAAAAGTGCCTGACATGGTTTAAAAATCATCAAGAGTTCATCTTTTTGCGCTTTTTTTTTTGTGGGGCAGGGGGTGGGTGGGGAGAAAGTGAGGGACGGAAGGGGCTTTTAAAGACAAAGAGAAAAGGAGTAGAATGAATGGGTCCATGTGTCAATACTTCTGAGTGAGGAGGGTCACCTGGGCTGGGACAGCCTCCCCCTTCGGGGCCTTCATGTGCCCTCGCTGAGCCTGAGCCTTTGCCTGGCTCTGTCACTTCATTCACGCTGAGACCCCCTCCCCCCAGCCCCGCCCTGTGCCACAGCCTCCGGTGGGGGGCCTACTCCAGAATTCATCCTCTTACTTCAGACACACTCTCAGTTTGGTTCCCAAGTGATCTGGGAGCGGAAAAAAGGAACTGAAGGAAGCAAAAAGGGGAAAAGAATGGAGAAAGGAAAGAATAAGATCTGGTCCTTCTAGGAGCATTAGGCTGCCACCATTTTCCTCAAGGGACCAGGGAGTCCTTAGCCAGATCTGAAGAGTGTGAATGAGGGGGTTCAGATACCACAGGGGAGAGGAAGAAAAGAGATTTAGTACTTAAATTTGTCAGTATTTCAAACAGAGTTGGTGACAAGGTTTTTCAGGAGTTTTATAAAAGGGGTGGAGAAGGTCTGATGAGTCACCATTTCCTCAGGCCAGGCGTTCACGTTGCTCACCAGCCAAAGGAGGGAAATGCAGCAAACCCTATGAGAACTTGAGCGTCTTCCTCGCCTATTACTACACTGCAGCCCTCATTGTGCCCAACGCAGAGCCGCGATCCCCACCCCTCACTGTCATCCAAGGCAGGTGGACTGCCTCCCCCTCCCCACACACCCCCAGTGAGCCCTGCTCTGTGATGTTACCAACATGAACAGTGAAACAGATGTTGCTTTTCACTAGAGTGAGGATGGTAAACAGTAGAAACACGATAATTAGGAGAGATTAAAAAGTTGTAAATAAAGTTCTTGCTCAGACTTACCAAAAGGGCGGGAACCTGGCCAGGGTTTTACAAATACTTTGAGACTCTGTGGTCCAGAGCACAAGTTGGAAGCCCCTTTAGGCTTTAGGGTTTGAGAAAATGGCTAGTTTATCACCTTCTCTGTATATGAACTTCCATCAAGCTGTAATTCAGAAACCCCCTCCTCTCCATACGAACACAAGGCCGGCTCCCCTCTTCCTCCGCATGGTTTATTCCTCCCGCCACTCCCTTCTGTTTTAATTAGAAGCAAATGTTTCCTGCTTCCAAGGTTCCCAGGCATCTCTCAGGGGATCAGAGATGCTTTAGTCACCATGCAGCCTTCCTATTCCCAACCTCGTCTAAGTACTTACTGACTTAAGCGCAGATAATCTATATTAATTTAACAGATATTTTGTGCCTTGCCGTGCAGGCAAACAAATAACATGGTCTCTGTCCTCAAGATGTTTATGTAACTAAAGAGAGACCGGTTTCAAAATAAAGTAATTGTCTGAAATGTTTTGGGACCTACAGATTCACCTTTTTATTTCTGACGATCTGCTGACTTTGTGCCAGAGGCTGGAAATTTAGGATTCCTACTCCTTCTGCACACATAAACCTACTACAAGGATTTGGAATTGTCCTTATGTAGTCAGTTCCTTCTTGTAGAATACATAGGGTATTGGGTAGGGAATACATACTCTGGGTGGGGGGAAGAAAGAGTCTGTTTTGCTTTCTCCTCTGGATCTGTTCAGCACTTTCCACAGAAGACAGAATCCACAGTCCTGTGCTTTGGCAGCTGCTGTGACAATTCCAAGTTTTTATCAAAAACATCTGGAACCACTGAACAGTTATTCTGTTAGGATTTTGAAACACAGCAACCAATCATTTTATATCCAAACCAGAGCTGAGAGCTACGAATTTTTGTTTTGAGAACATTCTCCCTTTCTTTTAATTTTGGGAACGAGTAGTAAAATATATTTATTATTTACAGCCTTTTCCCATAGTAGTTATTTACAAGATTAATCGTCTCTTCCCTCTGTGTCCTCCATCCCACTCTCTATCCACAAAAGGAGTCCCAAATTCTTCAACAGAAGCAACCAGTGCTTTTACTCTGTTCGTACCACAGGCCCAACATATGTTCTTAAAGATTCCAGAAAATGAAGTAGGAAAATATTTTATGCATTTTAATTCAACTACAGCATTTCTGTTCACGAATTAAATTTTCCCTTGATTTATTTAATTACAAGATCTAACACCTTGTCCAAATTATTGAAACAATTCTTACGGGTCAACTCTATTCAGCTCCTTTTGTTTAGTTCGGGCAGAGCCCAGTCTCAAGGCCCCACAGTCAAATTTCTGAATTAGGACACCACCTAGTGGGGATGCTAAAGACCCAAACAGAACGCCCAAAAGCAAGTAAGCACGCCGGGGAGGTGCGGGAGGCAGGGGGGTGGCGGAGGGGGGTTAGTCTACGTCTCCAAAGCAAACTTAAAGCAGCAGCATGAGACTGGGCACCCGCTCACTGACCCCTCCCAATGATCAATTCAGTCTCTGCAGGAAGCACAAGGTACCAGGGTAAGAATCAAGGGTTCTTTCTATTCCTAGGTGTGCTGCTGTCTCACTGAGCCATGTGAGATGATGAGTTGGACTCTTTGGACCCAGGTTTCCAGAACTGAAAAACAACAGGGCACGATAGGAAGTTCCTTCTTGATTGGATATGGTCAGCCTGAGACTACGAAATCTTTATCACCTGCCATATAGCTCACAGGACATGGGCAGATGCAGAGGAGAAAGAAAAAGGAATTGAGAAATTCTCTCAAAATCGGCTGTAGAAAACATGTAGTGTATTCTTGCGTCACTATGGTTTCCTCCTCCACTTTTTACATGAAATCAGAAGGAAGGAAAGGTCTACCACAGTTAATTTTCATTTATCTGTAATTTCATTAACTTAAAAATCGTGAGTCACGCAGAGTTACCCGTTTGCTGGTAGCAAAACTTACTAGAATATAGATAAAACACTTTACCTCCAGTTGGGCAATTCTGGTCTGCTCGGAATAACAGACTCCTTCACGTACGATGGTTGATTAATTGAGACAGGAAAGAAGGAAATTATTTACAATGGCTGCAAAAGCACAGTTTCCATTTGGGATTTCCTTTTTAATTTCAACTGAGGTGTTTGAGCACTACTGGCCCAGGAGAGGGAGGCCTACTGTCCTGGTCCCCCAGGCATTTCTCTGACTTACAGAGTTGGAGGTTCCAAGAAGGTGAAAAAGGCAGAGGAGAAGAGGAAGGCCTGGCAGGTAGCCCAGCAGCAGTTCTTGTCCACTTGGCGTGGGTGGTACAAAGCAACGACTCTGCTTTCGCCCCTTATGGCCTTCGCAAGGAGAAAAGCTGAAGACCGCTCGGCTGGTAGCAGCAAATTATCTGACCACAATTAACAATGGCAAAAAGAAATTAAGATGAAGACCATAAGAACAATAACAACAAAGCCTTAAAACTGTCTCCTTGCAAACTTTTGCTCCTCCCGGGGAACAGGTCTCAGTAGGCACAAGTCCACAAATGCTGAATTTTACTAAAACTGCCAACAGCTTGGTGAAAGAAACGGAGTGGGGAGAAAGACAGACGGCAGAATCGTAACTTTGGGTGGAAAAGCAGTGGGAGGATAGCTTCTCCTGGGGCAAGACTGATTAATAACAACGCGTACTGAGTACTCGCTGTTCGCCAGGCGCTTCCGCTGTACAATCTCAGTGATTCCCCCTCAAAAGCTGTAAGGTCAGCACCCACCTTGCAGCTGAGGAAGAGGCGCGCTCAGAGCTGCGGTCGGCTGGGTAGGGTCATACGGCTGACGTGAGCCTCCTTTAAACTCAATTCTGTCCATCTTCTTTCCTTGCATTCCGCATCTTATCCCGCCTTGAGTAATCCCCCAAAGTTAATGAAATGAAACTCTCGCTGAGAAAATGTAAGTTAAAATTTGAGGAAAGAAAACTTGGAATTTGTTACTCATATCAATTTTCTCATATCTGATTCTATTCAAATGCCAAAGGATCGAAAAACTTTTTCTTCAGTAAAAATGACAAATCGTTCCTAATTTTAGAAAGCACAGGTAGAAAGTGTCCCATTACATTAAACAGACTCAACTGCTTTGTCAACATTTTAATACTGAACATTTCCCTTTCTTAACAGCTTCTCACTCTAGTAATACATTACAAACATCAGAGTGAACGCATCCAACAGAGACTTGAGTCTGAATGCTGGTGACTGCGAGCTAGGTCTTCCTCAGAATGAACGGGTCTACTAACCCTATTTTTTCTCGTTGGGACAACCATTAGTTATGCTGAGGAAGCATTTCAAATATTTGAAGATACCCATCACGACTCACCACCCCTCTCAGAGCTTCTTTTCTGGATCACAGTTCCCCCAACTGCTGGCTGGCTGGTGACTCTTGGTCAGCCTTGTGACTGCAAACCCTGGGGTGATTAAGATCAAACGGGCCGTCTTAACACGAATCCCAACCCTACTACAAGGATATATGCCTCTGATGAAATAAGTTCACTTCCCGTACCTTTTCTGTTGGACTCAAAACAGGTCTTCTCCATACTGTAATAAACGTTCCATACTATAACCTTGTGATTTTATGTAAAAACCTACTTTACATCTTTCCCTTCTATATTCTCATTTATCAATTTTAGCGTAAACACAGCATGCTGAATCTAGATTCTTTCACTGAAGTAGCAGCTGTCCCTCCTCCAAGCCTTGTGCCATCAGTAGAGCTGAAGCAAGGCTAACAACAGAGGCCCAGAGGTGTGCCCCTAGAAAGCCTCCCCTGGAATGACGGCAATGCGTCAGCCAGCACCCCGGATGAAGGCCTATGCCATCAGTTACAATGACCGAACCATGAGTCCCACTTCTTCATCGTCTTTACTATATGGAACAATCTGTAACATTTCTGGCCAAAATTCATACATACCAGATCGATGGCGTTCTCCTGTTCAGCCTGTCTAGTGACCCTATCAAAAGGAGAATGGAGACACTGCCCATGCGGCATACGGTTTGATAATCATCTCTGTGTGTACGCACTCGATCTGAAACCAGATCCCAAGACAGGCATATCTGATCAACCATAAATCGTATTCACTGTTATTTCTGAATCTTCTAGCAACATTTATTTTTAGCATGATCACTATGACTGTATCACAGTGCAGCACTGACAAAACGAAACAAAAGCTACTTTAATAGTTTTTCCTCATAATGGTGTAAGAATTCTCACATGCAGAAATCTTACCAACTTCATAATCCTAAAACTGCAAACTTTTGGTTGAGCAAAGTAACTAAGTAATAATACCTCTTTTCCCCCCAAAGCATTAAGAGTAAAAAGGATATTCACCCTCCACACGTTCTTGTTCTTCAACGCACTATTCTACTAAAGAGTCATTCAAATACACTTCTACTATTTCCCCCACCCAAACAGTTTGTATATATACATTTACAAGCACGAGGTTCAGACTAAACTTTTGATCATAACTTCTATTTCAGATGGTAAGGTAGACCTTGAAAAATATTTTTTAAGTTATCACTTAAGTGATTTTTTTTTTTTTTAAAGATTTACTTACATGAGAGAGAGAGAGAGAGAGGAGGAGGAGGGGGAGGAGGGACAGACAGAGGGAGAGGGAGAAACTCTAAGCAGACTCCATACCGAGCGTAGAGCACAACATGGGGCTCGATCTCACAACCCGGAGACCAAGACCTGAACCAAAATCAAGAGTCAGATGCTTAACCAACTGCACCATCCAGGTGCCCCCGTCACTTCAATGATTTTAAAGCAACTTTAGAGGTATAATTAACATATAATAAATTGTACCTATTTATGCCAAATATTTTGTATTTTTAAGTAGAATTTTCAAATTTTTCCAAAGACTATAGCTTTAAGATACAGTATTTTAAAAACAGGGAATGCTCGGAATGCTAAAAATGGCAAATTTAATATCGGTAGTAACTTAAACCAAGAAATTTCATATGGAAAATTCATCGTGTTGTTGTGATTGTAACTACAACTTCACATGTCACTGACCTAAACCTTCAACAAGCTTTTCGGGAAGTGAAGTGAATTAGACAGATATTTACGGACCACCCATGCCTGGCACTGGAGATACAGCAGCAAATGAGACATGAAGGAGTTATGATAATATGCGAGAAATGTCGAACAGAGGAGTCCCAGGGCACTCCGTCTCTTAGAGACCATCTGCCTGGAGATGTAACACGCTCCAAGGGCCAGGACAGGCCTGCTGTGGCGATGCTGACTAATGTGAGGCCCAACGGAGGAGTAGGAACTAACCAGGTGAGAGGTGCGTGCGTGGCGCTGCAGGGAGCCCCGGGATGGAGAGCTCCAGAGGCATTCTGTGTAGAAATTCTGGCAGAGGATCGGGTGCGAAGGCCCGGAAGTGAGAAACAGCAAGTGACAAAGGACAAGGCCTGAGGAGCAGAAAAGGCCAGCTCCCGATGAACACGCTACTAATATCGAGAAGTCTGACTCACTGCAACAAGAAAAAGCCACTGAAGGGTTGTTGGCTAGGGAAAGGCACGATCAGCTCTGCATTTCAAAAATACCATTTTTCTAGAGCATGCTCAATAGACAGGAGAGAGAAGACAAGAGGCAGGGAGACGTAACGGATGTTGGATGAGAGCGGAAGGGAGGTCTGAATTCAGGTGATGAATGTGGAGACCAAGAAAAGAAAGTGGGAATCTTTAACAGGCACTGGGGTTGGGAGGTGAGAGGGACAGAGAAGTGTTGTTTGACTGGGCTTCTGCCCTGGGCAACCACATAAACAGTGGAATGGAGCACACGGAGGTGGCAGGGAGAGATCAGATCATCAGTCGGTTTTAGACACAGAGAATCCGAGGATCTCAGGGACATCCAAGCAGAGCCCTGGTAAGCAGGCGAGCGTGTACATGTGGAGCCCAGGAGAATGGCTGGCATTGCGCACTCAGATTTAGGAATCAACACACAGATGGGACACCAGGGACACTAAAAGAAGGAAACATATCGTTGAAAGAATGGTAAACAATATCAAGTGTTGTAAAAAGGTCAAGCAAGTTAAGGATCTGGATTTTGCTAACGTTTTTATGGACTGGTAGGGGAAGCTCTGGGGTAGCAGAGTGATGAGAGCTGGATTTAAATATTCTACCATTTCACAAGGAAACATTCAGGCTCCGTCTGTATACTCAACTTTTCCTAGCTGTCTCTTAAGATATTTTTCCTATTAGAGAAAGCATCTTAGTGAATCCTTCCACAATGGTTGCTATAGGATTGCTAACCTGGTAATAAATATTTTAGAGTGTAAAAAAACTTTCTGAGAAGTAAATGAAGCATTAACAGAGAAAAAGGACCATTAACACAAAGCGAGTTCTACACAACGTGTATGCCTGTTCTTTTGTGTACTTTCACTTCTTTCCAAGAGAGAGGAAAGAGGTCATAGAGACCACAACAGAATTTGAGTGCACACACTGCTATCGTGGTTAGGAATATGGACAAGGGCTTCATAACAGCTAGAGGAGGGAAGCAGGGTGGACAGTGTTTTGGCAAGGAAATGGAAAAAGAAGGGAACAGCCAACAAGTAAGAGACTCCCTTTCCATATGAAATGGAAATAAGAAACAAACCTCATTCTATAAAACAAAGGCAATGAGATCAAGGGAAACAACACTGACATTTACTGACCAGAATTTCCTAATGGGATTTTGTCATCACTAGCATGTCATGGCCAGTTAGCAGTGAACTAGTGAATATTAACAAAATTCATTTATCCCTTCAACAAATATTTAAGTGCCTGCTGTACTTATGGTGCTCTGCAAGGTGTTAAGAGCTATGAAGATGGATGAGACATTCCTGGAACCTCAAGGAAGGGGCAAAAGCATGAAATACAAACATAAGACTGCATGGGTAGTACAAATGAAATGCAGAATTCCAGCACAGGAATGAGATCTCTGGCTGAACTAATTAGGCAGAAAAATTCCATGAAGGTGGGCGTTGCCATTAAGAGTGTCAGTGAGGGCACAGATGTTGATGAGTGGCAGGTAGGACGGAGGCCTAGCCAAACTGTCTAGTTACATGTGTCAAATCCGGTAGGGGAGTGCTAGAGCATTAGCCTGGGAAAGCATTAACCACCTAGATTGTAAAAGCGTGTGATGTCATGCCAAAAAGTACAGACTCTATTCAGAGGCAAGTGGGAGCCAGCAAGGACTTTGGAGCAAAGAAGCCGTATGGCTTGTGCTGTAATTCAGGAAGACACTACAAAAATCTTTGGCCTCATCAAGCCTAATTCCCCTCGTCTGGATGTCATACTGCCCCATGGTCTCATCCAGTCTTACTCGCTACTATTCCCTAAGACAGCTATCCAGCTGGTCTCTTAAGGTTCCACCATTAGGGCTTGGTTCTTCCTACCTCAACGCTCCTGGCTCTTAGAAGCAGTTGTGGCTTATAGAATTCCCTACCTTATCACTCCACCTTAGCCAAAATCCACCCTTTAAATCCTATTTTCCTAATTAGGGAATCTCTCTGCCTACTCTAACCCACCTTAAAACTCTATCCTTTGAACCTCAATAGTCCTAAACTCTGATGCGCTCACTTTCCAGAGTTGTGCCCTACATTGTTCCTTGATGCTTACTTTGATTCTAAGTACATGGTGAGTTCCTTAAAGGCAACAGGCACTTCTTCGGTTTCTTTTGTGGAGTGCTAAAAATGGCACCAGACACCCAAGGGCTGGATGACTAACTGATTATGTACTCATTTATTACCACAGTCATAATCCTCAGACTTTTCCAATGGCTGACCAGATTTAGTTACTTAACAAGAGAACAAATTTTTTGGTCAGCGTTAACATACAAAAAAGGTGGGTAGTGTAAAAGAGTTTCTGAATTTAGAGGATAAAAGCCCTGGTCAGACACGAAAACTTCACATTCAAAATAACCATACCCTTAGGAAAATTTTGTATCCCACATGAAATGCAAATGTATTACTTGAGGAAATTACTCAACTTACTCTTCTTATTTTTCACTTCATGGCAAAAAGAATAGCCCTAATATAGTCACTCAGTCAGACAAGCCAAGAAATGATTCAGCTTCCCATGGAAGACTTCCCTCATCCCTCCAGGCAAACACACACCGCATACAGTCATGCCTTCCAAAAAAATATAGAGGTATAACTTGCTCTTTTTATCAATTGTCCAAAAGACAAAACAAAGGGAAAAGAGAAAAATCCTTCAAGAAAAAAAAAAAAAAATCCCCTACTTTTTAACATGACTGCCAGGTCAATTTTGGCCTTTGCTCATTCCCAAAAGAATAAATCTGGTTTTGCTCATTTAGAGACTACTATCTGGAGCTTGTATTTGAGAATTTTATTCAACTAGAACAGGTATTTTGATGTTCTGCACATTTTTAAGGAAGTACAGCATAACTGTTTACCTCAGTCAGAAAAGATGTTAGCACAAAAATATATTTGGGGGTTGGGGGGATGGCCCTTTACTGAAATCCACACAGGCCAAGATGTACATGAAAGAAATGAAGGGGTGGCCAACTGGCTAGTGACTCTCCAGCATGACAGTCAAAAAGATCAACCCTGCAGCTAGACTGTCTCAGGCACACTATGTGACCTTTCTGTTCCTTGGTTTCTCACCTGTAAAATGGGAGGAAAACCCATCAGGACAAGGTGTTGAAGAAAAATGTTGCTACGAGGCATAAATGAATTGATACATGTAAAGTATGTTGTAAGTGCCTGTGGCACGAGTACTAAGTGTTAGTTGCTGTAATATTTTAATTTTATTATCATCAATACATTTTTGCCTTATTTACACCAAGAAAGAAAGAAAGAAAGAAAGAAAGAAAGAAAGAAAGAAAGAAAAAGAAAGAAAGAAAGAGGTACTGAAGGCAGCCTACAAGGGTGTGTGGAAGACAAAAAACAAGTAACTGATACATCCTGACTCAAGTTAGAAATTAAAGACCCAAACACCTTTGCTTTGAATCAGATCACTAGGTTCCCTCTGAAGATACTTGCATCCTTGGAAAAAGAAGCAGAGAGAGGGAAAAGTCTTCTTTTCTCTGGTAAGTGGAGAAGGCAGGTCGCCTCCCCAGACGCTAAGAACAAAGAAACTACTGAACTCGATGCCGCGTTATTTTATGGAGAAGCAGTTCTTTAAAAAGGTCAAGATAGGACTGGGAACTCAGGCGAAAGAGTTATTAGGCTTGGCGGGGGGACGGGGGGGGGGGAGAGAAACGCTCTTCATCTGAGGCAAAGGGAAAGGAGTAAGAAAAGACAGATATTTATAGATTTTTCCTGGCCAATCCCCAAGTGCCTAATTTGGACCGAATTTACAGTGTCCCTGAACAATCCCCACTCAGAAGGCTGAAATACCAGAGTGACCCACTGGGATAAGGAGTGTTTGGCTCTAAGAGGTGACTCCGGGAGAAAAGCCCAGCACAATGACCGCTTCTCTGCTCTTTTCTCTCACCTCTTCTTGTAAGACTCTTCTACTGCAGCTGCACAAGTCACCTTACGATCCAGTGTTCAGACTAGACTTTATACTTGGCTGACGCCACGTCCCCGGTCCTGTCCTCACAGTCCTCCCCATCTCTGCAAAACTGGTCAAGTCTTTAACCGCTTCCTATGCGATCACATTCATGATGCTTCCACTAAGCACCTCAGTCAAAAAGCTGACTCCATCAGAACTGCGTTAGCACTCCTACCTTACTGACAGCATCCATCAATTATCACACTAAATCCGGGCACCTGTTGTACAAGTCCCTTCGAACAAGATCTCTCCTATATCTTGTATTTCCTATAGATTACTGGCCTTAGCAATCAACAAATGGTTCCCACAGGAATAAATAAGTATCCACCTCTCTGAAGAGCTCTCAGAGAACGTAAACCCATTTCTGAGGAGATCAAGCTGGTATAGGCAATCTAAGATGCAGAAGCTCCTTTTATTCATAAATCTGAATAACCCATGGATTTCTGGCACGGAGATACACACTAGAGAAAAGGCATTGACTCTACTTACTGCAAACGAATGGCATGAATAGCTGGACCTTGTCACTAAATAGGACATATCTGAAATTAATTAGCAAGCAGAAGAACTTCTCAGTGAAAAAAACCCTGAATGGCTTTTTGAAATATAAATTACAGTTGAGGTAGGTTCTGTAAGGCCATTCTGAAGATCTGTCGGAGTAAATACGTATTGATTTTTATTTGTTCATAATCAACAACATACGGATGTAACCTAGTACCTTTCTAAACACTCAGATGTCTCTTTTTGGAATATAAATGCTTTTAACGCAAACCCTGAAGAAAGGAAACTGTTCCCAGTGAAACTTAAAAAAAACATACTCTGCACAAAATGGTGAATTATTAAACACTAAGTTTCACGGAAGCATTTGGTACTTTCTTCAATGATGTGCATGTGTCTATGTGTTCAACGGCTCAGAAGACTGCACAGCACTGACAAGACGTTCGCTATGTCAAGGATGATACATCTAATGAATCAGGCTACTCCCCTGAGCTCCCAGCACTGAGAAGGACACATAAGGAGGCCTTTGCTCTGTTCCTCCAACTTGCCACATAGGTAAGTCTATCACAATATGTCTCTTCTGCCTGCTCCATGAGGCTGCTATAAGAACAGGCATTACCGGTTTTCCAACGAGCGCAGCTTTAGCTAACACGGCTCACTGTTACCGCCTTTCTTTCATACAAGTGCAGTTTTCCAAGGTCTGAATTCTAATGGCTCTTCTCCAATTCTCACACCAAGGAACCTGAAGAAGTTTTGCTCTGTTTTGTTTCAGTACAAAGGCAATTATCCAAACTCTACATAGAGTTCTTGATTCAATCTTAAATACTCATATTAATGGGTTATCAACAAAGAAGAGCTTCCTCTTTTTCACCTGACTTTGAATTTCAACTTCTGCCACCCTGATTAAATCAGGTTTTTAACCTCACTAACAAAAAAGCTCCAAATATATTTGCTATTGCAATAAGAAATAGGATTTTATTTTATTTTTTAAAGATTTTATTTGAGAGAGTGAGCGAGAGAGAGAGAGAGAGTGCACGCACAAGCAGGGGGTAAAGGCAGAGGGAAAAGCAGACTCCCTGCTGAGCAGGGACCCTGATGTGGGCGGGGCTCCATCCCAAGACCCCGAGATCATGACCTGAGCCGAAGGCAGACGCTTAACCACTGAGCCACCCAGGTGCCCCAGGAAATAGGATTTTAAAAGAAAGGGAACTACTTAAGATTGTCAGTGCCCTGAAGGAGAGAAATTAATAAATGGATTGAGTAAATATACTCTTATGTAAAGTTCTGTATCACAGACAATTATCAACTAAGTAGAAATCACTCTTGCTGAAGTTCTTCCTGTGTTCTGTTTTCTTTCAAAATCCTCACCAGGCACCCAACATTATAGATGGCCAACATGTGGGAGATAATGTGGCAGGTCACTGTGCAGAGTCAGCTGCAGGAGGCAGGAGAGCTCCCCATGCAGCAGGGCGCACGGCTCACCTCACGATTCCAGCGCCCTGTGCTCTAGTGTGGGCTAGGAGAGTGCGTCCACCTGAGAAACTTCTTCAAGAATGAAAGAGCACCTGGGTAGACAGACAGCAAGGGTGCATCAGGCAGAGTACCAATGAACAAGTGCAAGGGCACATTTAAATGGAAACGAGGAGTCTGGTGTGGCTTGCCACTGGACTGTCAGCCGGAACAGCAAAGGTGATGGGACCACACAAGCAACTTCAGGACGCAGACTGTGAAGTCCATGTATGCCGCACCATAAATTTAAAAACTTAAGTGCTAATTTGACTTACTTCTAGCAAGAATCTGTAACAGAAGCTAGAGCAGTGGTTCTCAAAGTGTGGTCTACAAAACTCTGAGGGTCCCAGAGGCATTTTCAGGGCATCTGTGGGGTCACAACTATTTTCAAGGCACTGCTAATATGTTATTTGCCCTTTGGGCTCTGTTGATACTTGTGCCGATGGGCCTTAACAAGCAAGAATCAAGGCAGTGTTACCACCAAAGTGAACTAGTGGTCATTCTATTCTTCACTGCCATACACTCATAGTTTTAGGAAAAACAAAAATATCTTCACACAGAATGTCCTTGATGAAGCTGCACACAATTTCACTACATGTCAATCTTTAGGTACATATGTCTCTTTAATCTTCTGCATGACAAATGGAAGCATACAGAAAATGCTCTGCATACAAGGTGGGGTGGTTATCTTGAGGAAATCCACTTGCACAACTGTTGTAAGTTGTGGGCTAAGCTAGCCACTTTTTTCACGGAACATTTTTACTAGAAAGAAAGACTGGCAAACAAATGATGCTTATTCAGAACTTGGGTATTTTCTTAGAAATGAACAAAGTGAACCTGTCTTTCCAGAGAAACAACTGGCAATATTTATCACCGATGATAAAATTCAGACTTTCAAGTGAAAATGAGAATTTTGGAAAACTGGTTTCTGCCACTGTGAAACTGCCAAATTCACTGATACTTCAAGCCATTTCTGATAAGACTGGTGGTAATATTAACAAAGATGATTTTTCTGATACTGAAAATGAAAAAAACATTCAACATTTGGAAGAGCTGTATATTACTCAATGAATCAGTACCTTCCAAATGAATGATCCATTAGGTTAGAAAGTCATGCAAGTCTAAAAGACCCACTAAAGTACAAGGCAGACCAGTGGATTTTAATGTATCAGAGGATAAAAAGTTCAACAATAGGACTTCAGATTCCACACTGCAAATAACTCTTAGGAGCCTATATCATCTGTCAATTCTAATCCGGTATGAAATAAAAATACCAAATTATCTGAGAAGACAATTCCTCCCTCTTACAAGCATATATCTGTGTGACACTGGATTTTCTTTATTTACTTCAACCCAAACACCATATTGTAACAGGTGAAATGCATAAGCGCTATGAGAATTCAACTATTTTCTACTGAGTGAAGTTATAATAAAACCAATTAGGTTAAAATGCCACTCTTCTAATTTTGTTTTGTACTTATTTTCCATAAAAACATGGTCTTCATATTAACAAGTGGTGATCTGTTATTGTTATTATAAATGAATTGATACTTTTTAAATGTCTCAGTTTTAATTTCTAATGGCATAATAAATATTTGTAGGTATAACCCATACAAACAAAAGTTCTCTGGAGTTCCTGATAATGTTTAAAAGTATAACAAAGATCTTGAGACCAAGAAGTTGAAGAACTGCTGAGTTCGTAAAGTAGAAAGAGATTAGTGGAAAGGAAACCAGCAAATCCAGGTGAGAAAGGGTGAGGACATGAACCCTGTAAATCAGAGTTTGAAGCGACAGGTTAAATTTGACAAAAAAAAAAATTAGGGGCTGGTGGGGGGAATCTGGGATGAACGCTTTCTAGCTTAAGAGATTGCATGAAAGCCAATGCCTTTAGTTACAGAGGAAGTGAGGCCCAAACAATTTCATAATATTTTGAATGGGGCTGATGAATTAAGAGTATCTACAGCAGGAATGAAAAAACAAAGACAGTTTTCTGACGGGTGCATAAAATTCTTTAGGAAAAGGCTGTTTCCATGATCTACGTGTGAACGGACTTAGTGGGGAGGCGCTTCCTAGGTAATCCTATGGCTGAAGAGGCCTCACTCCATTTTTGAGAGAACGGGGCGCATGACCGACAGGTAGGCTGACGCAAGTAACTCTTCTAACGCAAGTTCCTGTACAACTTAGCAGGATTAGTGTCCACTGATGTACATTTCTGTCACATAACAGTTAACGATGCCATCATAATTCTGAGACATCAAGAGGAAGACGAACTGTATTCAGTGTTTGCCAGCCAAATGCCCCGGCATTTCAGAAATATACTGCAGCAAAGATTTCCAAATCAAAGCTCCAGCACTGAAGGCTTTATGTCCAGCCCCCGAGAACTGTGCCATTCCAAAAGGATTCACTTGTCACAGGTTCCATAGAGAGGCAGTGTTCTGACCTAATTATGAGAGGGTCTTCACTCCTGGGGGAGGTGATATGAGGAC
Organism: Ursus maritimus; assembly: GCF_017311325.1. Classification (NCBI taxonomy): domain Eukaryota; kingdom Metazoa; phylum Chordata; class Mammalia; order Carnivora; family Ursidae; genus Ursus; species Ursus maritimus. The sequence goes on along the minus strand of NW_024425230.1, from coordinate 17,288,731 downwards.
CCACAGGCCACAACTCTAGGCAACAGAAGTTAAAAACGTGGTAGAAGACTTCTACAATTTTCTCTCTCTGCCAAAGCTAGTTGTCTCTCAGTTCAGCTACTCCCTTTGGTCATCAGAACATATATACTTTTTTGAAGGGGCAGGCGGAGATAAACTCCTTTGAAAAGGTCACCTTGTTAAAATGTAAAATCAATGGCATGTAGTCGTGAAATGTTTTAATTACTATTTGTTTATGAGAAAGAACTTCCTAAAGGAACATTTGTTTTGTGGAAATGAATGCTGATAAAGTTCTATTACCTTATCGATGGCCCAGCCAGCGCCTCTATTCAGGCAGAAGAGCTGCTGACATTTCCTGTGAGGAACTGTGTAGATCTAAAAGTGAGAGCCTTGCCTTTAAAAATATTTGACAAGTCCCACTTTTTACTTATTTACGGATTTGTACAATTATCTCCCATTATCAGACTAAGTTGGTTATGTGATAAAATCCTTTCCAGAGGAAGAAGAGGCTGCTACTCCTTTCTTCTTCTTTTATTAAAATCTCATTTTATAGCCCCACCTTCCCCACTCTATGCTGGGCGATAAATTACAAGAAGTTACACCAACAACTGCTATAAGAATCAGGTAGCTTGGGTCTTCCCACAGCCGCTGCCTAGTTTCAAGCCTTTAGAGCTTGGTCAGTTGCAGATGCTCTCAGGAGATTTTTACGTTCAGTTACCCTTCTGTTTCCCCTCCCCCACACCCCCAAGTGAAAGTTCTCCTTCATCTTCCCTTTCCTTTTTGCTACCTCCCTCCTTCCTGCTGCAAGTTCCCACTGACTAGTCTTGAAGCGGAAGGATCAAGGCAACTTTTCACATCAGTCACTTTAAAGGCAACTTCATGTTTATCCACCAACAAATGGCTTGTATTAGAGAACTCACAGAGTGTCTAAGCCTTTTCAAAAACAAGATTGATTCAGAGATCATATTCATTTTATTTTTATTAAAAGACAGAGGATGGGTGGGTGGGAGGCAGAGGGAGAGGGAGAGAGAGTCTTAGGCAGGCTCCATGCCCAGTGCAGAGCTGGAGGCAGGGCTCAATTCCCATGACCCTGAGATCACCACCTGAACTGAAATCAAGAGTCAGACGCTCAACTGACTGAGCCACCCAGGCGCCCCTAGAGATCATATTCTTTTTTTTTTTTTTTTTTTTAAGATTTTATTTATTTATGTGACAGAGAGACAGCCAGCAAGAGAGAGAACACAGCAGGCAAGTGAGAGAGGAAGAAGCAGGCTCCCAGCGGAGGAGCCCGATGTGGGACTCGATCCCGGAACACCGGGATCACGCCCTGAGCCGAAGGCAGACGCTTTAACGACTGCGCTACCCAGGTGCCCCTAGAGATCATATTCTTAAAAAGGCACACATTATTTTGCTGTTTTTATTTGTTTAACCCATCCTACTTCCCAGAGAGCCATGCCAAGAAACAGAACCTGGCAGGAGAGGTCTTCATCAGGAATACAAAACAAGGATAAGTAAACTTGGCATCAGTGAGCACTGATGAGCTTGCTAACCCCTACCCCTTCCTCCTCCAGGGACGCTGAAACCATAGCACCTCCGAGTATGAGACTAAAACCAAAGTGAATAGGTAGAGATACATTTTAATTAGGACCCTACGTCTGCACTCACCATTGTCTGGCATCTCTTAAGAACCTCCACTGGCTTCACAGAAGCCTGAGGGACCATGGGGGCAGGGTGAGCTGCGCCAATGACAAGCTCTTTCCCAAAGCCTACAGCACATACCCTTTGACTTCAAAAGCAAACCCAAAAGCACGGTCCATGTTCAATTCTATGCCAGTCCTGACACACCTCTTCTCACAGCTTGCAGGTATTTCTTTTAATGGATTCAGCTGCAATAGCAACTACATTCAAGTTTCATGTCAAGAAAACTAGGATTTCAGTTCTTTTCCTGACTTCAGGAGGAAAGAACAGTCTCAGACAAGGAGAAAAACAATCTGCTGACTTTGATGTGAAGCAGACACAGCACCAGGTTTCAGCACTAATGAGGGAGGAGGGCCAGAGCTCTATTTTTCTCCTTCAGATCATCCCATTAGGGAAACCTAATGACTCCTAGGAAGGAACATAGCCTATTGTGTTGTGTATGGTGGAGATAGGGACAGGAACTGTTCCATGGCAAACAATCATGACACATGCATCACTTTCTGGAACTGGAATGAAAAGACTGATTCCCTATTTTAAGGCCAGCAATGCTGTCAACGGGAAAATCCCTTGAGTGAAACATTTCAGCAGTATTGCACTTAATGCCACCAAAAGTGAACAGTAGGAGGGACACTGGTGCAGACAGGCCTTAACAATGGATAGTTCCTTCTCAGAGTTCCCATGACCCAGGTGTCAGCTCCTGCTTCATTACTTCATCTCTCCCAACAGAGCTTCTTGTGGGATGGGACAGCTCTTACTCATTTTGTCCATCACAGCATCCCGAGTTTCTCTTACAACGTTCGGTACAAGAAATAGTGTAAGTCTGCAAATTAAAGGTTCAATTTCATTTGGGAAATGCAAAACAGTAACTCCTACAGGGAAGGACCACATTCTAACAGCATACTTTATTGTAAAATCTTTGTTATAAATGTTTAAAGTAAGGAACTCATGCATGGATATGGTTTTGTGTGTTTGTATGCGCGCACACACGTGTGTGCATATGTGTGAGTGCGTGCAAGAGCGTGAGTGCGTGCATGTGTGTGTGACTGTGTATGTGTGACTCTGTGCATGTGTGTGTGTGAATGCGTGCGTATAACTGTGTGTGTGCGGGCGGGCGTGTGTGTGTGTGTGTGTGTGTGTGTGTTCTTTCCATGCTTCTCTGCTGACAAGCCTGTCTGTGGCTTCCCACAGTCCCTGGCCTCACAAGGGTGGAATGAGAGGACTCCTGAGCCTCTCAGAATGAACGTCCTGCTGCCCACAAAGTGGAGATCACACACTGCATGGGCTTCTTGTCACTCCTCAGCCTTCAGAATGCTCCGGGCCCTGGTCCAATCTCACAAGACCTAGAGCTGACCCACTAGCCCAGCATGGCAGGGAGAGACCCGATGCCAACCTATTCTCTGTCCCCAGGCCCCTCTGCATAAAAAGAACTTAGCCTATAGATGATTCAATGGGGAACATGAATACGACAGACTTTTTGGCTGGTGGCAAAATAATGAGGAAAGATGGCAAAAAAATAAACTGATGATGTCAGAAATGAAACCGACCACAAGCACATGTTCCATAAGTTACTGTTTCCACCGAAATGGAGAAGAAGGGCATTGGATAGGGGATCCTACAATTTAGCTTTTTCCAGAGCTACCGGGATGTGGCCCCAGCGAAGGACACGGCAAACACCACGTTCCTCCTTTTCCAAGTCATTCATCTCCTGTGGGATTCAGAAAACATCATCCAACTAATTGGACTGCTGAGTGACTCATGCGGGTTCGTTTGGAACTAAAGGCCCCTTGCCCTGGTAGGCAACAGTTTTCATTACATTACAGGGAAGCTAACACAGAACAAGCATACAGAATTTATGAAGATGGCATGCTCTGGAAAGGAGGAGACAAGGAGGTAGGACGGTCAAATCTATCCAGATCACCCTACATCATGACCCGCACGCGGCCCAGCCATGAGCACCCTGGAATCTATGGGAGACAGCAGTGTGCTGAAGGACGTGCTCCAGAGTCACCCGGCCTAGACGGCAGATGCACACAGTGTGTCAGCCACAGTACAGGATTCCAGGCACAGATTGAGCTGTGCCCTTCCATTTTCTCTCAGCATTAAGGGTGGGGAGAACACGACTTCACGAGACAGCACAAGGTCACTGAGCAGTCAAGGTGCTGCTATGTGAGGAGTGTCCACAGCAGAGTAAGCACAAGCCTGGGAATCAGCAGAAACACTGGGAGAGGTTCACAGGGTGCCTCAGCTTCCGCTGTGATACTGAGGAACTGATCTCTGAGGCCAAGGTTGGACTACCACAAGACTGAGCCCAGGGTTCAGGCTCTGCCACTAACCAGCTGGGCAAACAATGGCAGACCCTTTGAGCGCTCTGGGCTCAAATTCTCTCCTTGCAAATTAATGAGTACAGACTGCATGACAGAGACGACAGTTCCTACCGACACTAGGATTCTGTACTGAGAATAATGATTTCTGGAAGATTCTGGATTCCTGTAGTTAGAGAATCTGGAATATAAACAGAAAAGACCTTTAACTGGCTCCATTGCATATCTTATGATCCCCTAGCTCTGTATTTTTACAAACAGACCGAGGGGATGGTGGGACATCTCCAAACCAAGTACATTTTACTAGTGATTTAGCCTTCTTCAAAAAGATTTCAAGCAGTTTTCACAGTTTTCCACTATCTCCCTTTCCAATTTTTTTTTTCTGCCTCAAGGAAGGGGTTGAGTAAAAATTTCCCAGACGCTATGCCCCTTGCAAGGGATTTCATGTTCTATGCTGCAAAAGAATCACACACTCATATGTATGGGTATGTATCTCAAATAAATGAAAGGTCAAAGTCAAATTTATACATCCAAATATTTCCCACAGTGTCCACTTTGGGAAGTTATACATTATTCCAATTATTTCTACTATTTATTCAAATACTTTCAGAAGTCATCTTCTGCAACTACCTTCAAGAGAAACCCAAGAACCACACATGAAAAATCTGTTTCATTACTATACCTCAGTTCAACCCCAACTCTAACACCAGGAGTAGGCTTTCAAAACTCTTAAATAGAGGTCAATCCTGATGACTCAGGACAGAATGCCAACTACAGATAATGAAGATTAACATAATAAATATTCTGGCCTATTCTGACTTCTGAGTGAGGCTTAAATTCGGGGTATTTTAAATATGCTCATCTGAATGTCATGGAAGGTATTTTCACCCTTAACCCTCTTTCTCTGGAAGATTACACATGTGGCACGGAGGTAAGACCATGTTACATTAATCCTCTAGGTCCACAAGCAGTGACACGGCTTTGGGGGGGGGGGGCGCCTCAGAAGGGAAGCAAAATGCCTGTATCACTGCATGAAATGAAAGAGGCCAAGGGGGAAACATGGACTGATGCTGGTTGAATAGAAATATTTACACAAAGGTACCACTCTTTTTAATTCCCATATGGTTCACATACTACCAAACACTTCTGTTCTTCATACTTGGTAAATGTTACTTTTTTTAGTTTCCTAATGGGATTTTTTAACCTGGATTACTGCCAGGTCACGGTTACCTTGCAAATTGGGGTGTTTCTGGCAATTCTTAGGCAATTCTATGATCTTTGAGGGGCCAAGTATATAGTGAAAGCAAACAGAATTGGCTGTTTAAGGCTGGAAAGCACATCAAAGGCTCCGTCAATCTATCCCTATTCTTTCCAATGAATATTTATACCACATGTGCTACAACGTGGTTATTACCAAGGAAACCCTACTACATTTCACACAACCACTTCTTAAGAAGTCATTTCTCGGGGTGCCTGGGTGGCTCAGTCGGTTAAGTGTTCGACTCTTAGCTCAGCTCCAATCTTGATCTCAAGAGCTGTGAGTTCAAGCCCCACAGTGGGGTCTACACTGGGCATGGAGCGCACTTGAAAAAAAAAGTCTTTTCTCTGTGAACACCCAAAGCATGTTTAATGGTGCTTATGGCATGTCTCCCACACTGCGTTCACATATTGTGATTACGTCTGTGCATGCGTGCTTGATTTAAATAAATCAGAAGCAGGGACAATATTTAACTTCTAGAAAGTCCTCTAGCTACTTGATGCAATACCTTGAAAGGGGAAGGCATTCATTTAATGCTTACTAAATGAACAAAATCAATGCCACAAGCTAGATCCCAAAACTGAGTAGCCTGAAGAGGTCAGAAATATCTGAAATCAGTACCCCTGAAACCCTTCTGGATAAAGTCAACAAGTCCAAATACAGGGCGCACCTTTACTCTGATGGTGGCCAACCAGAGCAAGACATCACCAGGCATCTTCTTAACATATAGAATCAAAACCTAGTATGAGAAATCTGTGACTTCCCCAGTCCTGTGTATCCCTGAGAAGGACCCAAGTCTTTCTTCACAAATCAAATGACAGTCTTCTCTTAGTTTTTCTATGATGTAAGTTTCCTCTTTTAAGAGGCAAAAACACGCAGCCACAAAGTCATGTATATGTCTGTAAGCTCAACACAGAACTTAAGATCAGAAGCAATACAGTATTTTCCTTTTCTTTTCTCTCCCCTCCTCTCCTTTTCTTTCTTTTTCTCTCTCTCTTTCTTTCCTTCCCTCCCTCCCTCTCCCTTTCTCTCTTTCTTTCTTTCAAGTAGGCTCCACGCCCAGCATCAAGCCCAATGTGGGGCTTGAACTCCCTGAGATCAAGACCTGAGCTGAGATGAAGCTGAGCCACCCAGGCACCCCAATGCAGTATTTTTCTAAGAGAGCACCTGGTGGTGGCCCTTCCAAGTCTACTGGTAGAAAGAGCGGTACACCCAAGCCTGTGTTTCCGACAGCATGCACATATCTTCAGTCTCACAAAAGACAATCAATCAGCTTTAAAATGAAACCTGGAAAGCCATGTGAGGTAAACCCTGTAAAAATAACACACCATTCTTTGGAAACTTCCCTCCCTCCAGGGTGTGCACAGGAACCTGGAGAGAAGAATGTATCATCTAGCTCACTGAAAGATATCTATTTGTGAGCAACTCTAGCTTTATCTCTACTTTAACACTTACTGCCCTGTATCTTAACTAGTTCGATAATGGTCTCTTCCCACTGCAATAGGAGTCTCTGAATGCAGGCTGACCTGTTTTCACTGTAGCAGACCTAAGGCCTAGCACAGAGTTCCCTGAGCATGTGCTGAAACAAGTAATGAATAAGTCAGTGCACTCCCTTCACATAAACAGCATGTGGCACAATAACTGACCATGATAGCCTGACAGAACTGGTCATTTCTTCCAGGACCATCTTAACCTTCACCTATCTAACATCAGAATCACAGTCTTAAGCATGGGTCTGATAATTCTTAGTTTAAAATGGGGTTAGAATTACACCTACCGCTTATAAAATGTCTATTACATGCTAGCCACTCCACTAACTCTAGTTAGTACAAATAATTCTTGAAGAGAACATCATCAACCCGAATTTACAGATGAGGGAACTGAGCCTCTAAACAAATGGATCAAAGCAGCAGATCAAGTGTCAGAACTGGGATTAAAACTTTGGTTTATTTGGCTCCTAAACTTTCCATTATGCTTGGCTACTATCCTTGACTGTCAAAATAATGAGATAAGAATGAACAAAAGTGAAATGAGGAGTGTAAGAAATGGGCCAACAGAGTGGTAGGAATCAGATTTGGTTCTTTTGAACCAACAGAAGATTAAAAAAGGGGGGGGGCACAGGCCCTCCTCTCAAAATGTACCTATGACCTACGATCAAGCCATTCTGAGAGGGGGAAAAAAGCAGATTATGAATACAATTTAAGACTCCAGAGCAAAACATCTTGGGAACTGCTCAAGGAGAAAGTGATTAGTTAGGAATCTGGCCATTAAATAGTGTGATTTTAAAAAGTCACTTATATGATCCTACACACAGAGTTGTCAAATCGCTGTTATACCCCTGAAACTAATATAACATCGTGTGTCAACTACACTTCAATTAAAGAAAGTCCTTCGTGATTGTCTTTTTGGTCTAACACATAAGATATACCCCCCCAACATTTGACCAACTGGTCCAAAATTAAGAGCTGAAAGAAACTTCAGAGAATCCCTAACCATTAAAACAAAGGAGAAAATAGGCCAGAGAAATTAAATAACTTGCTCAAGGGCACTTAAAAATCTAGAGTCAGATCATTAATTTATAATTTTACATATATTATCTACAGATACTTTAACACTCAGATTATACTTTCTAACTTCTGACTTTACAGCCTGAACCTGTGGTTCTTCGAGGCACTTCTATTTTGGCAACTAGGTAAGTCTAGAAGAATATTTGCAGAATTTCCTGGAAATATCCACTTCAGAGGAGACGTAGAGAAAGAATATCTCCAAAAAATTTGTACGAAAAAGCTGAGGAGTAAGTTTTCCTGTGGTTGAAGCTAGTTCTAGTGCCAGACCCAAAAAGGATAATTAGGGAGGCCTGGCTCTCTTAAATGCCAAATACATGCAGAGAAGACTTATTGGCGTCTCATAAAGAGGCCAATTTGCCTTTCCCTAGGTGACACGCCACAAAACTATATATGTAAATATGATAGCAGAGACATCATTAAAAGGACCTTTCTTGAAACTGAACACTTAAGAGGGTAGGGTGTGTATGCCATTTTGAATATCAGTGTTAAGGCTTGTCCAGTAAGTTACCAAACAGCCTGAGAGCTGCCATATTTTCCTATGGCAGCTGAGCAAGAAGGCTGTGACCAGCCACACAAAGCAAAAGCTTTTCGCCAGACTCCAGGACTAGAGATGGAAATGCAAGCTCGCCCCCTTGAGACAAGAGAGAGAAAACACGGTGTTCCATTAAAAATAACAGAAAATCAGAGAGAATTCAAGAAGATTTTAACCGGAATCAGTTCAACACTGCCCTTTCCACAACCCTGAAGAAATAAATATTAATATTGTTGTCAAAATAATTAAGAATGGAAATTCAGTTAATGTGATGTTTTGCTGTGAAGTTATTAAAAAAGGGAGAACGGTTCTGATTTACATTGCTTTCTTGATTGGGGACCGTGTGTTAAACGGAGAGTGGACTTTCCCAGTAACCTAATACTCAACATATGGGATTTTACAGTTATGCTTGAGCATATTTGTGCCTGAGTGTTTGGCTGCTAGGACCATCGGCATCCTGACAAGATAGACAGGCCTGCTGAATTAACTGCTCCAAGTGGCTAATAAGCTTATGCGATGAGCATTTGGAAAAGGAATTATTACAGAGATACCTCAATGAACAGACACCCCAGGGAAGCAAGTTCCTTCCTAACGAACCCGGCCACATACTGAAGGGTAAAGAATCCTACAGGACATGGAGTATGCTGGTCCGCAGCCCTCGGGCAGGGAAGCAGTAGTTGGAATTCTTTCCTGATCACCATGGAGCATATTCTCAAAAAGAATGGTCCCAGAAGGCTTTCTATTTTGCACTTAAGTATCCAATGTCATCTCTATACCTAGTCATACCATTCTTTCGGAAATAAAAGGCAGGTCTGGAAAATCTTAGTAATTTCTGCACCAAAAGCCAACTCTTTGGACAAACACTATCTTGGTGATATTTAGCTGCAGGTAACAGACTGTGATAAGAACATGAGACTTATTTTAGTGATTCACTTACGTCCTAAAATGGCCAAAGGAATTTTCCCAACCATCATTGAAAACACAGCAGTATCATATAATGGCTTCAGAGTCTTCGTATGCGTAAGCATCATTCTGGGGTAGAATGCAAAAACCCATCCAGGTGAACTGGATTCCTCAAAAGTATAACCTCAGAAGTTTGACTTTTCTGGAAACCACAGTATAGGAGAAACATTACTAAAATAGAAGTTAGGTCCTAATCTAGCTTAAAGCGTTAATTAGTTGTGAAATAAGTCAAGTCACTTAACCAGCCTGAAACCATCTTCTCCTATAAAGTAAGAATGTTGAGACTGCAGACAGTCTTTAAGGTCCATTCAAATTCTAAAGGTCTCAGAGGTATAACAAGCTCCGTTGTCTCCCCACTCAAATTACTGTCTGATGTCCTCCTGAAGCTTTCATAACAACAATCAAGAAAGAGAAACCACGTCTGGATTTAGGAACCGCCACATGCCACTGGTTACTTAAAAAATGGAGACTGGAGTCCGAAATTGTGAAACTAATTAATAATAATAATGCAAAGCTGTACTTTCCATGTGCCAGGCCCTGTTCTAAGTGCTTGATATATATTAACTCACTGGGGGGGGGGGAGGCAACAAAAGGTAATCGGAGAACCTTGAAACCCGCAATGTAAGAGGGGATAGTGCTGAATATTAAATTGTGACTAGTATTAAAGCGTTGGCAATACTTAATAACAAACCACAACCATAAAATGCTGATAAAATGACTAATGGGAATAGGCCATGGTACGTGTAAGTCAATGACTTGGCCTCCGAAATTGTGAACACTTTTCAATCCAGCGAAGAGGATCTCTTCGGACCACCTACCGTCTACTGAGAAACCTGCAGCATTTAACACATACCCATGTCTTCTAAGAGAATATATGCAAGCATTCATCTGGATACTAATTCCTTTATGAATCATGATTCTAAGCAGTACTGACTTCTGAAATAAGGGTCTGTGTACAGCACGATGGTCAAACAGGTGAAGGGATGCAAAATTCCTTAAATGCTTGATAGTGCCACACTCGGCAGAGGGCTGGATGCACTTTGTCACTTAGGTGCTTAGCGAAGGTGACAGAACAGGGAGGGTCCCACAGGAGCTCAGAATGGATTCTTCATTTACATTTACTACAAAATTGCCATAAATGCACCACCATTCCAGGTTTTCAAGACAGTAACAAAAGATACACAACTTCTTTCTGTTTTAAAACTGGAAGAGGATGATTCAGTGAAACAGTAATTCAAATGAAGCAATGACTGGCCTGTTCCCAAGGTCAACACACAGCCTGGGCATGTGTCAGAAAGATAGGATTAAATAATATTAAACTAATGCCACTCCACCCTCCACTACAATCTCAAGCTCACTCTTTCAGGGTGAAAAGTAACCCTTTTCAGACTGCAAACACACAGTCCAGGGGGTTAAGGCCAGAAGATAAGGACGGGTAAGGAAGCCACGCTCTGGAAAGACTAAGTCAAAAAGCTAATTCAGGAGAGACCCAGACCCGAACTCTCTGTCTTCCAATTCCAACATGCAGTCTAACACTGAGCGTTTCTACCCCAAAACAAACAGAACAATGTGGAAAAGAAAACAAGTGTACCTGCTTTCTCCTTCCCACTGGCACACAAGCATTCTCTAGGCCAGGGGCCCACTGCTTGGTTTGTGTAGCCCATGAAAAATCCCAAGAGTAGGTTTTACATTTTTAATGATCGACAAAAAAACTGTTGAAAAAGGAGTATTTCATTGCAAACAATGAATCATGGAACACTACATCAAAAACTAAGGATGTACTGTATGGTGACTAACATAACATAATACAAAATTATTTTAAAAAAATAAATTAAAGAAAAAGGAGTATTTCATGACCCGCGTGTTATGTGAAGTTTAAATTTTAGGGTCTATCGATAAATTTTACTGGAACCCAGTCCCACTCTTGTTTACGTGCAGCCTGTGGCTACTTTCACACTAAAACAGCACAGCTGACTAGTCGTGACACAGCCTCTACCACAGAGCCTTCAAGTATTTACTCTCTGTCCTTCACCAAAGTCTGTGGGCTTCTTGAACACCTACACAGTGAATACAGTATATGAAGAGTTCAATGGGGAAGATACAAGAGAAACTGAGACACGGGGAACGTCAGCGTGCTCAGGCTTTATCCTTTCAGTTCCCAGCAAACAGGGCAGGTGCTGCAGAGCAACAGGGAGGAGAGGTACGTGGTCAGACGTCACATCAGTACGACAACGCTGTGAGCACAAACATCTCCACTTCCAAGACCCGACCACACACGAACACAGGTTTTCCACAACTACACGAAGTGGAGGCAGTCACCACGCCCAAGGCACCGGTACTTCCCAGCAAGAGACAGGTCACAGACCCCTATGGATGCTGGTCAGAAGCCCTGCTCACAGAGCCTGGGGCAGTCCGCGGGGACACACTCTGCTGTGCCCGCCCTCCAGGGGTTAGAAATCAAGCTCCTGGCTCTCATTTTGGCTGGGTCTGACCCGGGGCCAGTCATGACACTGAGGGTCTAATCCTTTCACCTGGAAAATGAGACAGGCTGACCAACCACAGGAGCATTTTCACTCTCGACTCCTCCAAAACCAGAGGAAAAATGAAGAGGAGAGAGAATGACAAAAGGAAGAACTTAAAAAAAAAAAGTAATGTTTTGTTTTCTTCTTTGTAAGAGACACGATAACATTAGGCTAGAGGTAACCCTCATGGGAAAGCAAAGGGTCTACGGCCAAGCAGCAGGCGGTCCTCAGTGACAGTAATCACTACTATGTTAACATGGAAGGCTAAGAAACAGGCCTTTGAATTCAAGGATGTGAGTTTGTTCCTTCCCTTTTTTAGGGGCTTCTGGAAACAAAGACACACATGTACCCATGCAGGGTGTGTTCTCTTTTCTTTCCCCAGGGACAAGAGCAACGTTTGTCCGAGTGCTGCCTGCTGTACAAGTAGCCGCCCAGGCATTAGTCACGAACATTATCTGTAAGGAGGAGTGGGACACGACGGTCCGCACCTCCCTACCACTGGACTCCAGTAAAATGAAGCTTGTTTATCACGGTGTATACACTTCAAACAGTTTGGGAGGGTATAGTTCTGTTTACCTACTGGGGCAACTGGAAGAAAAAGTACCACGTAACCCTCTGAAGAGCAAAAACAGGGCCCCGTCACGTCTAGACAAAGAAGACTGATTTTTCTGAGGGGAAATATGATTTAGTCTTGTAACTTGATTTTCAGCTTCCAAAGGGTTTTTATTTTTATTTTTTTTTTTATTAACCAGCAAGGACTCTAAAGCTTAGAGCACTGTTTCTCTCAACAAGTTTGTTCCCTTGTTTTAAGTTAATAGCTTGAAACAAAAAGAATCTTAAGAACCTAAAGAAAAAACATTTTTGAAATCTTACTGAATATTAAATATACAATTACCACTACCAGGTATATGAAAACATATATCCACACCAACTTGTACGCAAAGGTTCCCAGCAGTACTATTCACAACAGCCCAAGAGCAGAAACAAGATCAAATGTGTCCCGTCCATACAATGGAGTATTACTTGGCAATGAAAAGACACAAAATATTAATCAATGTTACAACATGGTTCAACCTTGAAACAGTAAGCTAAATCAGAGAAACCAGTTGTGAAAGACCACGTAGTTATATATAATCCCATGTGACTTTCCAGAATGGGCAGATGCGAGAGACGGGAGGGGAGGGACACCCAGGAGCCGGGCAGTGGGGAGGGATAGGCTGCTAATGCTTACGAGGTTTCTTTCTGGGGTGATGATAATGTTCTAAAACCAGTGGTGACTGCTGCTCTGAAATCTACTGAAAATGACTAAACTGAGCACTTACATGGGTGGATTTTATGGTGTGTGAATTATAACTCAATAAAGCTGTTAAGGGAAAAAACTAGTGAACCTTTTTTTGTCACTAAAAATGACATGCTACACATTTTAGACAGCTAGTCGTGAACCCTAAGTTAAAATCTCATTTTTGCTATCAGTTTCTAGATAAAGAACAGTCAGGTTTTAAAAAGAGTTCCTAGATCCTTTTGTGGTAACTCTCATTTTGTGGCACGTTACACATGATGACAAGCTCAAGTCTTGTGCTCACAGGGAAAATCTTTTTCATTACAATCTCCAAGGGATCCATGCAGAAGGGCCCTTTCCAAAACTAAGCTGAACACAGCCACATCGCCACATCTACATGCGATGGGACAAGAGAAAGGGGGGAAAAGACTATTGTTTAAAAAAAAAAAAAAGTTCCCCAAACAAACAAACAAACAAACAAACAAACAAACAAAAACACTAGGCCATCAATCAGACACAAGAGAGCCGGCTAAATACATTGTGTGCTCCTACAGACTTTGTGCCACTTACCGCCTGGGGTGTCAGGCCTTGCTTCACGTCGGGGTCGGGTCTGGGTCTGGCGGCTGCGTCCCCTGTGGCCACCTCTGCAGGAGCCAGGCTCGCCCTGGTATTACTCAGAAAATCCACTTCATCTGCAGCTTTCAAGTCTGGCATTTCTGAAGAGAACAAGGGGGTTACAAAGTGCGTCAGAAAAATCAGTTCCTGCATCTTAGTATCTGTACAACGTCCAGGCTTTGTGTGTTTTGTTTGCTTTTGTGTTAAATGGGAAAGTATTCATTTGGAGCTGGTATCATTTCGGGCCCTGCGCTGGGCTATTCCTTTATCACAAGGTCTGCATGGTTTTCCCCTCGCCTCTGTATGGATTTGCAGCTAAGCAGACATGCAAGTCCATGTCTACTCAACTCCCATTTGCACTACTGCCTTTTCCTGACCGATCCGTGAGTGTGGTGCAGACTGCATATGCAAAAGCAAATTCACGAGCTTTAAGGAAACAGACTAACAGCTGAAGCTAGGTAGTCCATCTTGCTCACCATCAAAGAAGCCAGAGATGTTTATATTTGCAGAGGACAAAGTGGAAAGACCTGTTGAGAAGGAGATAAACCCTTTAAGAAGAGTCTTTAAAAACGTACTGCACACTCTCATCTAACCATCACTGCAATGGACAAGACTAAAGTAGTCTAGTAAGTAATATATTTTTATATTTTAATTTTTATTTCTTCCCCACCCAAAACATAATCACAAACAAGGAATTTTTTCCTTTTTTTTTTTTTAAAAGATTTTTAAGTAATCTCTACACTCAACATGGGGCTCAAACTTACAACCTCGAGATCAAAAGTCATACACTCCACCAACTGAGCCAGCCGGGCACCCCAAGGAATTCCTTTTCTTAAGAAAATATTTTTATATGTTTTCTTTAGAATTATACTCACTAGACCAAACAGTAGTGGTTTTTGTTACCTGACCACCATATGGTAAAGCAAATACAGGAAGGAAGTGATAGCTTGATGTCTGAGGCAAATTTAGGCTTTGACTTTTTTTTTTTTTAAAGGGGGCTGATGATTGAATGTTTAAAATTCACCTTGGCAATACAAACAAAAATAGAACTATCATCTCAATTTCATGTGGAAATTTTTCTGTGGCCAGTTTTAATCTCGTCATGCCACTACTCTGGCAGAAAAAAATGTCCCATACACCAGAGGGCAGAGAAGTTTCTTTCACCAAAGAAGAGAGTTCATGCTAATAGCACATTGTGACACGCCCAAAGGTCTACATCAGGTTTAGGAAAGCTACATTCCTACAGATGAGCACTTACAAATTCCGTAATTTATAATTATACAATCTGACTAGCAATTTGAAAGTGGGCAAACAAGTTTCCTTGCCCAAAGAACAAAAATCTGTGTTACATTTCATAAAATGTAAATGAAGTTAAAAAAAAAAATCTAAACAATCACCTTAGAAGTACTTACTGATCAAAACATTTCTAAACAAGAGTAATTTTTTTTTGGTTGTTGATGACTTCTATTTTACTTATTTGGGGATGTGATTTTTGGCACAACCTTATTATCCTATACGCATCAAGTGAAAATATGTATCTTGGCAAGCAGCGACCAATCAAGACCGCGGACAGTGACTGCTGAGACCCGAGGGGCACCGGCAAGCTGTGCGGGCCTGGCCTGGCTCAGCCGAAGACGGCTAACTTCCCAAACCACTGAGATGAATGCTCAGAATGAGTGCGGGGCTGCACCC
The DNA here is from genome assembly GCF_017311325.1 of Ursus maritimus. Lineage (NCBI taxonomy): Eukaryota > Metazoa > Chordata > Mammalia > Carnivora > Ursidae > Ursus > Ursus maritimus. The sequence goes on along the minus strand of NW_024425230.1, from coordinate 17,273,287 downwards.
CCTCCTTCCACCTGGCAGTTTTGTGTTTTCTCATGTGAATTTCTATTTGGCTTTTTCTATTTGGCAGCATCTACAAACAGAAGCCAGTGCCATGTGGCTCCTTCCAAGTCAGCGGTTAAACCGATGTCTCTTCACTCATAAAACAGTATGCTTAGGGGCGCCTGGGTGGCACAGTGGTTAAGCGTCTGCCTTCGACTCAGGGCGTGATCCCGGCATTATGGGATCGAGCCCCACATCAGGCTCCTCCACTATGATCCTGCTTCTTCCTCTCCCACTCCCCCTGCTTGTGTTCCCTCTCTCGCTGGCTGTCTCTATCTCTGTCAAATAAATAAATAAAATATTAAAAAAAAAAAAAAAACCAGTATGCTTAAATCCATGAATGGAATGTAAACGTCCCAGAAATTACCCTTTGGCTGAGATCACACTCAGGTGCTTTTTCTCTAGGGCAATGTGACCTGGGACTTTCCCCAATTCTGCCTTTTTTTTTTTTTCCTCTGAAGAAAGCACCTATTTCTTGGTCACTGGCTACTTCTCTCTGTAACGTAAGACCATGAGCACTGAACACATATGACTCCTCTTGGTAGCAGAACAAGTAACTCGCCCACACACATCAACCAACCCTAAACCCAGAGAGACTGCGGATACTTCATATAACTCATTTTCCTACCTAAAACCTTTAAATCGTAAAGATCAGTTCTTAGCATCTATACCCCATCTACATACTACTAAAAATCAAAGTCTGAAATTGTCCCCGGTTTCTACCTTTTCTCTCCAGGTTATTAGAGACCCAAACTTCACGTAATTTGCACTTGCTTGGGTTAATAAATTCAGATGACTGAGCCAGAAAGACAAATAATTCCAGCCCATGTGGCCAAAGACACAGCACCCAAATGAAAAGAACACAGCCAGGCATCAGCTTACAGCCACTCCCATTCCTCTGAAATGCCAACCTGCCAGGGCCCCCAAAATAGACTTGTTGTTGTGTCTTATTTTAAAAATTAGAGACTTTTCGTTTAAATCCTGAGACAGTGGCCAAAAAATTCTAGTACTAACAATCCAAAACACGAATAAAACTAAAAACCTCAAGTCACCAAAAATACTATAATACCTAAGGCTTCTTAAATTCCTCAACTGGAAAAAAAGATCATAAACGGTTAAAAACCCTTTATGGGGGACGGGGGAGGACCACTGTGTTTAAGCGGCTCTTTTTCCTAAGCAACTTCTTTTCTGGTTCTATTTGTTCATTTCTCTGCCTGCCCCACCCCCACACTTTGAACACACACTACAATTTCAGGAGAGTTTCAAACACTGGAAGAGCAGCAAAAACAAACAAACAATAAAAACAATTCAGGCTACTTCTTACCTACACAGCCTGGGGGTGAGCATGGAGACTGGTCCTCTGTCTACACCTGGTAATAGGTGGTGGCATCAAAGTACGAATCGAACTGAATCGAACTGACCTTTAACGATTCAGGAATCGTTATACCACCCTGGACTCCAGCTTCGGCTTCAGCCTCCACCCCCAAGAAGAAGTTCTATTCACATCGTTTATTTGCCCCGAGCCACAGCGGTTTCTCTTCGCTCTCTCTGGCCATGGTTACCCACAGATGGAACGCGCTGCTGTGTGAGCAATCTGCTCAGTGCAGCTGCTTCACCAAGATAAGCAGACACGACGTGTGCCCTGTGACAGCGGCTCAGCTCACTCGGGCGGACATCCTGCATCCTATCCCCTGCACTGCGCTCCGTCCCGAATTCCCAGACTGCTGCCCAAAAGCAACAGGCAATGGAACTGGAAGTCGGCTCCGAGGCAGGAAAAGGAGGGCGTTCTCTCCGCTCCCTTCCCCCCGCCCTCCCCAGTGACCTAATACCACCATTTTGGATATAGGGTCATTCACGCAAAACGACACTTACAGCTGTTTCATGAAACCACCCTGACTCTAAATTTGCTCAGAATACAGACTAGGAGGATAGGGAAAGAAAAGTGTTCCAGGTCTGTAAGCAAAACATACTTTTTCGGCACTGCTTTTTACAGTTCTAGAAAAAAGGACGAAGCCATGTGAATAAAAACACCGGCTAAATTCCTTTATCATTGTAGAGCACCTGCGATCAAGACAATTTTCTCGGCAAAACTGCAAGTGCTCTGGTGTGGCAGACAGAGCGCTTATAGGCTCCAATCAATCAAGCCCGCAGTCCACGGGAAGCCGGAAGCAAAATCTGTCCAACCCTGAGAGGACGTGCCTCTCCTGACGGTGGTGACTTGGCAACTTACCCAATGAATGAAAAGACACTTCTAAACCACAAAGACGCCTCCTTTTCCTACCAGCATATCTCTGAGGCCCTTAAGAGAGTGCCCCTCAAACTGCTACTTCTGCATTCTGCTTTGCTTACCTGCCGCCGGCTCAGATCCTTCAGCAGGCAGAGCCATCTTCTCGGGCTCCTCCCTTTCAGCCAAACCCCCTGCAAGGCTGCTGGGGGCTTCTTCACAGACACTGCCCATGTGTGCGGTCCGCCCAGGCAGAAAAGTGCTCCCTTTCCCTGCAGAAGCGCTCTCTGGCTGCTCAGTCACTGGGCCCGACTCTGCAGGACTGGACAGTGACATGTGACTGATCCCCCGCCCAGTGATCAGTGCTCCCGAGGACTTGACTTGGTTGAGGACGGCCTCCACTATGCGACTCGCGGCCTCCTCGATGGAGTCTGCTCTCTCTGGCAGAGGCCCAGCACAGGGTAGAGGGGGAGCGCCCCCTGCCCCACCTGGGGCCTGGTCGCCACGGCTTGAGGGTCCGGCGTCGGCGGGGCGCTCCCTGGCAAGAGGCTGCTGTGAGATGTCCTGTGCGTCAGCATGCACCTGTGCGTCCCCGGAGCCAGCCAAGCCGCAGCTGCGCTCTCCCTCCTTCCAGCTGAGAGGCACCATCTCCGGGGCTGCGGCACCCTGTCGGTCAGTCACACCTTTGTCTGCCAGAGCTCCCGGCAGCCCCAGGATCACAGTCTTCTCCTGGCTCAAGACTTCTGAAGTTGGGGGGTCTTGGGCACTGTGTGATACAGCCTTTCTTCTGGCCCCGACAGGATCTTGTAAAGCATGAACCACGGCAACATCCAACCCATTTCTGCTCACCTCACAAGCAGTGTTTTCACCCTGGGATTCAGGGTTTCGCACTCCGCCATCCAGAGCAGAAGATCGATGGCAAGGAAGAGCCTCAGACCCAACTGGTAACAGACCTGGCAACGGAGCTGAGCTGCTGTGCTCTGCACCCAAGGCTTCCTGGCGTGGGTCTGCAGCCAGACTTGCTCCCGGTGGCACCAGGCTCTGTGCAGCCCCACCTTCAGTCAGCAGCAAGACTGGTGGGGCCACTTCCTTGTTATGCTTCGTTTCTGCGTTCAGGCAGGCTGAGGCTGTGCCCAGTGAATTACCGTGCTCAAAGGCTCTGTCCTCAGCAGCTGAGCTAGGCTCTCCACAGAATCCCAGAGCCTCCTGTCCAGGAGGTGGTGTTCTCTGCTCTTCCTGAAACGCTCCTGAGGAACGAGTGTCTTCCTTAACAGAAGAACAAGTCACTGCTTTATCTGTGCCATCTTGCCCCTGAGCTTCAGAGCTTTCTGGAACCACCAGACCTTTTCCTTCTTCAGTCAGAATGGAATCGGAGGCCACAGTGGCCTTACCCGCACGTAGCAGAGAAGGGTCAGCGCCCTCCTCGATATCCAGAACTTCAGACGCTGCTGAGAGGCAGGGACCCCCATGTTCCCCTCCAAGTCCCATGGGACTGGTATTCCCCATCCCGGGCTGAAGATGGAGAGCAGTGGAGGGCGCAGCTAGGCCTGTGGCACCGTCTTCTAATGGCTGCTTATCAGGATCGCGCGGATCTCCGCCTGGGCCATCTCTACTATCTGCAGCTGTATGCAGTTCAGGAGTTGCTGTTCCCTTTTCTTTCTGGGAGGGGACAAGAAAAAGTGCGTCATCTTTGGTTACTGATTCACTGCCTGGACTGCTCGCCAGAGAAAAAGTCTTGTCTGATGTCACTGCCTGGTCTGACACCAGTTCTTTCTCGGCTTTGGGGACAACTGCCTGTGGATGCGCTTCAAGCGTCTTTGTTAAAGCGGTTCCTAGGTTCAAATCTTTTCCCTGGCCCTTTCCATCTGAAACTTCGAGAGGAGGAAATTCTACCTGCTCCTGGGTGTCTCTGAGAGGGCCCGGGGTGGCTGTGTGAGCCCGTGGACCTTCACAGCAGAAGGCCGGGGGCGGATGCTGTGTGGGGGGTGGTCCTGGGGCGGTGCTCTCAGGCCGGCTAACTATGCCATCACAGTGTCCCGCAGCCAGCACGCCACCAGAAGTCACTGGGCTCTGCCCACGGGCAGGGGCAGCACACAGAGTGTCCCCCCCACTTGTAGAACAGATGGGCGATCTGCTGTTTTGGCTTTGAGTGTGAGATGAATCAGTTTCTGATTTCTGGTTTGGCGTGTCTTTCTGCAGCCTGGGAAAGGTCAGATCAGAGGGTGACGCTGCCTCGCTTGTGCCTGCCAAGGGAGCAGAAGGATCGAGCCCATCTGCAGCAGCTGGAACTACCAGGGAGCTCGGATCCGCGGAAGCCCTAGCGCTCCCTTCACAATTTCTTGAAGTTTCTGTTTCTGCAGCTGTGCCAGGGGAGGCTTCTCCCTTCCTAGACGCAAGTAAAGACTCAGCAGGCTTGCTGCCATCTGGGGAGCCGGTGGCAGAGACACAGTTTGGAACAGCAGCTTTATCTGAAGGCGGTCTTGTGACTTTTACGTCAGAGGCTCCAGCTGTGCTGATACTAGAGTTCTCAAACTTTTCCTTTGTACCTTCCCTTACTTCAAGCACGTCCTTCTGGGCAGCGGCGTCCGCATTCAGGAGACCACATTCTGTCTCCCCTGCAGTCACCGGGATGCTGACTGCCAGTTCACCCCCAGAGAAATGCAGACTGGGAGCGGCGCCCGGTTGCATGCCCACGTCTCCCTGCAGGACGCTGTCTCCAGTGCCTGGAGACTCCTGGTCTGTGGCCAATGCAAATGATTTTGTTCCAGTTTGTCCACTGCTAATTCCACAGGATGGAAAGTCTCCTGTGCCCTCTCCTCCACAAGCAGATGTGCTCCGAAAGTGGCTGCTCGGATCAGACTCGGCTCCACAGTCCAAAGTAAGTGATGACTCTGCCTCTGCCCCTTCGCTCCCCACACCTTTAGTTTCCTTCTTACAGGAACAGTCTGTATTCTCTTCCTCAGCCACACCTGACAAATTGGAGGAACTCTCCATCTCCCCCACAGTGCTCCCGTGGCCGCTCGGAGGGCGCTCAGGGTCTTCGGGAAGAGACGAGCGCTGCTGGCTGTTCCCGGGATCCGACGTGCAGCAGAGAAACTGGCCATCTGCGTCTGGCACGCGGGGCAGACCTGAAGGATCCTGCGCTGTCACCATTAAGGGCACAGGATTGTCCATCTGCTTGTTTGTTTTCTAGGAGGAAATGAGAGATAGTTGTAAAAGCTGCCCGTGGGAAAAGATGGCACTCACACCTCGAAGCAAGACTCCTGCCGAGGGAACTCGCTGCATTCCAGCCCTCCTAAGATCACAGGAAAAGCTGATCTCAAGAAACACAAATACATTTTCTCTTGTTCCTGAGAGCACTTTCCTCTCTTGGAGCTACATATCCACTGGAATGATAAAACGGTCAAGATATACAACACGGCTACTGCCTAAATTATGAACTTATTTTAGAAAAGTAGATGAAAACGGAGCCTCAAAGACCTTACTTTACAAAAGCACAGTGACTACCTTCAGCCGAGAAAGATATTTTTATAGGGTCTCTGAGAGGAGCACAGGCACTTCCATCCCACCTCATGAATATGAGTGAAAGGAAGTCCTAACCAGTGTGGTAAAGTCTTGTCACCTGCAAGGTGCAGACGGATGCTGCTGTGCCCAAAGTTCTTACTGAGAAGTCACACAGTGTCCTCTACTCCTCCAGACGGGCTCCACTCAATCCAGCTTAGCCACTATTCGTTACGGGTTCGTAATTTCAATAACAGTGGCATGGCGGATATTCTTTTGTTTTTGATAAAAGCAGTTCCTCTGTTGTCTAGTACTGAGTATGAATTAAGAACATATCAAACTAATAAGATCCAATTCCTGATTATTCTTAGATAATACTGTGGCTTGAGGATATTATAAATCATGTGGAAACTATTTTCTGCAACTTTACAGTACTTTTAAAAACAGATATTGTCAACTATATGGGAGTCCTTTAAAAAAAACACAAACATGGCTGGTCAACCTGATGGCAAGGCCATGCCGCTGTTAACCAGGAAGACCATGGTAAAGGCTGAAGTACAGATTTATGACACAATGTTGAAAAAAACATAAAAAATAGTGTTAGTCTAAGGTCATAAGTATGCAAAATTTACATGTGCATGTAGACAAGGCTTAGGAAAAATAGAAAAAAAAACAAATACAGCTCATCTTTACAGTGGGTTTGCCTTTCTATCAAGATTTCAGAAATTCTTACAATACTACTATTTTTCAACAAATAAAAAATGATTTTTAAAACATGTTTGCTCTTCTCCATTCTCTAACCTACTGCGATAATCTCGTGCATATCTACTGTGCACTGTCCTCGTTCAAGTACTCCCTCAGAATACTTACAGTTCTCCAACATTAGACTAGTCCTGTCTACCACCCAGTTGATCGTAAAAGTTCATATGTGCAAGTGCACAATGTGTTGTGCTCAACTAAAGTCTTTCTAAGAGAGCACAAGAAAAATGGGACTTCCGCTAAAAGCTTCTGTGCTGTGCTCCGCAGAGGGTTCAAATTTAGATTGCTCCCATTCCTGTGAGAGTGTAACCGTCTTCTAAAGATCATGAAGGCAGGTCAATCCATTTAATAAAGGGCAAACGTTACAGGACAGAGATTCAGGGAAACAAGTGTTGGTTTAGAAGCTCTTAACACATGCATCCTGTCAGAGTTTTAACTTCTCATAGTTTCCAGGCAGATATTCCCATATTGTGCAGTAACCCTGGCACCTGCAAGCTGGTATTTTCAACTGGATTATCATTCACCTAGTAAGAAGAGCTCCAAGGGAAAATCGGGCTTCTTGGCAAGCCGTTCAGAGGAAAAGAAAATGACACCTGTCCTGGAACAAACACGACTGAGAAAGGGAAAGGCAGGCACATCCCACAGCCCTGCTATGAAGTGTCTTGGCCTGCTGGGCTCAAAAATAATGCCTGCTCCCAAAGATGCCTCTGGTACTGAGCTGACCCCAGATGACCTCAAATGAAATTATTGTCAAGCTTTTTCCAAATCAAATCAGCTCTGAAATAAACTGGGTGGAAAAATTATCTAAACTTAGCCTTTCAGATGTTATGGCCAAGAGACATGTACCCATATGACGTTTATATTATCCATAATAAATGCTACCAGGGAGTCTGTAATGTTTTTACGTCTGGCAACAACTTTATCTTGAAGGCTTGAGTGGATTATAAAATCTTTATTTTTTTAGTGATCTTTTTACCATTCAACTATCAATTTAAATATAGTAACATTATCATCACTCACTGAAATAGTTGTGAAAAGGCTTTATTTTTAAGTAAATGTGGTCCTTGTTCTTTAGCAACAATCTCAGGAACTGTTTTGTTCATTTAGCTTTATAAAGCTAAACTGACAAATTTATAAACAGACAAATTTCCTTTTATGCCAGGAAAATTGAGTTCTAGTTGTTGCCTATTTCTGTATCTGCAGTGTGTATGCGTATCTCTCATTATTTCAAAAACCTGGCAAAAAGAAAAGAAAAATTCCCAGTCCCCTGCTGCTGTTCCATATCTATAAGCAGTAACATCTCACACTGCTAAAACTGCTTTAGGTTTCACATCTTTGAGGAAAGCACTTCTTTGTTCTAATTACAAGAAGGTTCACTGGGGGGGAAAGTGAGGGCACAAACGCCTGAAAATGGACTTTTTCTTCCTTACCATTAGCTGCTGTTGGATGTTCATAAGTTTAAAGATATGTCCAGTGCAAGTGTCTCCAGGAAATGGGGCTTCATGACGTGACTCGGACTCAGAGGTTACTGTATAGATGTCCAACTCTCGATGGTGCCTCACAAAACAGTCTCCATATGGGATCTCACAGGACAAACTGCTCCAGGAGTCTGGCTCCCCAGCATTCTCCCTGTAAGCAAGCAGGGTCTGGTTAGCATACAAAGGTTCTGCTCCCTCACCCCTGGCAGAGCTCTTCCCTCTCAGTCTCAAGTACAATCCCTTACCCCCTGCTGTGCAGGCTCTGCAGCAAAAATCTGGTTTGTACAGTTCCCGAACAGCATCTAACTATCTGTTCCATCCGCCTCATAAGAGGTCACAAATGGATTAAATGAAAACTGCAGGATTCTTCCCTAAGAATGTTCTTTTGATCAAGATAAAGAGAGGTCTGTGAGCTTAAAATAGTTAATATTATGCTAACAACCAACTAATGAGGAAATGTAAGGAGGATGGGCTTAGCCTGGTTTTCAATAGAAGCAAGGCTTATATTAGGCATTTCTCTTAAATTGGGTTGTACCATATGCTATAACTACAGTCGACTGTACTGGGAGGGGAAGAAGAAATCACTATAACCCATGCAAGGGCACTCCAACTTTCATTAACGACTCTCGAAGTCAACTATGTAGACAAAGACTATGATGCCAATCATATTATACTTGTCAATACAACTATGAAGAAGCACTTGGTTCTAAGAACTTCAAGTTAAATTTTTTTTTTAATTTAAAAAAATAAATGACCGTGCTCAACTCATATCATCATAAACATACCTCATCTACAAATAAAGCCAACAAAGGCACAGGTATGTAAAGAAGCATTTCTGGGACAGGCCTCAACACATGAAACCTCTTTATGAACCAGTAGATTGGTAAAGTATCCCAGAGATTCTGGAAGAAGGAGGAAGGTGATGTTTGAGATCATTACGTTTTAAAATGGAAGAAGTAAATAGAATCAAACATGAAGAAGAAAGACACTCCCCCCACTGACAAAGAGGAGAAGGAAACCCTCTCTGCCGTGTTTTATTTACTAAATCATACTGGTCTGTCAGCAACAACTCACCAGATGGTAACTGGAATTTGAAACTAACTCTACGCTGTATTCTGAAGCCTAGAACTGAGTAATCGCATGCTGGCCAAAGTAATAATGAAGGCTGCTCCGAAAGAAAACGACTGCACTGTCGTTTCTCCAGAGTGACACCCCAGCAGTTGCTGAAAATGAAGTAGCATACGCTGTGCTCAGTCTTTTACATACTTGCCAAGCTGCTCTACTCAGACTGAAGTGACCTCAAGTGGAAAAGCGCAGCTGACTCTTGAGCAACGTGGGTTTGAACTGCATGGGTCCATTTATACACGGATTTCTTTTTCCCCCTCATAAATACAGTACAGTTCCGTAAATGTATTTTCTTTTCCTATGACTTTCTTAACTAACATCTTTTCTCTGGCTCACTGGATTGTAAGAATACAATATGCAACACATGTAACACACAAAATTTGTGTTAATTGGCTGTTTATATGTTATTGGTAAGGCTTTCAATCAACAGCAGGCTATTAAGTTTTTGGGGAGTCAAAAGTTTTATTTGGATATTTGCCAGCATAGGGGGTTGGCGCTCCTAACCCTCGCATTGTTCACAAGTCAATTCTACTTGTAAGACAGTCACTTAAAAGTTCAACTGAATGACTCAACTAAGAAGCCAATCAGCTACACCAAATGAGGGGGGTGGAACAGCTCTGTAAATTCAGCTTTGAAGCTTGGGTTGACACTGTCACGAACTCTGGGTAATGAACTGACAGACATAACTAGCATACCTGATTGCTCGGATTACCACATATAACCATACCCTAATAAAACAAAGGCCTTTGAAAACACAACTTGATTTATATACCACCACTCCACTGTGAACCAAATATAATAAGAGAACTGCGTGCTAAAGCAGGGGCAATTAAAAAGTGACACAATCCATTCCCAGCAAAATGGAGTTTTCTACCAACCTCGCCATTACTACTTCTCAAACTATTTTCTTCCTACTACCTAAACCTTGAGAAATTCCCATCTGTAACCACAAACTATTTACCTTCTACGCCTCCCATGCTCTCCTTCCAGAGGAATGTGCTTTTGTTGCCACAATTACCCCCAAGTGCTAACCCTTCAATCTCCCAATTCCTTGTCCCTGTGAATCTGTGTTGCTTCCTAGTCTGTCTAGATACCAAAGACCAGTCAGTGCAATTATTCTTACTGATTTCATGAATATCTGGGGCAACCGACACTCTTCCAAATCCATTTTGCCTGCAGGTCTGGGTAAACCCCACCATTCAGCAAGTATTTATGGGCCAGGCAGTATTTCAGGTGCTGGTGATACAAACCAAAATTTTTAGTCTGTTGGGAGTTTATATACTTAGCAAGGGAGACAAGAACATTCAGATTAAATAAAACATCTGGCATTTCTGAAGACAGCAAGTGCTACGGCAAAAAATAAAGCAGAGATGAGATGAGGGTTGAGGGTTGCAATTTTATTTTTAATTTAACTTTATATTATTTAAATTCAATTAACATACTGTATTATTAGTTTCAGTAGAGTTCAGTGATTCATCAGTTGTACTTAACACCCAGTGCTCATTACATCACCTGCCTTCTTAATGTCCATCACCCAACCCAGTTATCCTATCTCCCCAAGCCCCCCTCCCCCTCCAGCAACCCTCAGTTTGTTTCCCATACTTAAGAGTCTCTTACAGTTTGTCTCCCTCTCTGATTTCACTTTATTTTTCCCTCCCTTCCCCTATGATCCTCTATTTTGTTTCTTAAATTCCAGATATAAGTGAGATCATATAATTGTCTTTCTCTGACTGATTTCGCTTAGCATAATACCCACTAGTTCCATCCAAGTCGTTGCAAACGGTTAAGATTTCAATTTTTGATGGCTGAGTAGTATTCCATTATATATATATATATATACACACACACACATCTTCTTCATCCATTCATCTGTCAATGGACATCTGGGCTCTTTCTATAGATTGGCTATTGTGGACATTGCTGCTACAAACACTGGGGTGGGGTGCAGGTGCCCCTTTGAATCACCATGTTTGTATCTTATGGGTAAATACCTAGTAGTGCAATTGCTGGGTCGTAGGGTATCTCTATTTTCAACTTTTTGAGGAATCTCCATACTGTTTTCCAGAGTGGCTGTACCAGCTTCCATTCCCATCAACAGTGTAAGAGGGTTCCCCTTTCTCCTCATCCTTGCCAACATCTGTTGTTTCCTGACTTGTTAATTTTAGTCATTCTGACTGGTGTGAGGTGGTATCTCACTGTGGGTTTGATTTATATTTCCCTAATGCCAAGCGATGTTGAGCATTTTTTTCATGTGTCTGTCGGCCATTTGTATGTCTCCTTTGGAGAAATGTCTATTCATGTTTTCTCATTTCTTGACTGGGTTGTTTTTCGGGGTTTGAGTTTGATAAACTCTTTATAGATTTTGGATACTAGCCTTTTATCTGATAAGACATTTGCAAATATCTGCTCCCATTCTGTAGGTTGCTTTTGGGTTTGGTGTTTTTTGTTTGTTTGTTTGTTTGTTTTGGTTTTGCCAACTGTTTACTTTGCTGTGCAAAAGCTTTTTATCTTGATGAAGTCCCAACAGTTCATTTTTGCTTTTGTTTCCCTGAGGGTTGCAATTTTAAAGGTGGAAGGACTCACGGAGGTAGCTTTTTTTTTTTTTTTTTTTTTAGATTTATTTATTTATTTGAGGTAGAGAGAGAGAGAAAGAGAGAAAGAATGAGCAGGAAGGGCAAAGGGAGAGGGAGAAAGAATCCCAAGCAGACTCTGAGCTAAGCACAGAACCCAATATGGGGCTCAATTTCATGATCATGACCTGAGCTAAAATCAAGAGTCGGATGCTTAACTGACTGAGCCACCCAGGCACCCCGAGGTGGCATTTTAAGCCAATAAGTTTTGTGCTCTGTGTGTAGCACTGTATAAGACTTGTCCTATGTCCACTAATAAAATTTGGCAAAGCTCTGGGCATAAGAATGTTTACTGAAACTTTTAGGTAAAATGGTATTAAAAACTAGACACCACAAGGTCAGTAATTAGAGGGCTGTTTGGTGAAAATGAAGACAAAATCTCTGGACTATTACACAGCCGTTAAAAATAATGGAAGTAACAGTCCAGTAACACTGAAATGTACAACATTCAGGGAAATAAGCAAAATATAAAGGGTAAAAATTAGGTAAGTCTAGATGGTAAAATGCATAAATAAAAACAGCATTACAGTGGTCGGGCTGTAGGTTCTCTTCCCCAAGACTTTAATTAATGTTTTTAACAAACTTTTACGGTGCCCTATTGAACTAGGACTCACTGCTGTTGCGGAATGCTTTCTTTCACTCGTGTGTCAGTCAAACTTTCTATAATTTCCTCAAAGGCCCAATCTTAACTCTGTCTACTTCATTCTCACGTGACCTTTTTGCTCTTCTTAGTTGAGAAGATTGAGGCCACCTAACATGAGATAAAACAATCTTCATCCACTAATAAATGCCTCTGCCCACGCCCTCTAACGTCAAGGATGCCTCTTCTCAACAGTGTGCTCGCTCTGGTCCACCTGCCTTCCCAGACTGGGTAATCCTCCCTTGGATGCCTGCAGTTTTCCACACACTTCTGGACTAGCTCTGCACCCCCCCCCCCAATGCAGTTAAAACACTAGCAGGAGACAGAGCAGTGGGGGCAGCAGAGGGGATTACTACTGCCCTGTGTGCCGGGGGAAGTAGCAGCAACAATCTGCACTCCACCCTGTAGACCAGATCTCACCGAGCAATGTGGCTCCTGGGGAGGCATCTGACAACACGGAGACATTTCCTGGCGGTCACTGCCGGGGGGCGGGGGGTGTCGTACAATGCACAGGACCCCCACCACAAGGAATTGTTGGGCCCCAACTGTCAGTAGTGCTGAGGCTGAGAAACGCTGCTGTCAAGCCACTGACCCCCCCCGTCTGTCCTCCCCTCATTTCCGTCTCCTTATGGTCATCCAAAAACTTCAAGGCTCTGCAATTTGGCTCCTCCTCACTCTGCTGCTACTAAAACCTTTTTGTCACAGGTGTCCACGGACAAGAAAACCCCAAATCCAGTGGCCTTTCTCTGTCCCCATCACCCTTGAGTTTTGTAGAATTTTAAAATAGTGACCTGATTCTTCTGCTGCAATTGATTCTCACTGGACACTCATAAAGAACCCTCCTACTTGCCTACAGTTTTCTCGGCTCTCTCTCCTTCTTCCCACATCTTAGATGTGGAGACACAACTGTCTACACTCTCCTACTCTCATTCATCCTTTCCCACGGCCCTGGTTTGTCTCCCAAATCTCCTTCCAGCTGCAAAGTCTGAGCTCCGCCCCACATTTACAACTACTTCAACGTCTTCACCGAGATGTGCAGTGGGCATTCTCAAATTTCAAAACTCAATTTTATGTTCCCCCCATTCCCCAAAGCAGCAGCAACTCCGAACTTATTTCCATGAATGAAACCATTGTCATCCCCAGTAACACCATCTCCTTCCTTCAGAACATTCTGCGCCTTACTTCAATTTCTATAGGCACTGCCCTAGCTCAGGCCTTCACGGAATTATCTGGACTCCTGCGGACACCCTTGTTACAGGCCAGCTGCCCTAGAACCTCCACTGCTCCCCAAATCTACCCAAAGAAATCATCTGAAAGCAAGGCTGATGCCATTTTCCCGCCCAAAAGTTCTGCTGTGCTTCTTGTCCTTTTCACATCAGGAGTGAATCATGCGCTGTGCGCGCCCCTATCGCCTAGGCCTTCCCTTTCAATCTTAAGCATTCTATGAAGCATCCCAGCATGCCAGCTGTCCTGTATGGAGATATAAAACAGAAGGCCACAGAACTTCACGACCAAGGCCATGCAGCTAATAAGAACACCAGAAACACAACCCCCTCTTTCCACTCTACGAGGACACCTTCACAAGCGCGTTGTAGCAGCAACGCCACTGGCCGGCCGCCAACGCTTCCACATTAAGGCACCTACATTCTTCATGTCAACTTATCTCTTCATGCCCTACTCTTTAAGTCATCTTCTACGCCCAACGTGGGGCTCAAACACACAACACTGAGATCAAGAGTCCCGTGCTCCACGGACTGAGCCAGCCAGGTGCCCCCTTTATGCCCTATTCTTGTACTCTCTTCTTCTTATACCTTCTGCAGCCACACTATAAATGTCCGTTCCCCAAGCACACTTCATCAGCCACCGATGCTGGCCTATCCAAAACCCACCCATCTTTCAGTCTGGTTTCCAGGCTTCTTCCATTCTTCTTTCCAGTGATACAGTCTTTCCTCCCCTCTGACTACACAAGACCTTATTCTATTACTGTCCTGTGGTGTTAAAACAAACCAAACCCTCTTTGGGCTATTTAATGGTTACTTATGTACCTGTCTTATCCCTCTCACCAGAATACAAGGCTCCTTAGAAGGATGGTGCTTACTGGAGCTGTGATTTACTGAAGGTTTAAGACTGAAAATCAGCACAGGGTGCAAAAATAAGTGTACAGAGAATCTTCTTTATCATTACTTTCTTTGGCTCAGTAACAAATGAAAATGCGGCCTATCATTGTGGGCCTATGTTCTAGAAAAAACTACACTCTTCCAAAGAACAGAATCACAGAGCAGACAGACATGCACACAGAAGGGGAATGAGGGAACTGGGGCTGACTAGGCATTACAAACCGACTTCCCAACACCGAGAGGGAATGTTTAGCTCACTACCTGCCCCCTCCCTAAAACCACACGCACGCAGCCTGTCCTGTTCTCCTCAGAGCAGTTCTAACTGTGGTGCCACGTTCAGTGTTTACATTATTCTGCATCCAGAAGTGCTGCTCGTAGCTGCTCCATGTAATGTCCTACAAGTACTCTCCCTTTCTTGCCCATTTAGTATTTTCACTTGAATTAAGTTACTTTCTTTTTTCTAACTACTCCTAACTAGAACCTTGTTTGTATGGTCTTGCTTCACAAGATGATATTCCCAAGATCATTCAACGAAACATTTACTGAACACCTATTAAGGGGTAGGCACTGTGCTCAATGCCAGGGCTACAAGGATCAACAGGATAGCTTTCCTCAAGAATAAATGTAAACACACAGCTAAGGTCAAACACGCATTACTGTGAGCTAGCCACAGCTTGGCGTATGGAAGCAAAAAGCAGGAAAGAGTCAAGAGTTTTATACTTACAAGTGTGGCATTTGATGCACTAAATACACCACGTTTCTTCAAAATCACCATGCTATTATTCGTAAAAGTACCATTACTTTATGTACCACTAAGAAGAAGAAACTTTAGTGAATTATGACCACAACATCGTAGCAGTGTTGATCAAAACGTATCCAATTTCACAGCCAGAAAAACGACATCTTAAAAGAGATTAACACAGGTTAGAAACAGAGCCACCTGCCTCTCTGTGTCCCGGCAGCAGCAGTACCAACAGTGCAAGTGAACGGTTCCAATGAGCCCACACGCATCTGCTTCCATGCCATGCTCCGATTAATGCTAACATTCGCCCGCGTTCTGAAGCGTGCAACAAACAGCACGTACATGTGAAGAAAGCAGCCCAAGGCACCTCAGGGGACCGTGGCTTGGTATACTTCCACAGAAACATCTAACATGCTGTTTTCAAACTTTTAGGTAGCTGAACATCTTTGAATAAAATCATTTGTAAAAAAAGAACTGCTTGGTGGTGGGGCCAGCACAGCCAGGGAAGGCAGAGCCCTGCTTTCTTCCCTCCCAGGTGGGCTGGGAGGCTCCCACCTGGAACCTGGGGCGGAGCTAATGCTCTGTAATTCCCAAAGTACAGACTTTATGTACAACTACCACGGTTCCCACTTCACAGCCATTCTCCTTGTTTAGTCTCCTCTGAACTTGGAGAATAACTACTCAGCCTTCTCTTGATGAGAAGCCCTTTCTGGGTCCACGGTTGGTAATTAAGTTGTCCCTCAGTTTTGTGTTTCTACCACAGAGGGGAATATGCCTGAGATTCTAAAATTTGCCTTAGAAATATTACACAAAGATTTTATTGCAACCAAATCAAGTCTGGCGCGACAGAAAAGCACACCCACAAGCTGACTTGAAATTCTGCTTGTTTCTACTAGTGAATTAATAGGCACCATAGCCTCAGCTGAGGGTTTCTGTTGTTTTAAATGGTGAATGGGAGATCTACAGAGGAGGACATGTAAATGCTACGGGCCGTGATCTCTCCCCATTTCATTTCTTTTCTTTCTTTTTTTTTTTTAAGATTTTATTTATTTGACAGAGAGAGAGACAGCCAGCGAGAGAGGGAACACAAGCAGGGGGGAGTGGGAGAGGAAGAAGCAGGCTCCCAGCAGAGGAGCCTGACGTGGGGCTCGATCCTGTAACACGAGAATCACGCCCTGAGCCGAAGGCAGCCGCTTAACCGCTGTGCCACCCAGGCGCCCCTCTCCCCATTTCATTTCTTGTCCCAAGGAGGACACCACCCCTCTGAAAAAAAGAGTACTTTTACTAATTGTGACATTTCTGCGCTATGGGGACTGCTTCGTTCCTACTCCATCGGACAGTACCGAGGTCTCCAAGAATTTCTTAGACTGTCACATTCAGCCAGACCCAGGAACAGACTACAAAACAGAAAAGCCCAGCTGACACCGTGATTACCTTGAAACTTGCAATCACCCCGTGGTAACACAATTTATTGTTTTCAGCCATTGTCAGCAAGTTCCACCTCATCCCGAGTTTGCAGCACAACCCCCAGGGCAGTCTCCCGCGGAGCTCTGAAAGCCCTGTTGCACTGCACCGTGATGCGGTCTTCACTTCACTCCTCGGTAAGTAACCTCCTCCTTCCGACTGGCTGGGCCAACCCGCCCCTCCTCCCAGCCCCTCCGCTGCTTAATCCCCAGACACGTTGCAGGTACTCAAACAGACGCTGGGATTTCACTCCAGTTGGGAGAGTACAAGTATTCCTCTGTTTTCCTCAAGATGTTTAACATCAACTCCAGATCACAAAGAACTCACTCACTGTAAAGGGAGAAATAGCCTCTAAAGAAGTAACTCCAGTAAAGCCTGTGTAGCAGCAGGAACGGCTTAGAAGGCGAAGCTGGCAAGGAACCAACAACACGCTGTGACAACTAGACCCAGTGCACGGTCAAGGTCAGGGGAAGACCACGGCTAAAAAGATACTCTTGGGTAGTTGGGCAAAAAGGGAATATAAACCACATATGAGATAATATTATATTAATGTCGTATGACTGATAACTGCACCGTGATAAGAATATGCTGAAATACTCTGGAATAAGGGGACATGTCTGCAACTTATCCTCACAAGAGTTCAGTAACATTACATGTATATAAATGCACCGATAAACACAACAAATGTTAGCAACTGGAGCATTTCCATGAAGAGTATACAGGAGTTCACTGTTCCATTCTTGCACCTTTTCTGGGAGTTCAAGATTTTCCAAAATAAGTTAAATATAAAACATTAACTTAATAAAAGGCAGAGGTAACGATTCTTTCACTCTGTGATCACTATTTAGTTAAGGGAGGTAACAAACTAGTATGATTTGGGAATCTACGAAGAAACAGGCAGGTGCTTTTTAGGTACACTATTTGATCCTCGTAAGAATCCTTCAAAGAAGTGCTATGCTTAGTTCAGGGGAGAGAAAACAGAGACTCAGACACGGTAACTCACTTGCCCAAGATCTGCCACATCCATCAGCAGCTTGATAAGCCTGGCTTCCCAAGACAAAGTTCACCACTGACAAGAAGTGAGAGCGCGGGCTAGGTGCTTCGCTTCTTTGCACATGCGTTCTGATCTGTAAGAAGACGGTCAGAGACCCTCTGCAAAGTTGCTGTGGCGATTACAGGGAGCAGCAAACAAATTATCCAATGCTGCTGGGCACAGAGTGGGCGGTCAGGAAGCATCAGTACTCTCCCTCCTGAGCACTCAGCTAGGAGGCCCTGGAGTGATGGATCTGCAGCCAGGCTGGACCGACCTCCAAGCCTGGGCCCGCCCATGATCTCCCGTAGCATTGCTTTAGGTGGCAGTTGGCTGCCCTCTACGGGACCCCCCCCACCACCGGCTGCCACAGCAGGAAGCACCTGGGGTCACCTGAAGTCTGCACGGAGCAAAGAGGCCTTCAGCGGAAGAGTTTCTACACAAATTCAAAGAACGTCCACTCCCGGCCCAATGTTTCCGGCACACTGGCATTCTCTGGTGAAGTGTTCCAAAGTCCCCCACCTGCCCACTTACTCCCCTTACTCCAAGGCAGCCACAGATCAATCACGGCCATTCTCAGGTGCCTGACAAGACCCAGACAACAGGCAGGGCAAACCGCACAGTCCAGAGTCTCACTGCCCCGCTCTTTTCAAAATAAGCACATTCCTCTCAAACGAAAGACAGCGCCAACTGTGACATTTATTCCTTCAACCTATTTTTAAAAAATGGCACAAACCGTTCACCTCATTTTTCACAAAAGGGACACTAACTGGCACCTACCCTTCCCTAAGGGGGAAAAAATATTCTACTTGCCGTAACAAATCAACATAAATTTATCTCATTGCATTGAATATAGATTTCCCTGGAGGCTAAATCGCTGGGTGATATCCTAACAAAGGCTGTTGAGCTGTGAGTGGAATCCCCTTTATATCATGGTCTGGTCTAAGCTTAGTTAGCTTCCAGGAGCCAAAGTTTCTTCACCTGTTTACAACAAAGTGGCAATAATATCAGCTTTCTTACAGAGTTGTTTTAGGGATTAGAGATACACTTCTATTACACTGGTTTCTATTTCCTTTCACAAGCAAGGGGTACACACCCTAGTCACTTCCTCTTACAGCTGCATTTGTTAATGGTTTTAAACAACGTACCGAATGTTGAGCTATGGGTTTTATATATATCACCTCATTTATTCTTTCAACTATGCTTGAAGGAAGATATTACCCCAATTTGCAGATGAGGAAACTGAAGGTGTGAGAAGTTTAATGACCTGCCTTGCAGCTAGTACGTCACGGAGCCAGAACTAGGGCCGACGCTCTAAACCACCACACAAAACCACCTCTGTTATTTTGCACCAGAAAATGCAGATTGGTGAAGCCCATGAAGTATTTTTAACATACACTCTTTGGGGGGTTAAGTCTAGGGGGTGCAGGCTCTAGATTACTGCGCGTTACAGATACGACGTTATAGCTTGTGGCCCATGGCTTCCATGGTTCTTTTTCTCTTTTCACGTGGAGAGGCTACTTGGGCTTTCTAACTCAATCGCTCCATGACTTCTGGAATACTTTGCTCCTCTGACAGCAGAAGTTCTGCATTTTCTAGTCTCACCTTACTGCACTGTTTTCAAGATCTTAAAAAAAAATTTAATATCTTACCATGATATTAATTATATTTGCATAAATATCTAACATATCAACATTCGTAGGATAAGTAAAAATAAAAGTTAAGTCAAATTTATACTAGACTGACATCTAAATATTTACTGATGACATCAACCTACTTAGTTGTTGATTTCGCTCACTCAATCAGATTTAAGCCACCAACCTGATTCAAATAACTGTCAGGAATTAATTTTCAGAAGTAATGTTAAGTCTCATTTTCCCACCAAGGCAAAGTTCTTAAATCTTAACTGCATTTTAAAATTACCCGGCGAACTTTTTAAAAATCCTGATGTCCAGATCACACCTCACACCAATTAAATAAAAATCTCTAGAGGTGGCCCTTAGGCATCAGTAGTTCTTAAAGCTCTCCAGGAGATTCTAATGTGTAATTAAAATCCTCAGAGGATTCTAATGTACAGCCAAAGCTGTAAAACACCACATTAAAGTAACCTACAGGTGCCAGTTCATTTTAAAAAGAAAAGCACAGTCAAGGCTGGCAAGACTGCAATAAATACTGAAGTACTGTATCCTTTGACCTAATTACACAAGTCCTCAGAATTCAGCTTACAGAAATAATTTAACAGAAGCAAAAATCAATAGGTAAAAATGAGTCTCACTGCAGCCTTCATTACTTAATTTCTGATTTTTTAAATGTTAAGACTAACATTTAACACTGGGTAAATGGTTTAAATACTCGAGATAAACAAAATACTTTAGAGCGCCTCAAAAACAATTGTAAGACCACAGAAATAGATAAGAATAGGATAAAGTAAAAATATCAGAACACAAAATAGACAATCAGCTGCACTGCTGAAAAAAAAAACAATGCTGGGGTGCCTGGGTGGCTCAGTCAGTTAAGCATCTGCCTTCGTCTCAGGTCATGATCCTAGGGTCCTGGGATCAAGCCCCATATTGGGCTCTTTGCTTAATGGGGAGCCTGCTTCTCCTTTGCCCCTCCCCGTGCTCGCTCGCTCACTCTCTCTCTCTTTTTGTCTCTCCCTGACAAATAAAGAATATCTTTAAAAAAACAATGCAATGTGGGAGTTAATACCTGAAAATAAAATAAATCTGTCTTACTGATGGCAGTATTATGAATAATATTATGTCTAACTTAAAAAAAATGCTAATTCTCCCTTCTTGTTGTCCTTCTTGCTTCTGGCCTACGTCGGAGGACTGACACAGCATAGGGCAGGTGTCACCACGAGCTCTACTGCAGGCAACACAGAGAAATAAACCTGAGTCTGGACTCGGACACACTTATATTTAATTCATCCCCAGACCAACACCAGACTAACACCGTCCCCAGACCAACATCAAATGGATCCTCATCTAAGAGATAACCCAACTGTCCAATCCCCACTCACTCAGTAATGCACTTTCTCTTTTTTCCACCCTCTCCCTCCCCAGATGACTGAGGCCATCTCAGTGATGACACAGAGATTCCTATTTAAGTAGGACTGGGATTTCTCTTTCTATAAAGCTAGGTTGATCTCTCGCAGAACATGATTCTCTGTCTATTCCATGACAGTTACTGACTTCATAACTACTTACTGTCCTCTACATACAAAGTGCACTTAATGAGAGGAAAAATACAGGCACGTGAGAATTATCTTGAAAGGGAGACCATTATCACTGTGACTAACATCAAACTCCAGGCTGGGGAAAGAGACAGAAATGCTTACAAAATAATCTGAAACTTGGAAAGAATAATAGAACTGGATAAAGTAATTTGAAACTGATGACAGAAAACAGATCAGGAAGAAAAGTCCAATATTCAAACACCAGAACAGAGATAACACATCTTTAAAATGTTAAGTTTCTTTAGCTTTCTCATGAAGCAAACACACAGAACAAAAATCAAACAGCAACCCTAGATGTTCACCAATTTAAATAATCTAATCACGACAGAGGGCAAAGAATGTACATCCATTTCTTCCAGTCTTATTTCTGAAAAGCATGTGAAACTCCATCTAAAAAATTAAGACTTAAATAAGAATCTGTAACTTCAGGTAGTGGTGACCATTAAAATCAGGTGTTAATTTAACAAGCTTCCAATGGAGAAGCTGCCACAATTCTACAGACAAGTGATTTGTTCTACTTATAAAAACCAGTAACTTTAATCACAACGAAGTCATCACTCTGTAAACTAGCTTTTTCCAGTTCAGGAAAAAGAAAAAAGCATTCTTGCTCATTAGTCTGGGCAGGACTCTTCAGACATGAAGTTCACTTGACTTTATATAAGGTTACTCTCATTAAAATTTAAGAAAAGAACCGATACTAAGTCCAACAAGCTTCTAATGAGCTTGTGTATTTTTATATAACCCACTGCCCTGAGGCAGCATTTTTCATAAGTCATTGTTGAAATGGATTCATCTTATTTAGAAGCAGTTAGACAAATAACATATGTCAAAATAAAGAGACAACGTCTCTTTCACAGACTAGACGGGACTTTTTTCAGGTCTCTCTTCTCTAACGTGCTCCTTGCGCAGCAACACAGAACATGGATCCGCTCTCCCTGCGCACAGCACTGCACCATCACTAGTTAGGTGAGTTCGAGGACAGCTGCTCAAGCTACTGATCAAGGACCAGATTTAAAAAAAAAAAAAATTCCAATTCATTACAGAAGCAAAAATTCTAAAAATGAATTACTAGAAAACTAAAATACACAAGATACAAAACTGAAGCCCAAAGTTCTTGTTAGATTGAATGGACTTAAAATGACTCTGTCAACTTACCATACAAGTTTCTAAACACATTCTCTCCACTTCGCACTGATCTCATCACAGATCAGTGACAAAGAACGGGCAGCTCAGCACTGAGCCGGGCCTGCCTCCTTCTGAGCAGCAGTGGGTTACAACAGCGATTCCTGCAGACTGCCAGGAACCACGTTTTACATTCCTGACATCTACAGACCCTGGCGAGACAGGCAAGCAGGAAAAAGAAAAGTCACGGCACAGACGGGGACATGGAACGTGGAACCAGCTACAGATGCGCTGGATCACGTGTCCTCTTCTCCCGCGGTACACCTCACAAAGGCCCGGGCAAAGCCAAACACTAAACTCAGTACCGGTCAAGAGTTTTTTAAAAGTTCAATCCAACTGGTGTTTATTATTGTTTTTATAAAATCAAAAGCATCCAAATATCTACTTAAACAGCCATGTCACAAAGCGCTTTTGTAATTAATTCACAGACACAATTTCCTGGAACCAAATGTGAAATACTAGGAACGAATGATAGTACATCATAAAAGTAATGCACTGTAAAGCAGAATTGTTTTTCGGAGCACTTTCACCATAAATGTCATTTTTACTCTTCCAAGTGACAAGGGCCAATAATCTGCATAGAGATGAAGAACAACAGCATAAACGAACCAAGGTTTCACACAGCTGAGGGCTGAATGAGGGCTAAAAGAGCAGGGTTTTTTTTAAAGATTTTATTTATTTGAGAGCGCGAGCGTGCGCATGAGCACAGAGGGGAGAGGAGTAGCAGACTCCCCGCCGAGCAGAGAGCTCAATGTGAGGCTCGATCCCATGACCCCGAGATCACAACCTGAGCCAAAGGCAGATGCCTAACCGACTGAGCCACCCAGGCACCCCTAAAAGATAAATTTTTAAAATCTATTCCAAGCAATCTATTCCCAAATAATTTAGTATTAAACTTACGTGGATTAACGAGCTGAAAGAAAAGCTAAGAACAAAATGTTTCTTTTAGATTAAAAAAGGTGTTAAGAGGTATTCTACCTCTAACACTCTAATCTTAACAAAATCATTCGCATATTAGCACATATTTTCTAAAATTAAACACAAATCCCACCTGAAAACTGGTCTTCTCTACATTGTACTTAAGTTCATATTTCAAGATATCTCAAAATACCACATTTCCAGAAAATGAATGACCTAGGTTATACATTTATTCATTCAAACCTTCAACAAATATTCATGTAGTATCTACTGTGTTCCTGGATGCTACGAATAGACGGCTGAATAAATAAGACAGCCAAAGTTCCTACGATCACAGAGCTTCTATTAGACAGGGGTATGGTTACAGTTAGAGATACGTCTTTAAAAAAAATAATAAAACTAGGTGCTTATGGCAGAAACTTCCTGTGGGTGGAGAGAGTGCGTTCTTCACACAGGTGGTCAGGAAAATCTCTGGGGAGAAGGGGCCAGTGATGTGAATCCTATGAAAGAGCCAGCATATGGAGTTACTGGGACAGGACAGAACAGGCAAATGGTTCAGCAAAACGCAAGGATCCTGTGGAGAGAAAGCAACGAGAAGGAGACGAACATCAGGAAATGGAAGTGTCAGAGTTGGACGGGGTTCAGGTCTCATGGGGCTCTGCAGACCATGGTACCAACTAGGATTTTACTCTGAGTTGGGTGAGAAAATTGTGAGGAAGAGGAGAGCAAAGATGAAAATACAGAAGAATAAAACAGTATTATTAGTGTGGTATGAAATGAATATAACTTACTTTAAATCCTCCGAATGACTTTGAGGCAAGGATCAGTTTATTTCCATTTTTCATGTGAGGAAATGACAGGCTTAAGGAATAATTTGTTCAAGTACACGGCCAGTAAGTGAAAGGCCAGAATTTTACCCAGACCTAATTCCGAAACTTCTGTACCTCCTTCCACTGTGAAACTGACCCCCTAACACTGTCCAACGATGACCACATTCAAATTATACACACTGTAAGTCTGATACAATATTTATCAGAAGCTAATCAGGTATATTAGATTTTCTGTTACAAATTTTTTAGGATCCATAGCAAAAAACCCATACATTAAGAAGCCACTCCTCAGAGATGGGGTTATAGCGTCCAAACAGAGTATCCATGGCTGGCCCCAAAACTCAAGGTTATGTACGTGGAACAACAAAATTCAACAAGCACAGAGTGCACTTCAACGAATTTCAGCATTCCCACTGCTATGCACCCATCAACAACCAGTCAGCCTCCGCCTCCTCACCTTACCTAGCGTGATGCAACTCAAGCAAAAGGTCGGGGCTGAGGCTAACATACATGTAAAACCCTGTCAAATCAAGTGCAGAAAAAGAGCATTTTCCCGGTGCTAACACCACGAGTCATTCACGGGGGGAAGTTCAAAGATGCGTCTTCTGGAGACCAGCAAAGGCCAGGTCCAACACCAGAGACCCAGCACTGAAGACCACCGACGCCTCAGTCTGGAAGCGGATACTCACTGCCGGCTGCTCAAGCACCTCGAGTATCGCAGGCCCATCCTGTCCGGGCCCCGGCCCCATGCTGCAGCTCTAAGAGTAGAGAAAGGCGGGCCTCCCAAAGGCGTGTTCTGCTGAGTCTCTTCTGACAGGAACTGCAGCATCTAGTTCCTTGTTTGAGGGTTACTGCAATGTCTTCCATGAAGCCACCGCACAGGAACAGTGCTGAGCTTACCGAGTCCTACAAAATCAACTACGGCACTAAAACGCAGTGGGAGAGGCGAAATGCCAGCCACGGGGAGGGGGAGAGGGGGATCGCCAGTGCACCGCGAAATGGATAGGAGGCTCCTATCTTGGGTGCTTGTGAGGAACTCACTGCTAGACTAGTTCACATCCATGCACACAATATTTGGTTCTTCTCTCCTTCCTTCTCCTTTTTTTTTTTTTTTTTTTTTGGCCTAGTACTGTCACTCTGCCCTCAACTAGTACGGAAAGAATGGAGAGGAAAGAGGACACATAATTTGAGCAACTACTGTGTATCAGCAGTTTGCTATAAATTCTATGCTGTTAAATAACTAAAAACAAAACCTTTCTAAGGTAATGGTCAGAACATGCTAGAAAGTTAGACAGACTTGCTTCGATTCTTTACTCTGACAGTGCCCCACCTGTATGATCTTGGGTCAGTTACTGAAAGTTCTCTGGGGCTCCATTTCCTCATTTGTGAAGTGGGAATACTGGGTTTGCTGTGAGAACAAATAAAGACGCATGTCAAGTGTCGGCATAGTGTCTGGGCCTCCCGAAGTGCTCAATAAATTGTGACTATGTGGGATACTATAGGGCTGGTGTAATTCTAAGGAACAAAAAAGAATGCAGTTTTTGAGCTATATATTTTTAAAAAGGGCACAGAACCCTTGCTTGTGGGTGAACTGTCAGACAACTAAAACCACACCGACATCACCCTACTCCCAAAAATCCAAGAGGAAACTGGGGCTCTTCCCAGCTGTGTCAAGGGAGTGTTACCATTGTGGGTGAGGCTGACCAGGAAAACACATGTCAGAAACTGGATGGTGGTGCAGAGAGATCCTCTTTACACAGAGCTGAGTGGTCATCTTATTTCCAATGAATCTTCCCTCCTAGCTCTCCAGGCAGAAGGATGCGCCCAGTTTCTAAGAACTACACAAGCACGTTCCCATTTTATCCTAAGAGACCTAGGAGGTACATGCTATCATTTCCATTGTACAGGTGAGAAAACTGAGGCTCCCAGGCAATACTCAATCGGGATGCACCGTGTTCGACTCCGCCACAGTGAAGGCTGAACAAATAGCCGGACGCTTTGGCCAAATATTGATTTTGGCCAAAAGGTTTATTTGACATGCTTAGTTTTCCCCCTTAAGAATCATTTTTATTTCTGTTAACAATACACGCAGGTAAAATTTCCAAGTCATTCTTTCTGCAGGTATGCCCTTAAGGAAACTCCAAAATTGACCAAATAAAAATAACATATAATGGTTACGAAAGGTTTATGTTTTCTAGAGGGTGGAGGACTTGTGCATTAAGTCAAAATGTCAAGATCACGTGCTGTTGCCATAGAGAATCTGCTACCAGAGGTTAAGCTGTGTGACTTTACAGCTCTCTGAAGAAAAACGCTCAGGCCTGAAGTTACATGGCACCACGGGCAAACAGGCTAGGGCCGTTTGCGTGCACAGAGCAAGAAGTGCACGCAAGGGAACGCAAGACATACGGAACGGCTTTGTTATTCCAACCAACTTGCAACACCAGTCCATCTTCTTATAAAGTCCAAGGCAGTGTAAAAGTTCAGAGGTTTTACAATTACAAACTGGTTCAAATTACTGGTCCATGACTTAGCAGCTGTGGCGATTACCTTCTGAAATGAGGAGAACATGCCCACTGAAGGGCTGGAGAGAAAATAAAACGCACAAGAATTTATGCAAAGTGCCTAGCACAAATACAATAAACGCCAGCCAGTGCTATCGTCATATAAATACAAATGTTATTCTCTGAAAGTGCATTCTTCAATTTTCCAGCATGTTGCCACACAGGCCAACAATCCTGAGATAACCAGTTGAATGGCTTTCTAAAAAAAAACTAGGAAATGTCAAAATTCTTAAAATGCTTCCATTCAAAATTTACCAAAAAAGAAAAAAAGTCATTGAAAACCAGATCAATGAATCATCGTAAATGACCTTGTTTAGAAGACTGACAATGTTATCAAACATGCTTCCTCACAAAATTCTATCAATAAAGTTTAAAAACATCCCAAGGACAGGCTCATGAAGAATACTAGATGGCCTTGGGCACGCTGTCTAGCCTCTAGAATTTTCCCATTTCTAGAGGAATACTGACTGTATGAACTACACCTCAGAACACCTGCTGGAAGGTTCTAAATGAGAACACACTGAAGCACCAAGGTAGCAGGTATCCAATAATGTGTGCCCCCCTCCCCCCCGCTCCAGTTTCCACTCAGTTCTACCACCTTCCCTCTATCAGAACAGAGACCCAGATCACGCAGTGAGAAAGGGGGATGCATGAATGGACGAACATAAGGATGGACGGACAGATGGGACTTGAGCCAGAGAAACGTAAAGTTTAAAAAAAAAAAAAGTCCTCCTCCCTGGCTACTTTTTTGAAGATAAGTTCGTACATTTGCTTCATTCTTTCCCCTCTCAAGCAAAGCAAAAGCAAAGGCTCGAAACTTGTTTTGTGCCAGATGGGCTACTGAGGACCCACTCGTCAAGCACTTCAAGAGGACCCTGAAGAGGCAATCACTATGTTCACAGAACATCTTGCTCAACAGCACTCGGCTCCATTGTGCAAGAAGTACACGTGAGTAGTTACTCTACCCTCTGACCCTGAACCCAGGTTTTAAGTGTAAACGTGTCAAAAGAAGGACCTGAGAAGAGACTCTGTAGACCCAAACTCTTTGAGAGAGGCCAATACTGACCTACAGTAACAAACCCTGACCTAGGGCCTTGTGTCTGCCAGGCTGGGTCGGTGCTTTGCATACGCACACGTGTCATCTGTACCTGAACAGATCCCTGGACTTTGAGCTTGAGCCTGGCTCTGTTACTTTGCAGCCTTGTGACTTCGGGCAACTCACTTTACCTCATTTTCCTCAATTATAAAATAGGGATAACAACACCTGACCTATCTACTCATTAGGCTGTCGTGAAACCAACGTAAAAAGACAGCTCGAGTGTAAACAACACTGCTTTTAAAACCGTACTCTGGGTAACGGAAATGGGAAGTAGATGTTAGGACCAAACGGAAAGCTGTGAGCCCTTTCCTAATTAAGTGTTCATCATCCTGCATCCTACTGGCCTCTTCCTGAGTCTCTCCTTCCTATCAAGTTTTTGTAGAAGGAAGATTGTGGGCCACAGAATTCTATGGATGTGTGACAGGAGCTCTACCACTTTCAATAAAGCCTCAGGCTAGTTACCTTAGCTCTCTGAGCCTTCATACTTCATCTGTACAACACAAATAAGGCTGATTTCAGCAAGGTTGTCCTCAGATTGAAGCGAACTATTAGCTGTAATGTACCAACCATGATTTCTAGTGTGCTGCAGGCATTCATGAAATACAGAGATTTAGTGAACTGATACAGAAAATAACACGAGGAGGAACATTGAAACTTGCTCTCTGGGCAAATGAAATATTTCAACACTTTCATGTCAACACTCCAGAGTTGACATTCCCTACAGGAATACTCTTCCTGTAAGGGTGGCAGCATGTCAACAATCCCTCACCCATCTGGAGCTCCCTGTTCCGTGACCCAGAGGCATCATATCACAGCATGGAGAGAGAACCAAACTAATTTTTTTAGAAGTGATATCAATTACACGAGGGAATGATTTCAAACTCTTATCAAAAGCAGGGACAACTGCACGCTGCCCAGAAATTCTTTTAAGATTTTGCCAAATTTCTTTAATGTATGAAAAATCATTATGGCGCTAGAAGTAATGGGAAATCAAGGAGAGGGCAATAAAGGACACCGTTTATGAACGGTCACTGTGTTGGTGCTCTACGTACATTCCTTCATTTATTTCTCAAAGCAACACACTGGAGATGGCCCTCTCGTGTTTCCCATGTTACAAACAGGGCTGGGGCTTCAGGAGGGTAAGGGGATCACCCAAGATCATAGCTTCAGAGGCAGATCCTGGGGTCAAGACTCGCCCGCCTCAACATAAATTCTGCCAATCTCTCTACCAACTTCAATTCGCAGAGTACAATAAATATCCCAAAAAAGACACTCGAGGTAGACCAAGTGGAATTTGAGTTTCACTGATCAGTGAACTATCATCTTACTGATTACGCGACTATATGAGAAAATTTACACACAGCACCTTAGAGTCTAACAAAGTATCTGCACAAATCTCCCTCAGGTCTAACAACCTGGTAACACAGGCCAACTAGGTATCATCCACGGGATGAGACACTCAGGATGGGCAGGTGACTACCCACCTTTTTCCAAGTCACACAGGCTACTAAGTGGGGAAGCTTCGCTCGTCATCCCTAAGCAGTTCCACTATACCATACTGTCCTCTCTTCAAGCCAAGGTATCTATTGCCCCTGTATCTGCTCCAAGCAATAACCACCATCTGTGTGACAAATAACCCCCATTCGTCACAGTGCACATGCCAGGCACTTGGCTGTAATTCCAGGAGGTGGGTGTTATTATCCTTGTTTCTTTTCAAGCAGATACAGAAACTGAGGCTTAGACAGTAAAGTTATGTAATGAGTCCACAGTAACACAGCTACAAATGGCAGAGCCAAACTGCAAACTTTGGTTTGACTCCAAAGTCTGCACACTTAGCCACTACCTGGAACTGCCTCTTGGTCTCAGCTCCTTCCCTCCCCCAGATGAGTGATCCAGGTCCCCAGATGGCTTATGTGTTGTGTGTGAGATGTCCCATAGCACCTGGCTCTCACAATCTCTTTCTGGATGACTCCAACGCAACACCCATCTCATGTCACCTCCTAGCCTCAGCTCAACCAAGAGCCTCGAGACTTGGGGTCCCTCCCTCTTCTACCCATCACTACTTAGGAGACCTCGGGCAAGCGGATGTTCAACTAACTTCTCTTCAAAACGAGGAAGACAACTGTGCATCTACCTAAAAGCAAGGACAGCCCTAAGTGTTCTGGGTAAGATCTCTTCTCAGGCAAGACTGGTAACATTTTGTCTAAGGTGAATTTTCAGATCACAAATACATCCATAGTCATAATGCAAGATCAAAATATAAGCTAAAATAAAAGAGCAGTGAGTCAACAAAATCTCTCTGTTCCCTGTCACTGAACTCAGTGGAAGTTAATAATAACAGATTACAGAAAAGGGAAGCCGTCAAAAACATCCTGAAGAATTACTGCTAACTGCTCGGATTTAGTATTGATTCAAGAGTTCTCTAAAGACATGGGTCTTATTCAGATAATCTACTTCCAAGCACAGCAGAATTGATCTTCACACAGAAGTGACTCCGTTTATCAAAATGGATTATCAAAACAAGCCTCAGACACATAAACACAAACAGAACTTGGACCCTAATCAGCACAATGTCGTCTTCCACCACCTCTAAAAAAATAATAAAATACAACAAAAAACCAAGGTAAGCAGCAAGGAATGAAAGCAACAAATTTACTTTGGGAGACATATAAAAGAATTTAAATAAACTTGAATTTTCAGTTAAGACTGGCATGTAAATAGTTATTTTGTAAGAGTAAAAATGTATGTAACCCTACCTCGATTTCTTATTAACTGAAAAGAAAAAATAAAACGAAATGAGCCTATATGTAAACATTTAATTTAAATAAGGGGAGAGGTAAGAACACCCAAGTCTAAAGATTTTAGTGAAGTATTAGATGGTGTCACACAGTGGAACAACTCGTAGCTTTTCACGAACAACCCTGTGAGTTTCACAAGACAAACTCCTGGCTCAGAAACACACGTGCATAAGCTTTTGCCTATAATTTTAAAGGTTGCAGACCCCATGAAGGATGTTCTTGGGCCCCTTGTTCAGAATCCTAGGAGCAGAAGGAGCTCTGGACAGCTTCTTAGGCCATCTGGCTTCTGGTTCTGGCCCGGCCACCTTGTCACTCTGATCCAGTCACTGCCCGTCTGGATTTCACTTTCATCCTCAACCGTTAACAATGATCTTTCCTGGCTCTAAGGCTGAAATTCTAGCAAAGTCTACTAATATCATAGTAAGATCGGGCGTTTTAGAAAAATCACCTCCTTACCATTTTTTATTTGCTAATTTTAATGTCCTACTGCGGTCCTCTATTTGAAGATTTCTCAAGTTGGTTTTCCCTTCAAAAGGAGGTAAGTGGCTTTCGCACATGGAACAGAGCTCATACTATAAAGTAAGCCAAAAAATCTCCAAGAACAAACACTCTTGTTTCCTTAAAGCTGCGCGGCAGTAAGTCTTGTGACACCCTCACCGAGTATATAATAACGCTGTTGTAATCACTTCATTTCCCCATTTGGACGGCAATCCTTAACCAACTCTGCTTCCCAGCAAAAACTCTGAGCTACAAGATTACATTTAGAGGAACTGCTCTCGAACTGCCTCTCGAACTGCACCACGGTTATACAGAGTTAACCGTTTCAACTTCTGGAACAGGGCTTCTCGTCCTCTGGCCCTGAGGCCAACAGCAGAAGGAATCTAATCACTGGCCAGATGGGAAGTACGAAGGAATGGAACAGATCACCCCCTGGAATACTGTCGCAGAAGAGCTCAAGTATCCAGAGCTCATTTGAGATGAAGAGTGCCCCTCCTACTGTCATGGTATCCGAAGCACCCATTAGAAAGCATCTGAAAAGAACCTTCTGACTTGACTAGAAAAGTTATTAACGGGGCAGGTGAAGTAAACAACAAACAAACAAACAAACGACCTGTTTAAGTAACAGTACGTAGCATTACATCCTGAAATCTCTTCTTGGCCCTTTCAGATCCCCCACCTACTCCCCACACACAGCTACAAACGATAAAAAGATAAAAACCAACTAAGTCTAACCTGAGCAAAAGATTGGGGAATTTGGGAATATCCACCTAACTTATAAGGGTCCCTCAATTACTGAAGAACACGAATCCCACAGGGTTTATTCTTGTTCAGATTATGTGGCTGAAAAGACGGGGTGACCACAAAACAGTAAAAACTATGTATGAAACTAGAGAAACTACAACTGAAATTTGCACCTTTTATAAATATTCCAGGGAAAAAGGTCGGCTGTTGTAACGCACTTCTTTCTCTAGTTATACAAGAAAAAAGGACTCTTCAAATGTTTTGACTAACAACTTTCCTTCAAACGACTCTCTAAAGAGTCAGAGTGCCTCACAGCCGAAAGCGCGCAGACACACAGGATTTCCTACCGCCCGTTTCCAGGACAACTCAGCTGCTTTCTCCAGCTACTCCTATGAAGAGACCACAGCTCTTGATTTTAGTCACAGAAATTACATTCAGACCCAAACCCAACAGTTCAGCATATTTTCTGCACGCAATTAGTACATTAAAATATTTGTTTCTAATTAACTTCAGTCTTGAAGACATAACAGAAAAAACTGTATGGCGGAGAAAAACTGTTTTCCTTGTACCAAACCGGGATAAACTACATACATGATAATGGAATGCTACCCTCACAGACAAGAGCTATTCTGAGCTTTCAGTAAAGTAGGAGAGGCAAGAAGCAGTGAGGCAGGGAGAGGAGCCGGTAACATGACTTACGTGTGCGTCTCTCAGACAATGAAGCGGTTAGCAGGAGCAAGCTCGCAAGCCTCCAGCAGAAGGCAAGGCCCAGAGCTGAGGTTTTAATTCCCGGCAAACTCACTCGGAGACGCCAAGTGGGCGGTGCTGCGATGCATCGGGGGTGGGGCCGGGCACGAGGGAAAGGCAACAGGGAGAAGGAGCACTTACTCGGTCAGAAGCTGGTGCAGCTTGTGATAACCCCGCTCCAAGGCCAAGCTCGCAGGTGTCGCTCCTTCCTGGTTGTGGATGCTGAGAGCCCCACGGCCACCTGGCTTCTGCAACAGGAACCACGTCAACCTCAGCAGCCCCAGCCGCACAGCAAAATGCATCAACGTCTCCCGTGGACCACCATCTGTACACGGGAGAGAAAATCAGTATGGAGAACGGGAAAACAACAAGCAAACAAACAGAAAAACAAGTGACGTGTGCATCACCCCTCCAAGTACCTACGATCCTAAAGTTAAACCACAACATAAACAGCCTGACTGTGGCGGGCTACAAGGAGCTCTTGCGTAAAGACAGAACAAAGCTGGAACACAGGGTGGGAAGCAAAGTCTCCGAAGAGAACCAAGCCATTTCCATACTCTGATTTCACACTTGTGTGTGCAATCCATTTATACAGGCAGATTTATAAGGGTGAATTCACACATTTGTTCTCTTCCTTAAACGAGAGAGAGAGAAATGCAGCCTCACAACGTGGGGACCCATGCGGAATAGCTGCTAGGGCTTAGATGGGTGTATCATAAAAGGTATAATTAAAGAAAAAAATAACACCCAGACAGGAGTTGTCTGGTTAAACAGTGAGAACAGGTTCTGCTTGTTAAGTACACACAGGTCTTTTTATTCCCCCACATTAAGGGCAAATCAAATTGTCAGCACTGCCAGCTTTTTCTGTTTTGTTTAATGAAAAAGAAATGCATCTCCGCGCATAATAAGAAAGACTAATTTTAAGATAATATACTAGTAAGTTCAGTAAGAAATACATGTACTTGGGCTTATTTCACCTAAGGGGAAGGCCCCTCTGATACGGCTAGTCACTTTGAAAGTGGTGGAATGAGGAAGGGCTCAGGAGTCCGACAAATCCGGGTTCGGATGTGGTCGTTTGCCATCTGAGACCGGGCCTGATGCATTCTTACCTCTCTGAACTTCATTTCTTCATCCCCAAGTGGGGCACCTTCACCTCACACCCAGGGTGGCTGCAATGAAGGGGCGGAGGCAGGCGGAGCGCGGGGATAAAGACCGGCTGTACAAGATCCTCGCTCAATGCTAGGTTCCTTCCCTTTCCCCACTCTCTCCTTTTGGACTTCGAATTTCGTTCCAGGTTCGCTAACAACCTCTCTCTTCCTCAGGCTTTCTCCTGTGACCAACCCGAGATGGCAGGGCTGCGATACGCGGCCCCAGAGGCTGGGCGGGGCTCACCTCCAGGAGGTGCCACTTCGACCCTGCAGTGGGAATGACGCCCAGGGGCTGTGCCTGCCTCCTCCTCTCATTCTCCATGGCTTCCGTGGGTCTCAACTTCTTCCCTGGGGGTTCCCAGACTTCTTGGAACCCTCCCCGCCCCGTTTTCTCCTTACACTTAAGTCCTCCGTGCTTCTCATGTGATTAGCAGTGAAGAACGAATCCATCTTTGAACCTGGGATTTTACACCGAACCTCACTGCTTTCCAATCAGTCTAGTCTCCCTATCGCCAAGGTAAATTTTCTTAGACGCAAAAGCTACCTTTTGTATTTTACATTTTTCCCACAGAACCACGCACACTGACTAATTCAAGAATTTACAGGGTATTCAGCAGAGGCACATGGCTGGACAGAGGTAACACCCCAGAAGAAACCACTGCATGTGCGGGTACAAACTGTAATAATCACCACCTCAGAGCAGGTGGCAGGGCCAGACAAAAGGGCAGAAAGAACCTTCACAGAAGATCAAATATCACCACCTGACTTGTGCCTTACAGTTGTTCACAAGCACTCTGACGTCCTTATCAAAACCAAAGAGCTAATAAGGCACGGACCAGGAACTATGTGACTTTTTAGAGACTGGTCAATTCCAGCCTTTCTAGGCGACACCTCCTCAAAGCAGTTTTCTCTACACCCTCACCCTTTCTGATCCCTGATTTCCTGAGTCAGCTCCGTATTTACGACTTCTAACAACAAAGCCATGCACCTGCCCAAAGCTGGCACCCTGGTTCCAGCACCTGTGTCCTCCCCAGGCCTGATTCTAAGGTCCTAAGCAGCAGGTGCCACATGTACTTGTAGGTTGCCCCCTTTCTGCAATCAACAGATGACAAGAAGTGTAACTCATGGTCAGGACTGGCGAGATGCCACGCTCTGGGCTATATATTTTGTATTAACGCTTTTCACGCTCTCAGTAACCCTATGAGGTCTCATTAACCTCAGTTTGCAGACTAAGACAGGTTAATAACTTACCAACAACGAGAATCAGCAAGATTTGAAAATTCTGTCAAGTCTGGAGACCATACCCACTCCATTAACTCCATCCTCTTTTTGTAAAAATCAAGCAATCAGGCAAGCGAGCTAATGCTGTGGTTTACAAAAAGCACCTTTTCATGTTTTCCTCCAATAAATAAAAATGTTTACCCAACTTATCCTTCGTTACTGTTTTTATTCCTTTTGTCTCAGTTTAATCTCCAGCACGCCTACAATTTAAGGACCAATTTCTGTAGTCTAGTCTCTATATTCTGTATTTTTGCCTCAGGATCCTTTGTCTTTTCTCTCTGTATTCTGAGAGTTACTCAACTTCGTTCTTCAGATCACTAACTGCATTTCCTGTGATGTCAATTGAGTCCTTTGTCCCCAATTTGAATTTAATTATGCTATGGGATTCTGGATGTCCCTGCATCATTTCAAGCAACTCCCTTTCCATCTTTGCCCTCACTGTGATGCCTTTTTGCAGATGTAATTAAAGCCCCTAATCAGTTGATTTAATAAGGAAGATTATCCCGGATAATCTGGGTAGGTCTAACTGAATCAGCTGGAAGGCTTTAAAAGCAGGGCTGAGGTTTCCCCTGGAGGATGGCCTGAGCCTGTGCTCTTGGGGCTCCGTCCTGCTCCGGATCTCCCCTTCCTGACTCACTGAGGATGACAGCTTTGGCTCATTTCAGTGGGTCTGAGCCTGCCCATGATCTTCTCCCCTATGCCTGCCTTATGAATCTCGGACTTGCTTAACCAGCCCCCACAATCATGTAAGCCGTGCCCTGCAATGAATCTTAATGCATATTTCTCCTGCTGGTTCTGATTCTCTGGTTGAACCCTGACTGAGGGGCTTCCAGCATATTAAGTAGATACTCCCTAAACTTATTTTTCTCCTGGTTGCTTTTCTAATTTCATAATAGGTTTGCCCTCTTTGAGCTTTTAAGGACAAATGGGAAAGCTCTTCTAAATTTTTCTTTGGTTTCTTAAAGAAAATTATACTCGGGGAGTCTTCCATCTGAATACTCATGATACTTTCCCATTTCTTTTAGGTTGTAATTTATTTCATAGACCATGTGTTGGTTGGCTGGCTTTCCAATTTAACCATGCTAAATTGGAAAAATCTCTATGGAGGCCCGGCTTCTACCCATAGAGAAGGTTGTAAAAAATGTCTTAAGTCCCACTTGCCATCCACTTATATGCCTGAAGCACCTGCCACACCCATTCCCTCCGATCTGCAGAGAAAGCGAACGTGTCTAGCAGGCATTCAACCATGAGGAATATGCTGGATTTTCCGCTGAAGCAAAATGTTCTAAATTCTGTGAACAATCTAGCAATCAAAGACTACATATATTTTCCCTTCCCCATCAATCCACCTAAATGCCCTGCTCATAGTATTCTTTGAATTCATATCTATGAGATTCCAAAATCACCATTCTTTCTACTGTTCTGTACTGCCTCTTAGATAAAGCTGCAGTCTGCACGATGCAGGAATTCTCGCACTCCACGGGGAAGGAAAACGGTGGGCCGGTGCGAGCCTTGGGCTTGTAGAAAAATGACACCTGTAGCCTGTCACAGAATCAAGGTTTGAGAGGCAACAAAACCTTTTGGAGCTGAAGTCCTGCCCTGACGAGGAACTGCTTGTCCTGGAACCAACAGATATTAATCCTTTGCCAAGAAAAAAATCCCCAGTGGTCTTTTTGTATTTTATTTTATTTTTTAGCAGCTATGATAGCTGAAAAAAGACGCAAATATTAGTGAGTGTAGCTAAGGAAAGAGTTCCACGGAAGGGGTGTGGGAACTAAAACACCAAACAATTAAGGCTGAGGTTCTAGTAACCAACAGCAGATACACAGAACTGAGAACGCCCTGGCTGTTTTTGGTGCAGTCTTTCTTAAACTCGTCTAATGCTTCTCTCCACCCAAATTTCTCCTTGTGGGGAGGATTCCCACCCCCAAAGGTGATAAGATCTTTTCATTCAGTCACACAATACCGTGACTAAGAACAAAGATTTCCCCCAGGACGTTTCTCCTCCTCCCCTTTCTTCAGAGCTAGTCTGCAGTGGGCCGGCCCCTGCTACCCTAGAGGGTCCTTCAGGTGAAAACCATCTCAATTCACCACTTTCACCAGCCACCCTGAGAAGCAGAGACAAGGAAGTGAGACTTGATTACTCACAGGGAAGATCTCCTTGCCCCACCATTCACCCTCCACCCAGATGCATCCTTATTACTGATATTTAAAGCAGAACCAAGGCCAAAAGTACAGCATAGAAGCCGTTTTATGTAACTAGGGATGGAAGGACTAGACGGACAAACTCTCTCTCATTCGTGGTTTAAAGTGAAGAGTAACTTTAGAGATACGTAAAAGCAAAAACAAAACAGTGTCATTCTGCTTCCAAGAACCATGCTTTCTAGTGCTGTCCTGTGGTAGCTTCCTATAGGACATGTTACTATCTCTCAACAGAGCTCAACAATGTTCTGTCTCTAATAGATCACTGGATAGTGGTCAAGGTATATTCAAAACAAAGAGCTTACACACCAATACACACTCTCCCAATAGGTCTTCCTCCATTTTACAGATAAAGAAACTGGGAAACAGAGAAGAACTATTTTGCACAAACTCTTGGAGTGTAGCCAGGCTATAAACAAGTGGAGCCCACTACTATGCCCTTCCCATATTACAGCATCAAATCTAAACCAAGAATTAACGTCATGTTCATGCCTGCTGTGCAGGGAGACCAGCAAGCCCTGAAATAATGTCAATTGTTTCAGGTAGGCACCTATACGCACTTCTTCTTGAGGAGAAATCTAAGCTATTTCCAAAGGAGTCACTGACCTGAAAAAAGTTAAAAAGCACTGCATCTAAACAAAGAGTGGGAGGATTAAACACAAATCTTATATGACCCCTTTGTGCAAATATCAGGCTGGGACAACTGTAAACATCCTAGCTTTCAACAGCAAGTAGCCCTGTTATGTAACAGGGTGCCCTGTTTACCTGTCTCATTAACCCAGGCAACAAGCCTGCTTCGTACCTTCTTCCTTATTTAAGTACCTTTGCAACCCACTGATATGAGCAGAATGTTCCTTTACATTCGTCCCTTCGCAGCAAGCACCTCTTAACTGATGCTACGCTGCCTTTAAAGTACCCAGTGGGGTAGATTCTAATCCACAATTAATGAAACAACTTACACTGCAGAATGCAAATCTGGCCCTTGAAAGAGGTTCCTGATTCCAGTTGCTGATTTAAAGGTAGGTCTATCAAGTTCCATGCATGCCTTTCACCTTGCAAAGTATACATACCTAACTTGTTCAATTTCTTTTTGTTCTTTTAATTATTTGTAATTTACGTACAATAAAGTTCACTTGTGGGGGGCGTGCAGTCCTATGAGTTTGAATGCACGCGTAGATTCTTATAACCACTACCACCACCAAGACATAAAACCATTCCAACATCTAAAACTCCCTCATGACAGCCCTCTGCTGTCAGACCTCATACCCACTCCCAGCCCCTGGCAACTACTCATCTATTTTCTGTTCCTATAGTTTTTCCCCTTTTCAGACTATCATATAAGTAGAACCATACACTGAGAAATCTTTGGCAATGGACTTGTTTTACTTAGCAAAATGCATCCAGGTTGTTGCATGTGGACCCCCAATAATTTGTCCCCTTTATTATTTTCAAATTTTATCCCCCCCTTTTTCACTGCTGAGTAGTGTTCCATGGTATGGATATATCACTACTGGTTTATATATTCACCCAATGAGAGAGATCTGGGTTGTTTGCACTTCTGAGTGATTAGAAATAACACTGCATATCTGTGCAAAGATTTTCTGAGTAAATAGAAGTTTTCATTTCTCTAAAATAAACAGCCAAATGTGGAACTGCTGGGTCATATAGTAAATGTACACTTAACCTCATGAGAAACTGCCAGACCATCTTCTAGGGCACCCGCATCATTCTGCACTCCCACTTGCAATGTATGAGATGTTGTTCTGTGGCCTTGCCAGCCCCTGGTATTTCTGATTTTACCCTTTCAATAGGTGGGTAATGGTACCTTACTGTGGTTTTAATGCACTTCACTAACTATTCAAACTTGATTCAGCTTTTGCTAGTACCACTTGCAAATTTTGTGCAACAGAAACTGAAGAAGCACATGGCAAGTCCACAAAAGTATCAAAGCTGGCCAGTTCCCTATGAAAGACAGGGAAGCCGAGACCCAGAGAGGGGAAGTGACAGGCCCAAAGTTTCAGACCTGTGCTTTTTCTAACAGTTCTTTTTAATCGTGGTACTAGGAACAAACCATCCAACTCCTGTGCCCTCTTTCAATAAAGACAAAAGCAAAACCATAAAAACACCATAAGCTCCATAAATAGCTAATGCAACCCCATCTTGACACTGATTTGTCAATGGCAACCAGAATTATCATTGCCACACCAATGCAGACCAGGAGGGGCTAGAGGTATAAAGCCTCACTCAACATGAGGTTTCTAAAAAGGTGCTCATGCCCCATATGATGGCAAATATTTTGATCTTTAGATCTTAGCAGTGCAGGGGTCCTTGGTCACTGCATTAATTAGAAAGAGAAAAGAATAAATGCTTTTTTCCTTGATTGGATTTTAGAGTCCACACTTTCTTTTTTATTTTACTAGGGGAGGACTGTTCCGGTAGTTTGCTGCAGCCAGCCCCTGATGCTAAGGGACACCATTCCTGCAGCTGATCATAGGATTTCGGAGAACCATAGCTGGCAAACCTCGGTAGCATTCTTCCATGGGAGGAAGTCTGTGAGAGCAGGCCCTGAGCAGCCCCCTGACCCAGCCCCCTCTGGGTGTTCCTGCTCAGGATCTGCTCACGGGCAGAGAAGGTGACTTCTGGCCCGCTCTCCCTACAGAATACGATAATCAGAGCTGGGTGGCCACTGTAGGGCAGTCCTGTGACTGTCCAGCGCTTTCAGGAATAAAGCAGGAAGAGGAGCAAACCCTTCTGGCAGATGCAGCATCACAGCCCAACGAGCTGTCATCAGTAGCAGAGCAAACATTCTGACCTCCACCTGCCTAACTCCTAAACCTTTCCATTTGATTTGAACTCAGGAGGGAAAGAGGGTGTTATTTATTGGACCCAAGCATATAGTGTTTCACTTAATTACAACCATAAAACCATGACATCTAGTGGATACTCATCTGCTACAGGAATGATTATGCAGGAAAACCCCTGTCTGAGTAAGAGGAACATACACAGTTACTCCACCAGCGGTTTTTTAATAAGTGGAGCCCTCAGTGAACTGTTCTACGGACAGCCAGTAGATAAAACAAGTCAAGAGTGAAACTGCTCTGGTTAAAGAAGTGTGGGGCTTCTCAGAGCCCAGGTGGCTCTAGTGCTCCCCCCCCCCTCAATCCCCCATCTTTTCTTTCCTCCAACTCATGGAGTCTCTCGAAAACTTCAGAATACAATAATGAAAGCCATCTTTGATAATTCAATACCAAAAGGATGACCAACAGTTGTTACTGTCCTCACGAACGATAGGTCACTTTCTAGGCTTGGGAGAAGCAGCGAGAACTCTGGACCCACGGCAAGGTGATGTGTGTGCTGCTCTCTGCTCTAAGTGGGAACTGAAAACAGCCACAGCAAGCTCTGGCTTGGGCATTTCACTGTGAGAACAGGTTTAACAGCTCAGCCGAAGAACTGAGAAGAGAAGCCATCAAGGCCACTCTGCTCCAGCAATTGCAAGATTTATCCAGCCACTGTGAAAGGCTGGAGAACAATGATCGTACAGAAGCAGCCCCACTGAAAAACCGAAGTATTCCAAACTCGGTCCGTTTGTGGGTCATTTAGGTGCTTACCATGCGAAGTGTGATCTGTCCCCAACACATTCCACTCCGCCGGCAGCTTCAGGTGTCTGAATGCCAGGGCGACCTTCTCATCAAGGGAATTCACATCCGCAGACGGGGGTCCCGACCGGTCAAGAAAACGGGTGAAGTTCAGAGCCTGCTGATTCCCAGCACTGGTCGCCAGGAACTGGGCTGCATCGTATGCCTCATCCTGGATGAACTGGAAGTCTTCTTCAGCCACCACAAACACGGGAAGGCCCTCCTTGGAAGCACAGAGCAGCACCTTCACAGTCTCGCAGCAGTCGTGACCTAAAAAAAAACACACGGAGCAAAGAAAACAGTCTTAGATTCCACCCACTCGCAGGAGGACACAGTCTCAGTGTCCTCCCGCTGGAAGGAAGACAGTCTCAGAGTCCCCCTGCTGGGAGGAGGACAGTCTGAGAGTCCCCCTGCTGGGAGGAGGACAGTCTCAGGGTCCCCCTGCTGGGAGGAGGACAGTCTCTGAGTCCTCCCGCTGGAAGGAAGACAGTCTGAGAGTCCCCCCGCTGGGAGGACGACAGTATTTGATTCCTCCCGCTAGAAGAAGGACAGTTTAGAGACCTCCCGCTGGAAGGAAGACAGTCTTTCCCCACCCCCACGCCCACCCTTGCTGGGACGAGGACAGTCTTAGAAACCTCCCACTGGAAGGAGGACAGTCTTAGAGTCCTCCCGCTGGAAGGAGGACACTGGTGGGTCCTCTTTGTTCTTCTTGCACAATACACAAGTTCTCCTTCCTAAAAGAAACCCCTCCTTGCTCTGCTCTGACAGCAATCCAAACTTCTTTATACTTATTTCCAGCTCTTTTTTGCGAACTGTTATTTGCAACTATGAATTAGTTCCCTTACTGCCTGCAAATAACTTTGTACCCCAGATGTATCCCTATAGCTAATGTTTGGCACCGAACCGTCTCTGGGGATCTCAGGATGTACTGAATTATGGCTCGAACAGCACAAAGCATGAAAGCTCAAGGATCTTGTCAGGCCTAGCAAGTCTGATACGACTGAACTGAGCTAGGTCTGGAAACCCAACAGGGAGAAAGCCACGCGGACTGGTTAATATAAGAGGAATGACACGGGTTCCCCAGTACTACCCTATTATCACCACCGTGAATCGATCAAATGAGGAAACATTTTGAAAAGTACAGAACTACTTGATTTTATTTCACTATTAGCAATTCAAGGCCTACAAAATGACTTCTGCTGTCAGATACATGTTCTTTCCTGTCATGTAATGACATCCACAAAATCATCTGGTTCACACAGGGACGATGCAATGCTGTGGCCAGAAGGCCGGCTCAGGGACAGCAAGCATGCTCGAGGTCAGTGCCCACCATACAGACGGCAGACCTCACGAGCTGCCACACACACGCCGCCCCAGAGAGCTCCACTGGAGTAAAATCCACACTGTCTCTGCGGGTAAGGCCTGCCTGGAGAATCGGTCTCTGCTGGATTTTTAGCCTCCGAGAACGAAGTATGTACAACACGCAGAACATAGTCATTGAAACACATTGTTTTCCCGCAACTTCCCAAGACAATCTCAACTGGCTAAAAGTACACTCCTATCATCATCATTCTTCTTCCAAAAAATACCTTTCTGATGAGAAAAACAGAAAGGAAAATGGAGTTGGGTGTTTCTGCTGCGTAAGGAATGCCACCTTGTGCCTTGCCAGATTCACCGCAGGCCACAGCACACCCAGTTTCCCCGCACCCCCTTGCACGCAGACACTGCTTGTCCACAGTGGGAGTGAGGCCAAGCAAGCCATCTCCGGGTCCACAGATCTCACTTTCCATACTGTGGCCACAGGCCAGGAGTGGCTTCAGTCAGGCACAGAACAAACTAAGCTTTCTGCTGCCTTTGAAAGAGAAAACAGTAATTGTTTTTCCCATGAGAACAATGAGAATAATACGTAAATTGATTTTCCGCATACGATTCTCCAGGGGCCTCCTTAAGCCCTTTACCCTCATGACAAAAGAAATTTCTCACTGTTGTGTAACTTGAGGGTGGTTACAAGTATTTACTGACCAAGTACCTACTACATACCAGGCACCGGACATGTCATTTTCTCTAGACAACAAATTTATGAGGTACGTATTGTCCTCGTGTTAGATGACAAAACTGAGACTTCAAGAAGTAATGTGCCCAAGGTTACACAGATATTAAGAAGCAGAATCCATTATTCAAATTCAAGTCTGATGCCAAAGGACGTGGCCTATTATGTCCTGATGCAAGAGTTCTGTCCCTAACTGCAAGGAGTCTAATACTTGAATGACAGGCCAGTAAGACTATTGAGCAAGAAGAACAGGTTCATTAACCACTGAGATCAGCTTCCACATAAACACGTAACTCCACCACGTACACCTCCCGCCCTCTGCGCTGAATTCTTTCTCTGAAGGCTGCAGGAAAAGGGAGCATCCCCTGCCTGGTGCATGTGTGTGTAACCGCACGTGCGTGTGTACACACCCACATACGTATTTCAATCCAACACATGTGTTGAATTTATACATTTAACATATGAAATGAAATCAGGAAAAAAGTCTTAATCTTCCTTGGAAGGGCAGTCAGCCTAATTATATAAAACAACGTCGACAGATTGAGGTAGTAGGTTTGGAGATGTTTCTGGCAGAAAGTGTTTCTTTTAAACTGTTCTATAATGGGGCACCTGGGTGGCTTAGTTGGTTAAGCATCTGCCTTTGGCTCAAGTCATGATCCTGGGGTCCTGGGATGGAGCCCGGCGTCAGGGCTTCTCTCTCTCCCTCTGCACCCCCACCCCTGCTCATGCATGCTCTCGCTCTCTCTCAAATAAATAAAATCTTTTTTAAAAAGGTAAAACAGAAAACACAAAACTGTTCTGTAACATCCAACAGCTAGATATGCACCAAGCCCAGAGCACTGTGATTACAAGGGTGAGAGTCTCAGCCCTCCGTGTCAGCCTTCCAGAGGTTTACAGTCTGTAAGGGGGAGTCAAACACGTTACAGAGAACTGCAAAGGAAGTCAAAGTGGGATGGGTTCTAGAAGAAACACACAGTGCAAATGGTAGGAGAAAAGCAGGACATTTCACAGGTAAGAGCAAGAAGACTTCACAAAGGCGGTGGCCACTAAGAAGAAACTTCCTGACAGGCACCTTGCTCCCAGCTCTGCAACCCCCGGGGTTCTTCACAGTAACCCTCAGAACTCAGATGTACGGTGCCTCTCATGTTACCTAACACACACTTACATAATACCTGCGATGTGCTAGGCTCTGTTCTCTGTGCTTTCCAAGTAACAGTTCATGTACTCCTCATAGCAACCCCATGTGGTAGATACTATTTATGATACCCATTTACCAGATGCAGAGACCAGGCACAAGAGTATTAAGTAATTTGCCCACAGTGATAAAGCTCCTAGGTGGCAGAATTAGAACTTAAGCCAACCTCCTTCCTCTAGAGTCTGCCCCTTCTCCCAAGATTTATGGGTACAATACTTGAAGAGGAAATAAGGGGACCATGGAACAATCAACAGGGAAGGAATAAAAACACCATGCTCAAACCCTGGCTGTGCGACTGTTAGGCTGTGCAACCCTAGATCAC
Organism: Ursus maritimus; assembly: GCF_017311325.1. NCBI lineage: Eukaryota > Metazoa > Chordata > Mammalia > Carnivora > Ursidae > Ursus > Ursus maritimus. Next base: position 17,229,090 of record NW_024425230.1, on the reverse strand, counting down.
CTCTGCTTCTCTGGGCCTCAACTTCTTCATTTATAGCATGACGGAGCAGCCCATAAGGCCCCAGCGTTTCTCCAGAGGTCAAAGCCTGTGGGTGTCACCAGGAAGAAGCCAGACAGGGAGAGAAAGTTAGCAAGAGATTCCAAGAATAGAAAACATTTGAAAAGCATAAAAATGGAAGCAGAAGGTAAGTTCAAGGGATGGAAACTACAGTTTCGGGAAGATATTAACTTGGTTACATCTGGAGGCTTAGTGACAGCAGAGACCTGGGTTCAAACCTATTTTCCTTACTTCTTAGCTACTGAGGTAAATGACAACACCTCTATTAAATCTGGACAGTCTCCTGGTCTTATAAGTCAAGAGCTAGAATTTAGAAGAGTCTTCTCAAATTCTTTAATATCATCACCCAAAACAACATCACTTCCAATTAAATAAGATAGACAGATGGGTGTAACAATACGTATTTCAGTCAAAAGAATTACTTTAAAGTAAGAACGGTGTGGTTCATGAATCTAACCAATAATTAGAGCACAGCATTACAAGTCTCAAGCCTGTGCAAAGGTGAGAAATCCAGAAGCTTGAACGAGAAAGCGAGTCACAATGCCACTAATGGCATCCACCACCCTGTAAGAGCTCCTTCTGTATAGAGAGAGTTCATCCCATATTCCAGGTCTTCAATTTCCTCACACACACACACACAAGGTACGTGGGCACAAAAAAGCTATGGTGAAGCAACACCACCTTATTCCAAACTGCCAAGTGTAGAAGTGTGTGCACAGACGTCTACCTGGCTAGGATACGGTGAAGACAAACAAAGGGGAGAGAAACAGAAGGTGGCTCAGAAGTGTGTATGTGTGTTTGTGCACACGCACGTGTGTTTATGAGTAGCCTGTGTGTGCCTCTCTCTTTCTGCTGCTTTAGCAGAAGAAACTGGTTAGAAGGTGGAGGTGGAAGGTGGTAGATGGATGGGTGAACTACTGTCAGCTCTGTGTATACATTTTTGTGTAAAATAAAACTGCATATCAGAGGAGGCACAATGTCAGAAGAGGCCATGAAACAGAAACCCAGGAGCAACCATGCGATTGTAAGCCTGATATTTTTCCCTTCAGACATGAACTCACGATCTGAAGGAGAGACTATGAATCATCCTACGTAAAATGTGCCATAAATCTGGAATTTGTTTGGTATGATTACAGGCTTCTTTTTTAAAAGAAACACTGAGGAGTAAAAGAGCACTGGAGGGCTGAGGGTGTCCTGGACCGGCCTTTTTAAAAGCCTAGAGTACACTGCAAGAACTACTACCACTCAAAACCACAGGACCTCACCGCACTGTCTGGAAATCAGTGCACGAGGCTGCCGGGCTACTCTCTCACACTAGTGTTTTCTATGATGCTCGAGTGGGTCTCAAGACTATTTTTTAATCCCTATAACCTTTCAGATAAAGCATTTGGTGGGAAAAAACCCAACATGTTAAAAAACAAAGTTATATAATATGGACCCAGTAATAAAACAAAACCCACCACATTTGCACACATACAACGTATTGTTGCCATAAATTAGCTCTAGGGACATGACTCTCCAGGGGCCATCAGCCTTCCAACTGCCTTTGCATACACGGAACGCCAGGTATGAACGATGCCCACACCTATACTGAGAAGACACGAAACCACAGCCAATCTGATATGATCGCCACAATTCAGCCTCTCTTCACATAAAAACAGAAGCTGCAGTAGAAAGAAGAGCAGCAGGGTTTTCTGATCGTGGCGCTGTGTTGCTCCTTCCACTCAATCTCCTGGTAACAAAGAAGGAAAATAAGAATCACAAGTCTTTTTAGAAAGGGAAGTTCTGAAAAATTTACTGAGCTCCTTCTGAAGGAAGCAGCCTCAGAGAATTTAAAGAAGGGAAAAAGAGAAACCAACCAGTAAAGAAATACGGCCTAAGCTCCAATTCCATTTCTAAAACTGCCTCCTCCATCTACCGGGCAATCGGGTCCAGTTCTTTCTTGTACGACAGAAATATGAAGTAAATTCTGGGGTGAGGGGGATCTGTTCCTGACTGAGGTATGCTGGCAACTAGCTGAGGAGTCAGAAAACACCAGGTGGACTCTTCACCCTCCACTGCACACAGGGTAGTTCATCCTGAAGAAGTCACTCCAACACGAAGCCCAACACCACCGCCTTCCTGACTGTTAAAACCAGTAGAGATGGCCACGCACAAAGCACCTGCCTGAGACAGGCATCAAAAACGGGTAGTTGTTGTTGTTGTTGTTATTATTATTATTATTATTACTATTTAGCTATTAAAATGTTCCTGTTGAGGGGCGCCTGGGTGGCTCAGTCAGTTAAGCGTCTGACTCTTGATTTTGGCTCAGATCATGATCTCAGGGTGGTAAGATGGAGCCCTGCGTCAGGCTCTGTGCTGAGCGTGGAGCCTGTTTAAGATCCTCTCTCTCCCTCTGGCCCTCCCTCTCCACTGTCTGTAAAACTAAACTAAACTAAATTTAAAATGTTCCTGTTTAGGTCACTCGAGGAAAAGAGATTCCCAATACTCTACAAAGAGTTTCTGTGGCAGGACCCAGGAAAGCTCCGGAGCTAAAAGTTGTCTTTGGCACTGGAGAACTGAAAAGGTAAAGAGAAGGCGGGAAATGCAGAATAAACAAAACCACAAGAAGCGCCTAGCTGGGGGGCGCCTGGGTGGCTCAGTCAGTTAAGCACCTGCCTCCTGCTCAGGTCATGCTCCCACGGTCCCGGGATGGAGCCCCGCATCGGGCTCTGTGCTCAGCAGCAGCCTGCTTCTCCTCTCCCTCCCACTCCCCCTGCTTGTGCTCTGTCAAATAAATAAAATCTTAAAAAAAAAAAAAAAAGAAAAGGCAGCTAGCTGAGAAGCAACAATGTTAATTAACTGCTAATGCTCCTCTTAAAAGCATCTAATTCTAACCTTTTTTAAGCTAGCAGGTCAGGAGGTATGTATGCTCATGAAGCTGGAGAGCACTTCTGCAGGCTCCTTATCACTGTATGAAGTACTGTGCCCATGGAAACGAAATACTGCTACAGATAAACAACTCTGCTGAAGCATGACCCAAGAATTACTTCATTTCCTATTAAGCTAAAAGTGGCACACATCCCATCCGGGCCTTCTCTTCTGAGGATGAAACAATTGGGACTTTGTTTGACCAACTATCAAAAAGGAACCCTGGAAGTGCTTGCTGGACAGCCCAGCCCAGCCCCACTCAGAGCATGTTCTTTTTTTAAGATTTATTTATTCATTAGAGAGAGAGAGAGAGAGAGAGAATATGTGGGGGGGGGGTAAGGAGGGAAAGACAGGGAGAGAGAGCAACTCAAGCTGCGATTCTCCTCGGAGCACAGAGCCTACACGGCTTGATCCTATGACCCCGAGATCACGACCTGAGCTGAAACCAAGAGTCGGATGCTCAACCGACCGCACGGCCCAGGCGCCCCACTCAGAGGACATTCTGAGAGAAAGGCTGGGGTAAGGAGTCAACGGTGGAAAACACAGAAATACTGTATTTTACTATTTCAGTGTGCCATCAAAGTATTTAAGAAGTGGCTACACAGGGTTAAAGGAAAATTTCGGTCTTCAGGATTATGTGCAGAAAGCACCTAGTTTTTGGTGGTCTAAAGGTACATGTGCAAATTTTGTAGGTGTGTAAAATGTCTCTTTTTGTGAAAGAGTATTTAAGCAGAATTGGGCAAAAAGAACAACCGGCACAGGAATGTCATCATGTACATTTTGGGGGGGGGGGAGGGGCTAATTAATACAAAACGTGATTTACCACATTTCAGCCTATTACCGTAAGGCAGTGGCTCTCAAGTGTTTTATCACTGTCATCCCCTCAAGGAACCTTTGTAGACATTTTTCTCTGTTCACCACCCCCATCTGATGAGACTTTAATGCTCGACATACATCCTCTATTTGTACATGTGTCTCTGTGCTTATATAGACACAGTGAGATTCTTTGCCCCCCAAAAGCCAATTTTCACTCCCTTGGCAGAGCCGTTGCCTCCACTGTAATGCATGTGGCTCAGAGTCCGGTGCTGGGTCCTCAGCTCCAAGTATACAATGTCCACAGAAGCGTTACAGCTGGGACAGGAGACAACAGAGAGTTTTCCCCTTCAACCAGTTCTCAGTTTGTTTTTCCAGGATAGCAACTCCATGTACTGACTAGCACTGGGACAATAATTTAAGATTTTTTAAATCTACAATCATACCTTTCTAGGAACAGCCTTACAGCAGGAGTGTTTTAGAACAGGGAGACTATCAGAAAGTGTCCAATACAAAGTAACAGATTCCTTTGCCAGAGAGGGAGGGTCCAGCGTTCTGAGATTAGGCCAGTTTAAAGTCGACGACTTCTTTTCCAACGTGTAACTCCATCTGGCAACTGTGGACATCAGCTACTGGAGGCAGGTGCGGGTTCACAGGAAGTGAGAGCTACAGCGTGATCTACCTGTAGAGCTGCTTACTCAGACTGGGCTGTGAGCACTGATTTTTAATCGACCCGAAAGGAATTCTCATCACAGCACATAGGGTTTGGTGGGGTTTTTTTGTTTTTTTTAATGACAAATCTATTCTATATAGTACCTGCCCTTTGATGAGTGAGAAAGAAAAACAGAAGACCTGAGTCAAATTTTAAGTCAATGAATGTTTGTAGTTTTCCTGTCCAACAAGAACCTTTGCTGTAAATTCTTAAAGTAAATAACACATGCTGAAAAAAAGACTGCATTTTATGAGAGGCCGTGTACCAAAGCCTTTCATAAAAATAGTATGCAGCATCCACTGAACATCCTGTCTCATTTCCATGCTGAAATCATTGTTTACTTGGTCTAAATTCACATTTAACTAATAAAAATGAACACAATAAGACAGTACTCCATATCTCTCAAGAATTATCTTCCAAGGATACTCAGACGTCTCTACATTACTTACCAATCCTACATAAATCTTTTATAAAGAAAAATCTCAGCTTCATCTCTAAAGGAAACTCACTGTTTAGTTAAGATGGGATTTGCGGTCAGATTTCTTTCATACAAAGAGACAAGAATGGAGATATTTTCCTTTACTACAAAGGCAATACCTTTTGTCTTTAGAGGTGTATATCTACTTCAGGCTGTCTTTCATAGCAAATTATATTCTTAACCAGAAAATTCTTAGGTGTTTTGAATGTAACATTTTATTATATAGCTTGTCTGTCTGTGCCTAGTGTCAATCAGCACATGGATAGCTTTGTTTTCAGGAGAGGACAGTTTTCAGTCTTCAAAATGTTTTTATTAAAAATTACTATATGTTTTAAAAAGTAACATGCTCACTTGTAAAGCATTCAAACAAGTCAAAGGCAAAGTAGAAACCAAAGCCTCCACCTAACTGCCCCCTCAGATGCTACTTTTATTGTACTTATGTTATTAAAAAGGGGGAATCATATCACGTCTCTAGCTTTCCAATGGCAGTAAGGCAAGAAAAGATTACTTTTAAAAGTCTTTACAATTTATAATTAAATACACACACACACAATTTATTGTAAACTTCTCCTTAGAAAATAAGCAAGAGAGTGAGAAAAGAGAAAAAAATAATTTTCATATCGGAAGTTAAAAAAGTTTTTTTAAAGGACACAGTTTAGAAATGTTTCTTTCTCCCTTCCACCCCCCAATAATAAAAGGTTACAGGCTAACATCAAGAAGTAGCTGCCCTGGGGCGCCTGGGTGGCACAGCAGTTAAGCGCCTGCCTTCAGCTCAGGGCGTGATCCCGGCGTTACGGGATCGAGCCCCACATCAGGCTCCTCCGCTGTGAGCCTGCTTCTTCCTCTCCCATTCCCCCTGCTTGTGTTCCCTCTCTCGCTGGCTGTCTCTATCTCTGTCAAATAAATAAAATCTTTAAAAAAAAAAAAAAAAGAAGTAGCTGCCCTTTGAAGGTCAATCAATCATCTGGTTTTAGTAAAAACAAAAATATTATAAAACACTGACAGTGAAACATGCAGAGAACTCAAAGAAAAATCAGAGCCAGCGATGTGGATGAAACATGACATTAAAAGCAAGAACAAGACACAAAGCTCTTTTTCTTCCCAGAGTCAACCAAAATGACTCGGACTGGCAGAGCTCATCCCACACGTGAGCAGAAAGGGCGCGCAGACATCGCTCCTAGCAGCAGCTGCTGCAAACAGACTGTGCACATTTATCCGGTGCCTGGGATGCATGAAGCAAGCACAGACTTTCCATCAAGAATCTTGACTAATCTGACACTGCCCACAGCAGACAGGAAATCTGAGGCTATCAGTACAGCAAACTGAAGCACAGAAATCATCATTGGTAGCTCTGGAAAGAGAACAGTCTCCCACCCCCAAGCAAGAATTCAACTCAAGAAGCCAGAGCAAACTCCTTTTGCATTTTTCAAAAGAAAGGGTGTGTGTGTGTGTGTGTGTGTGTGTGCAGGCACACACCCATGTGTGCACAACCTTTCTAGAAGAGTGGCTTCCGAGAACCGGGGTGAATTCAGATAAAGTAGAAATGCTCTTCCATCAAATGGTAGGGATTCCTAGAACAGCCTTCTTCGCATGCACCAACAAAACAGACAGAAATCTATGCCCTCATGAAGCGAATTTTACTAGAGGCAGGTAGAAAACAAATAAGATAAATAAAAGATATAATGTGTTAGAAGTTGATAAGTGCAATGCAGAAAAAAAAAAAATCAGCGAAGGGCAAGAGGGAATACAGAGAGGAGGCCATTGTGTATTTTAAGTAGGCTCCACACCCAGCATGGAGACCAACTGGGCTTGAACTCATGAACCTGAGCTCAAGACCTGAACTGAGGATCAAGAGTCGATGCTTAACCGACTGAGCCGCCCAGGCGCTCCTTGACGGCTGCTGTGTATTTTTACAAGGTAGACAGGTAAGGCCTCACTGAGAAGGTGATAGCTCAGTAAAGAGCTGAAGGAAGGGAAGGAACAAGTCGAAGATGTCCCTAAAAACAGATTTAAGGCAGTTTAATTCTAGACTAAAATATTAACTCCATGATATCAACAATAAATTCAAAACTAACTCAATGCCCTCAATGCCCCTATCCCTACACCTCCACACACGACTACAGATGTAGCAGCTTAACTGGACAAGTGAATGGAAAGCTCTCACACACGATGACCAGAACAACAGGGTCCATTCAGGAATCTCCTCTGCTTAAACAGTTCTCAGTGCTGCCCTGCATCCGTATCAGAGGTTCACATGTTAGAGTGTGGCTCTACAAACGGAATGGGTTTGGCCTGCTTGTACAGGAGGGTCTTGCAGGGACTCTAAGCCTCTACCACCTCTGCTGTGATCGGGAACCTCCTATCATCAGCCTGAAAGACCTCAAGTGAGGAGCAGACCATGCAGGTCAACTGGGGTGAGAAGGGGACGGGTTGTTGGCCCTATAAGCATGACAGGGGACATGGGAGGTGTCAGAGATCATAATTTAAAAGGGGGATAGTTGATTAGTGGCAAATGGAGAAGGCAGGTACTAGGACTCCAGGCCCCATGCAAATGGGTCAGGGATGGTTTCTGAGGATTTGGATCAAGTTAGCAGAAAGCAGCAGAGTACCATATCCATTCTGGTTTGCTGGGGCTGCCAGGTAAGGGTCCTCGAGTCAGTAAGTACAAAAGGACAGCCAGAGACGGGTGTAGCTGGGAAGGAGGGTGCAGAGACATATAAAGAGGTTTAGAACCAAAGGCAAGGGAAGAAATGGGAACTAGAGTTCAGAAAGGTAGGCTGCAGATCAGAAAGGGTGTGGAACAAACTCAGAGCCCCAGGCTGTCATACAAGTACAGGGGGCTTGTGAAGCCAAGGAAAGGAACTGCCTACTACCCATCCTAATTTCAGCGCCTTGCCAGTGAAGGTGCAAGAGCTGCCAGGCAGGCCCCTCCCCCCGGGACTGCACTTTGCTGGTACTTGTGACTGAGGACTGCACCTAGGGCACAGGGCAACATCCCTGTCACACCTGTCCTTTCTCTTCCAGCTCCTTGCATCCTCCGCATCTACTTACTGCTTTCTTACATGTGTGCACACACAATCATGAACATACGCACACGCACCAGCCCCTAACTCTTAACTCCTAACCTGTTTCTAATTCGGGAAGAAGTTTATAAAAATTACCACCACTCCTTTCCCAGTAAGAGGCCAGTCAGGCACCGACTGGCTACTAACTGAGGAGCTGTTTCTCACCGTCACCCACACATGACAGAGGTGTTGTGATGGTGATACTGGATGGCACCTGCTCCAGAGCAGACCTCAAGTTCCAGATAAGCCTTCCTGACACGGTATACATCACAGGAAACGAGATGACTGGAGCTTTAAGTTACAAAGGAGGATACTTAATACACTTTAGAAAAGAAATCAGTTATCTATCCTGAACTCCAGGTTAATTTCCAATCCCTGAAAATTTGTGTGTGGCAGGGGGGGAGGAGATCTTCATAGGAATTGTCAAGAATCTTTAAATCCTATATTTTTCAAAGTCATTTTTGCCAAGCAGGAGGATAAATACATCTTTCAACTGTCATAAATCCCAGTCCTTGACTGCAGTATAATTTCCAGGAGCTGGTGGATATCTGACATGAAGTTCATTTATATTAAATGGCACAGCAATGAAAAACTGGCAATCTGATCCAATACCAGCAAGACTAGATATTAAAAGTGCTTCATAAACTAATAATTTTTTACACCATCTATTTCAACACAGTGCAATCAGTGTTCTATAAAAACACTGGTAAAAGGAAATGGTTTAGTAAGAACTAAATCCACTGTGTTCTCTAAAGGAAAACAGTTACCTGTCAACACTTTTTAGGGGCTCCCCCTAAATGTGCCCTATTTTGTATCCTGACGAAAACTGGTCAACTGTTAACTTTGAAGCCAGGTCAATTAAGGAAAGCAGCTCATCTCCAAACACAAATCAACACAACTTCAGATGCTGGGACAGACAGGTCAAGAGACAGTCATTATTTTATGAGCTGTTTCTGGTGGAAGTAGGAATGATTTCATGCCTTGTAAGGCATTTTTAATAACTACCTATCTTCCCCTTTTAATTCTGTTAAACTTATAATTGCAATAGTGATTAAGCACTCATTCTACCATGAACTATATATAATTTGTTCATTTGAGTAAAGTTTGGCTTTTATGAAACATTTTTAAGTCTTTCCCTCACAGATACTGAGCAATGCGTTACCATGTTTTACCTTTGCTTTTGCCTCTATGATATTCAGAATCAAATCTGTAGCCACACTATGGGAACCACATTAGAACTTGTATCTTCCACCTGTTTTTAGTTTTCCCCAGATCTCAACATTCTAATAAATTAATATTTTTGCTGATCCTGATTTTTTTTTTTAAGATTTTATTTATTTATTTGACAGAGAGAGACAGCCAACGAGAGAGGGAACACAAGCAGGGGGAGTAGGCTCCCAGCAGAGCAGAGAGCCTGATGCGGGGCTCAATCCCAGGACCCTGGGATCACGCCCTGGGCGGAAGGCAGATGCTTAACGACTGAGCCACCCAGGGGCCCCAACTGATCCTGATTTTTATGTTTCAAACTTACCATTTTATTTCACTAATTTCTAGTAAGGCTCAGATTTTTGTAGAACAAACAAATATAAACAAAACGCTTTATTTTAACACATATTTAAAATAAAGCTCTGACAAGAGTACTATTGCCCTGAATCATTCTTCTAATCACTCCACATTAATGAACACAGAATAAAAGTGTTCACGAATCAGTAAAGGCCACTGAAGATTCCACCCAATACTTACCAGGAGCAATGGTCTCCAGCGTATCAGCACTGACCTTCCGAGTACTTGTGCAGTGATGGAGGGTGGAACCCGAAAATACCAAGTAAAAAACTACATCATCCTCAACTTTGTCCTCTTCAGCCAGCAACACGGTAACCACACAATCGCCCTAGGAAAGGAAAGACAGAGTCAGGTTCCCCTTGGGAGTCCGTCTTCACAAAACATCAAATTCAAGAGAAAATCAAATGTCATCTAAACTGGGTCCCACAAATATAAACACTGAGCACTTATGTGCCAGGAAGTATGTAGGCACTGAGAATACAAAATGATCTGAAAATGAGATCTCTGTCCTCCTTAAAGCTTAGGTTTTAGTGGAGGTGGTTGGACAAATGAGTAAACTAACAAGGTAATAGTAGGTTTGGATATTTACTTGATGAACAGGTAAAAAAGAAAGAAATCCAAAAGAATCCAAAAATAAGGCCAAAAGGATGGAGGAGGCATATTGAACAATTACATCCTTACACCCAGAACGCCCCTTGACCCGTGTTCCAGTGGCAGTAATAACTCTCAATCCTACATCCCAGAAATTGCTGCCAAACCCACCCATTCTCCAACAAGGAGAGTCTCCAATGAGCTGGCTTGGAAGTGGCAGGATGCAAAGAGCATACACTTGGGCTCCGTTCAAATCTACAAAGACTTTACTTAAATCCTCTGAGCTCCACTTTCCCTAGCTATATAAATGGAGACAACACCATCTCTTCTTGCAGCTAATACATGAAAACTCTTGAGCTCTCAGTCTATGATAATACCCTTAATCTACAAGGATGGGACAATCACTTTTCCAATTATGTGTTTCCTGACCATTTACCCACCACCTCTCCATCAAACCCTTGGAATTAGACAAAAACCTTGTATCAGTACCCTTCTCCATGACTCCCCAACTACTGAGAAGTTATCTCTGTCATTTATTCACAAATATTCTTTCTAGTTTTTACACGTTCGTTTTTTCTGAGGTTGGTGTCTAAATTAAACATATTCTATAAAGTACAGTCCTAACTACTATTCTCCCAATCATAAACATTATACGATTCATGTTGTCACCATAAACAAAAGATTTTAAAGCACTGAAGGTTTAGTACCCTCTAAATCTTAACAATGCACTAGGAAAAAAAAGAAAAAAGAATAATGCACTATGAAAAAACCAACTTAGAGAAAGCAGGCTACTTTAGCATTAAATAGGGGCGAGAATGCTCCTTCCTTATAGCATTTTTTTTTCTTTTCCATTTTAGCAACAATGAAGCCTATTCGAGAACCATGCCACCCTGTGGCCACGATTTATTAAGCCCAGCACCATCACAGAGCAGCAGGTAGTGTTTTACCCAACAATGAAAACCAAAAATCGTAACGTCAAACAGGATCAAGTCTATTAACAGCAATGCTCCACTAGGTTGATTCTGGAAACAGATTCAAAGTATTTCCCCAAATCCCAAATGCCCATCTCTTCATTTATTCCCAGTGCTTTGTGCAGTGCCCTATACATGGTAGGAGATCAAATCTGTTCAATGCAACATGTAAGAAGTCAGAATGAGCTACAAATAAGCTGGTGACTTCCTACAAATGTTGAACTGGAAAGTTCCAAAGCACCTTACCACAAAGAATAGCACAGACAGCACAACAGAATTATCACTGGCTGCAGTCACTATGTAGAATTATAATTGAGACTCATGGATAAGTCCCTTTCTTGGAAACATTTTTGAAAAGCTTAGGCTGGCAAAATATTTAATACCCTTGGGCATGATAAACCGCAACCAGCTAAAATGTCTGCTGTACATGAGAAGAATAAATCTCAAGGTATTGAAATACCATTATAACCTGGAAAAAAAAAAAAGAGTGTGAAAGAAAGCTCTAAAGTTTCATCCTTCAGAGCACAGGTTGGCCAACTAGGTTCCATGGGTACAATCCAGCTCTCCACTTGTTTTCATATGGCTCAAAAGCTAAGAAAGGTTTTCACACTTTTAAGTGATGGGGAAAAAAATCAAAAGAAAAATATCTTCTAACATGTGAAAATGACATGACCGTTGACTTTCACTGTCCGTACATAAAGGCTTCTTGGAACCCAGCCACACTCACTTGTTTACACGTGGTCTATGGCTACTTTCGCACTACAATGAGCCACAGCAGAGCTGAGTGGTTCCCACTGAGATTGTGTGGCCTGCCAGCCTAAAGGGGGGGGAGGGGAAGGAATTCTAAGAATCTTTCTTCTTTCTCAAGATCAAGGATTTCCTCTCCATGTGAGACCCAATATTTTGCTAGAAGACTCTTGTGCCCAAGATATTAAGGGGTACCTAGGACCTTCTTTTAACTGAGGGCAGAGAGAGGGCTACGGGGCAGTTGTAAGGCTCGATGATTCATTAGTTGTGTATAACACCCAGTGCACCATGCAATACGTGCCCTCCTTACTACCCATCCCCAGCTTATCCCATTCCCCCACCCTCCTCCCCTCTGAAGTCCTCAGTTTGTTTCTCATAGTCCATAGTCTCTCATGTTTCATTCCCCCTTCTGATTACCCCCCTTTCTTTATCCCTTTCTTCCCCTACTGATCTTCCTAGTTCTTATGTTCCATAGATGAGAGAAATCATATAATTGTCTTTCTCTGCTTGACTTATTTCACTTAGCATTATCTCCTCCAGTGCCGTCCGTGTTGCAGCAAATGTTGAGAACTCGTTCTTTCTGATAGCTGAGTGATATTCCATGGTACATATGGACCACAGCTTCTTAATCCAGTCATCTGTTGAAGGGCATCTCGGTTCCTTCCACGATTTAGCTATTGTGGACATTGCTGCTATGAACATTGGGGTGCATATGGCCCTTCTCTTCACTACGTCTGTATCTCTGGGGTAAATACCGAGTAGTGCAATGGCTGGGTCATAGGGTAGCTCAATTTTTAACTTTTTAAGGGACCTCCACACTGTTTTCCAAAGTGCCTGTACCAACTTGCATTCCCACCAACAATGTACGAGGGAACCCTTTCTCCACATCCTCTCCAGCAATTGTTGTTTCTTGCCTTGTCAATTTTTGTCATTCTAACTGGCGTAAGGTGGTATCTCAGTGTGGTTTTGATTTGAATTTCCCTGATGGCTAATGATTTTGAACATTTTTTCATGTGTCTGTTGGCCATTTGTATGTCATCATTGGAAAAGTGTCTGTTCATATCTTCTGCCCATTTTATGATTTGTTTATTTGTTTCTCGTGTATTGAGTTTGAGAAGTTCTTTGTAGATCTTGGATACCAGTCCTTTATCTGTAGTGTCATTTGCAAATATCTTCTCCCATTCCGTGGGCTGCCTCTTAGTTTTTCTGACTGTTTCCTTGGATGTGCAGAAACTTTTAATCTTGATGAAGTCCCATAAATTCATTTTATCTTTTGTTTCTCTTGCCTTTGGGGATGTGTCATGAAAAAGGTTGCTTTGGCCGATGTCGTAGAGGTTGCTGCCTATGTTCTCCTCTAGAATTTTGATGGATTCCTGTCTCACATCGAGGTCTTTCATCCATTTGGAGTTTATTTTTGTGTATGGTGTGAGAGAGTGGTCAAGTTTCATTCTTTTGCATGTAGCTGTCCAATTTTCCCAGCACCATTTATTGAAGAGACTGTCTTTTTCCCACCGGATGTTTTTTCCTGCTTTATCAAAGATTAGTTGCCCAAAGAGCCGAGGGTCCATTTCTGGGCTCTCTATTCTGTTCCATTGGTCTATGTGTCTGTTTTTGTGCCAGTACCATGCTGTCTTTGTGATCACAGCTTTGTAGTACAGCTCGAAATCCGGCATTGTGATGCCCCCAGCTTTGTTTTTCCTTTTCAACAGTTCCTTGGAGATTCGGGGCCTTTTCTGTTTCCATACAAATTTAAGGACTGTTTGTTCCAGTTCTTTGAAAAATGTCCTTGGTATTTTGATCGGGATAGCATTGAAAGTGTAGATTGCTCTGGGTAGCATGGACATTTTAACTATGTTAATTCTTCCGATCCATGAGCATGGAATATCTTTCCATCTTTTTATGTCTTCCTCAATGTCTTTCAAGAGTGATTTATAGTTTCTAGAATATAGGTCCTTTACGTCTCTGGTTAAGTTAATTCCAAGGTAACGTATGGTTTTTGGTGCTATTGTAAATGGGATGGATTCCCTAATTTCTCTTTCTTCGGTCTCGTTATTCGTGTATAGAAATGCAACTGATTTCTGAGCATTGATTTTGTATCCCGCCACGTTACTGAATTGCTCTATAACTTCTAATAGTTTGGGAGTGGCTTCTTTTGGGTTTTCCATATAGAGTATCATGTCATCTGCAAAGAGAGACATTTTGACTTCTTCTTTGCCAATTTGAATACCTTTGATCCCTTTTTGTCGTCTGATTGCTGTTGCAAGGACTTCTAGTACTATGTTGAATAATAGTGGCGAGAGTGGGCATCCTTGTCGAGTTCCTGATCTTAAGGGAAAGGCTTCCAGCTTTTCCCCATTGAGAATAATATTTGCAGTAGGCTTTTCATAGATGGCTTTTATGAGATTGAGAAATGTACCTTCTATTCCTACACTCTGAAGGGTTTTAATCAGGAAAGGATGCTGTATTTTGTCAAATGCTTTTTCGGCATCGATTGAGAGGATCATATGGTTCCTGAGTCTTTTCTTGTTGATATGATGTATCACGCTGATTGATTTGCGAATATTGAACCACGCTTGCATCCCAGGTATGAATCCCACTTGATCGTGATGGATAATCCTTTTAATGTACTGTTGGATTCTATTAGCAAGTATCTTGTTGAGGATTTTGGCGTCCATATTCATTAGGGAAATCAGTCTGTAATTCTCCTTTTTGATGGGGTCTTTGCCTGGTTTGGGGATCAAGGTAATATTGGCCTCATAGAATGAGTTTGGTAGCTTTCCTTCTGTTTCTATTTTTTGAAATAGCTTTAGGAGAATAGGTATTATTTCTTCTTTGAATGTTTGGTAGAATTCCCCAGGAAAACCGTCCGGGCCTGGAGTTTTGTTATTTGGAAGGTTGTTTATCACTGACTCAATTTCTTCATAATTAATTGGCCTGTTTAAAAAATCAATTTCTTCCTGTTTCAGTCTTGGTAGTTTATAGGTTTCCAGGAAGGATTCCATCTCTTCCAGATTGCTTAGTTTATTGGCATATAGCTGTTGATAAAAATTTCTAATAATCCTTCCAATTTCAATGGTGTTCGTCGTGACCTCTCCTTTTTCATTCATAATTTTAATAATCTGGGTCCTTTCTCTTTTCTTTTGGATAAGTCTTGCCAGCGGTTTGTCAATTTTATTGATTCTCTCAAAGAACCAGCTTCTAGTCCTGTTGATCTGCTCTACTGTACTTCTGGTTTCTAATTCATTGATTTCTGCTCTAATCTTGGTTAAGTGCTTCCTCGTGGATTAGGCCTGTCCCTCTGTTGCTGTTCCAGCTTCTTGAGGTGAGAATATAAAAACTGCATTTTAGATTTTTCTATTCTTTTGAGTGAGGCTTGGATGGCTATGTATTTCCCCCTTAGGACTGCCTTTGCAGTATCCCATAGGTTTTGGACCGTTGTGTTTTCATTCTCATTGGTCTCCATAAGTCGTTTAAATTGATTTTTGATTTCCTGGTTTATCGAATCATTCCTGAGCAGGAAGGTTCTTAGTCTCCAAGTGTTTGAGTTTCTTGCAAATTTTCCCTTGTGGTTGAGTTCCAATTTCAAAGCGTTGTGGTCTGAGAATATGCAGGGAATAATTTCAGTCTTTTGGTATCGGTTGAGACCTGTTTTGTGTCCCAGAACATGGTCTATTCTTGAGAATGTTCCATGGGCATTAGAATAGAATGAGTATTCTTTGGTTCTGGGGTGGAGTGTTCTATATATATCTATGAGGTCCAACTCGTCAAGTATGGCATTCAAAGCCCTTGTTTCCTTGTCGATTTTTTGCATGGGTGTTCTGTCTATTTCCACTCCACTATTGAGGTCCCCTACTCTTAACGTATTTTTATCTGTATGTCTCTTTATTCTGGTTAAGAGTTGGCTTGTGTATCTTGCTGCTCCCCTGTTGGGGGCATATATATTTATAATTGTCATATCCACTTGTTGGATACATCCTTTAAGAATAATATAGTGCCCTTCTGTGTCTCTCACTATAGTCTTTAGTTTAAAATCCAATCTGTCTGATATGAGAATTGCTACCCCAGCTTTCTTTGGAGGTCCATTGGCATGAAAGATGGTATTCCATCCCTTTAAATTCAGTCTGAATGTATCTTTAGGTTCAAAATGCGTCTCTTGTAGACAGCAAATGGATGGGTCATGTCTTTTTATCCAATCTGCAACCCTGTGGCACTTTATGGGAGCATTTAGGCCATTTACATTGAGACTGATTATTGAGAGATATGATTTTAATGATGCCATGTTGTCAGTTAAGTCTTTGTTTCTATAGATTTTGACTTTCTGTTCTGTATCACTCTTGGGGCCTTTTTACTTTTATAGAACCCCCCTTAATATCTCCTGTAGGGCTGGTTTTGTGGTTACAAAATTGGCCAATGACTGGCGATTCTGGAAGGTCTTTATTTCTCCATCAATTCTGAATGACAGCCTTGCTGGATAAAGGATCCTTGGCTGCATGTTTTTCTCTGAAAGAGCTTTAAAAATGGCCCCCCAACCCTTTCTCTCATTCCAGGTCTGTGTAGACAGGTCTGACGTAATTCTGATACCTTTGCCTTGGTACGTGAGAGATTTCTTTGCCCTGGCCGCTTTCAATACTGTATCCTTGGATCTAATATTTGCGAATTGCACTATGACGTGACGTGGCGTAGGCTTGTTGTGGTTGAGCTTGGGAGGGGTCCTCTCTGCCTCTTGGACACAAATGTTTGTTTCCCTTGCTAGATTAGGGAAGTTTTCAGCTACAATTTGTTCAAATATCTCTTCTAGACCTCTGTTTTTCTCCACCCCCTCGGGGATACCTATGATTCTGACATTGGAATGTTTCATTGAGTCAGTAATCTCCTGTAACCTACATCCCTGAGTGTGGATTTTTTTGAGTCCAGATTCTATTTTAGCTTTTTCTTCTACTAACCCATCCTCCAATTTGCTGATACGTTCTTCTGCCTCATTCACCCTGGCTGTCAGAGCCTCTAGTTTTGAATGCATTTGGCTCATAGAATTTTTAATTTCTGCCAGGTTCGCTCTCATTTCCGCCCTTAGAGATTCTATATTCTCATTAACATTTTCGTTAATACTTTTTTCAAGTCTACACATCATCTTGACCATTGTTACTCTGAATTCCATTTCTGATAATTTGGTTATATCCATATCCATTAGTTCTGTGGCAGAGGCCACAGACTCATTGTCTTTTCTTTGCTGGGGGGGATTTCTCCTTCTCGTCATTCTGATGAGGAGAGGTTGCGGGGTTGTCCAGACCCCAAATTACTGACCGGGACCCAGGCCGTGCACCCTTGTTTTATAGGGATCTTAGGGATGTGGGCTTCTTGATTTTTCAGCCTGCCTTCTGGGGGAGGGGCCTGCCGTGCCAATACTCAGGCAACCCTGTTTGGGTAGAGTCTCTGTGTCCCCTGCAAAGGGGGATGGGTATGGGCACGCTGTGAGCTGGTGTTTCCAGGCTTTTGTTCTCTGGCGGCTTTCCCTGGCGGTTTCCTGTGCCTCTTCTGAGAGTCAGAGCAGCAGTGGCCAAGTCTCAGCCTCTGTCTCAGAACAGAGGGATCGCAGACCGTTCTCCACTGGTGTTCTGGCCACTTTAACTCTGTTTCTGTTGGTGCTGCTCAAACCTGCAGCGTCCCGGGATGTGCGCCCCACACCTGGCATCCCAGCCCTCACTTCCAGGGCTGGCGCATTTCTTTCCTTTGTGTTTCTAATACCGCCAGCTGCCAGCCGCCCCGCGTGCTCCGGAGCTCCTGGTCTCAGTCTGGTTCGCGTGCCCTCCGAGCTCTGGTGTTCAGTCTGGTGGCGCGTGCTCCCGGCTCACGGTCTCAGTCTGCTCTCGGGGGTGCCGTCCGCGAGCCCCGCCCGCTCTCCCGTGCAAGTGGCTACCGCTTCCCGGGGCCCAAACGCGGCGGCTCCCTCCCCCTTCCGTTTATCTTCCGATATCTGTGCGCGGTTTCACGGCTCCCCGCTCGTACCTCAATACTCAGCACTGGAGATGCTCATTTGTAGAGATCCAGATGTATCTTCCTGCATCTCAGGCTGATTCCGTGGTTGTTCAGGCTGGTCTGGTACCTATCCAGCTCGACTCCGGGGACCGGCTGAAAAAGGGGTCCCCTACTCCTCCGCCATCTTAACTCCTCCTCTCAGTTTAAATCTTTTTAACAAAGCTTTCAACATCAATTTCTGAATTCTTCATTCCCGAGATAAAAGCAAATAAGCTTTAAACTGCTCTCATAGCTTTAATACTTTTTTAATTTTAAGTCAAACTACCCAAAATACTAAAGGGAAGGGAACACAGAAGCCTCATTCACCTCAAAGCTACTTGAAATTCAGATTCCAAAGGCACCTGGCACAAAAGTCCCTGTTTTCCCTGAAGGAGTGCCCTCTGCACTCTCATCAAGTCCCTGGGAGCAAACAATGCCCACTCTCAGTCCACAGGTCAGCTACAAGACCCCTAGACCCCCAAGCGGTACGGGGCACCTGGAGGCCCTGCAGACGGGTCTGCAAGATTAAGCTAGCGTAGGGGTGACTGAAAAAGAAGGCTGAAAAACAGATCTAACTAAGAATTTTTGCTGAGGTGATTGCTTTAACTACACCTCCCCTGAGGAATATTCTGGTACATGATTTTGCTGCTCCTGGGAAGGACACGCCCCATGGAATGAATACACAGGTCCACCTGGCTGCCCAGTTAGTAAGTCTGTCACACATCGAACGACAATAGATGACCTTATTAACAAGGCCAATTTCCTGGAAATTCTTGACTAAAGCCCCAGGAAGAGAGGCATCCACAGCTCCACTTCTGCAGTAAACTGAAGAAACCTAGTGCCTTCCTTACAATGATACTTTGTTTCTTCATTAATGGGAAATGTATCCTTGAACCTCACAGTTTTGCCAGAGTCCCAGTTATTTTTGCTGACAGATGACAAAAGAACTAATGGAAAAAGACAGTCTATTCTAGGCCCCATTTTGTAGGTACAGGTGATCCCCAAAATAGGAATGCACTGTAGTCCTAAATGCCACCAATCAGTCACTTATTTGCCAAGAAAAACAGAATTTTATTTATTTTTTCTGTTTTTAAAAAATTTATTACTTTTATTTAAATTCAATTAGCCAAAATATAGTACCATTAGTTTCTGGTGTAGCGTTCAATGACTGGTTAGTTGCGTGTAACACCCAGTGCTCATCACATCACGTGCCCTCCTTCATGCCCATGAGAAAACCAGAATTTTAAATGACAGCTGTGGTCTCAATTCTCCCCATCTTTAACTCATGTGTAAGAACAGATATATGATGGGGCGCCTGGGTGTCTCAGTCGTTAAGCGTCTGCCTTCGGCTCAGGGAGTGATCCTGGTGTTCTGGGATGGAGTCCCGCATCAGACTCCTCCTCTGGGAGCCTGCTTCTTCCTCTCCCACTCCCCCTGCTTGTGTTCCCTCTCTCGCTGGCTGTCTCTCTCTGTCAAATAAATAAAATCTTTTTAAAAAAAAAAAGAGTAGATATATGACATTAATGGTGCTATAATCACTTTCATATATTTATTAACGACCAGAACAGAATTTTTTTCCCCACTCAGATTCCATCTGGAATTCAAAGAACAGATCTTCCTTTTGTAGAACAAGGACTTTCTCTCCACATGAGACCCAACATCTTGCTGTCAGACTCTCCATGCCCCAAGATATGAGTTATGCCTGGGGCCTTCCTTAAACCAGGGACAGTATCTTGATTTGAGGAAAAAAGGAATGGGCAAGGGAAAAGCATGGGAGATGGGAGAAAGTGAATTACAGTATGGGAAATGAACAAGGCCTTGGAAACAGGGGAGATGTTAGCTGGAGAAGAGGTGAATGAGATGGTTAGGAAGTTTTGTGGGAGCTAATGTTAAAGAAGGGCCAGCAGTGATGTCTCAGCTGGCAAGACAGTGTCAGCCATAAGGTTTCTGGCAGTAGGCCCCATCAGCAGCAAGGTAACTGCAGTGGTAAGCTGGAGCTGGCTTGTACAGGCTCATGAGAGCCGATCGCTGTATTTTCAGGAATTCTGCAAGCCACTCGTTAAACACAGCCATTATTAAAAATTAAATAAGCTCAGAATTAAGTAAATTATATTAAAAACAAATTAATAAATACTCAAAACTCATCACTTTTTCATTATTTTTCCACACTTTCCTGTTACCTATGATCTTGAGGTTTATATCTATTTTATCTCTATGACAGAAATTCCATCATGAGGGTGTGCTACTGCGCATTTTACCCCTTGCCAACCCTGCATTCAGTGACGTGCTACTGATAGCTTGAAATCAACAATAATAGCAATTATTTACACCACTGAAATTGGCAAATGCTACGAATCAGGGCTTTTCTTTCTTTTTAACCATCACATCATTGAGAATAGATTAGCAGAAGGAGAGAGAGGGGAAAGTAAGAGAATTTCTACAGGGAAGGCAAGGATATGTCATGGAAGGCCCGATGCAGACAGGTGACTGCTTATGAGAATGAGAATGGAGGACTGACCATCAGAGAAAACCTGAGGCAAGTACAAAGCCTCCCAGGTCCACGGATAACAATGGTGCCAGAATTCTGCTCATGAAAGATCAATATTATCACCATCTTAAGTCAATTTGTTTTCTGACTTTCAAATTTGGCTTTTAACTTATTAACATACCACAGTGGGTAAAGGGATGGTACCTGTCTGAATCACAGCACGATACATCACCTTCTGTTTAACCTCTTTGGTATGTTAAATTCTCAGCCCTAAGAGAGGAAAATCATACTTACCTCATACTGTGGTAAGAATTAAATAACTAAAAGAATGAAGCACCTGGGGGTGCCCGGGTGGCTCAGTTGTTTGAGCATCTAACTCTTGGTTTTGGCTCAGGTCATGATCTCAGGGTCGTGAGATCGAGACCCATGTTGAGCTCTGTGCTCACTGTGGAGTCTGCATGAGATTCTCTCTCCCTCTCCCCCACATGTGCGCACTCTTTCTCTCCCCCCTCTCTCTCAAATAAATAAATAAATCTTTAAAAAAAGAAGTGAAGCACAGCAGTGCATGGGACATAACAGATGTTCAATAAATGATAATTATAATAAATGTAATGCAGATGTAATGGGTAATAGATGTGACATACAACATGGTGACTACAGCTAATATATGGTATCAGATATTTGAAAGCTGCAAAGAGAGTAAATCTTAAAAGTTTTCATCACCAAAAAAAAAATTGTAACTATATGTGGTGATGGATGTTAACTAAACTTACTGTAATAATCATTTTGTAACATATACATATATCAAATCATTATGTTGTTCACCTAAAACTAATAAAATGTATGTTATTTGTATCTTAATAAAGAAATTCTAGCTATTACTATTTACCAGAATGTAAGACCCACCTTTTATTCACTGGGATATCTCCTTAGTCTAGAAAAGGAAGTAGAAGGTGCTCAAAACACACATTTGAAAAGAAAGAAAACACCAAAACTTTAATAGCAGGTACCTACTCCTAGATGGTGGCTGAGGCCAATTTTAATGTACTTCATGCTTTTCTGTTTCCCAGTATTTTTTTTTTTTAAAGATTTATTTTTAGAGAAAGTGCATGCACATGTTGGGGGGGGGGGGCAGAGGGAAATGGAGAGAGAATCTCCAGCAGACTCCCAGCTAAGCAGGGAGCCCAACATGGAGCTCAATCCCAAGACCCTGATAGGACCTGACCCGAAATCAGGAGTCAGACGCTTAACCAACTGAGCCACTCAGGCGCCGCTCTCATATTTTCAAATACAAACGGATTATTTTTAAAAGAAAAAAATCCTTATTTTTTAAATAGTCTTACTTATAAATTACAAAGGGAAAGCTAGAAACCTGGTAGATACCATCTGAATCAAGTGATCAAAAAAGGTAACATTATGAATAATGAAACAAACCCACACCACACCTGATGCCCCCCACTGAGGACACACCATCACTTACAGCATCCCCAACAAAAATCATAACCTCAATCTAGTCATAAGTAGACATCACACAGACTAAGTTCAGAGGCCTACTTTAAAAAAACTGGCCAGTACTCTTCCAAAATGTCACTAATGAAACCACAAAGACAGACAGGTACCACTCCAGACTAAAGACACTTGACCACTAAAGCAACACACGATTCTGGGTTGGAAGCTGAATGGTTTTAAAAAAAAAATGCTATTAAGGATATTATTAGGACAACCAGCACCATTTGAGGGAGGCTTACAGCTTTAACATTGTATCAATGTTAAAACTTGGTTTCAGTCAGTGTGCTGTGCTTATGTAAGAGTATATCCTTGTTCTTAGGAAATACACAATGAAGTATTTGGGGTAAAGGAACATGATGTCTGCAACTTACTCTCAAAAAATGAGAGACAATGATTAAGCAAATATGGCAGGATATTACAGTGAATCTGGGTTTAATGTAAATGGGATTTCTTTGTACTATTCTTATAATTTTTCTGTAAATTTGAAATAATTTCAAAATGAAAAATTTCTACGGAACAATTTCTCAAATAATTTATTTTAACCAAATACTCAAAGTTAAAAGGTGCAAAATTAAATTACATTTCTGAGGCTGTTTTCTGCATCCTGCAGACATATTCTTCCAGGGGTCCAGAATTATGAATTGTAACAATAACTGCCTTTCATTTGAGAATCTTAAAGGAGTTTATAGGCCTTCCCAAATCAAGTTCCCAGTTTGCCAAAATAACAAGATCTACACCCAATGTTCATATGGGGAAAGTGAAAGGAGATAAGTAATAGGAAGTAAACATTGAACATTAAAATATTATCTTTCCAAGAGGTGGCAATGATTATAGTACCAAAAGAGTAACTCCAAAGCGAGTCCTTGTACAATTCAGACACTTACTTGTATTCGTGCAATTAGCTTCATTTTCTTTTTTCTTTTTTTTAAAGATTTTTTTATTTATTTATTCGACAGAGATAGAGACAGCCAGCGAGAGAGGGAACACAAGCAGCGGGAGTGGGAGAGGAAGAAGCAGGCTCATAGCGGAGGAGCCCGATGTGGGGCTCGATCCCGTAACGCAGCTTCATTTTCTAAATAGGCAATTGATAAGCCACTTTGCCCAGTCATTTACTAAAGCAACCAAAGACTGATAATTAGCTACAGTTTTTCCATAGTCTGAAATCAAAAATCTCTCCCTTGGAAAATCAACTAGTTTTCAATTTCATTAATAGGCTCACACAACAGAGGGCCACCCGGTAGCAATGAGCATACCTAATGCTCAGCTCTAGGTCACTAAAACATCATTCTCCATTAAAAGGAACCAAAGAGGGGCGCCTGGGTGGCTCAGTCAGTTAAGCATATGTCTTCAGCTCAGGTCATGATCTCAGGGTCCTGGAATCAAGTCCCGCATCAGGCTCCCTGCTCAGCAAGGAGCCTGCTTCTCCCTCTCCCTCTGCCTGCCTCTCTGCCTATTTGTGATCTCTCTCTCTGTGAAATAAATAAATAAAATCAAAAAAAAAAAAAAAAAAAAAAAGAACCAAAGCTACTCCAAGAAATGGCTGCTTCCAGGCCTAGGGTCAGGATATGTACAAGAGGATCCTGGAACATTTTTTTTTTTTTTTAACAGAAAATAAGGAAGTGCTCAAAAAAGAAGAAGAAAAGAAAAAAAGATGGGGACATGTTGCACACTGAAGTGGCTTCCTCTGGCCAAATCTGGGGCAATTTGAAAACCAAAACAAATAAAAACAGTAACAAACTATATATAGTTAAAAAATAGGAAGTCATGAGTCTATACTTTACTATACTAGTAAAGATGAATTAAACAGGGAAGGGAGAATTCCTGCAGATAACAGAATGATGAAGACTGACCAGTAGAGAGAGTGCTAGAGTGGAAAAATAATCACTTTGCAACCATATTGGTAAAAATTGCTTCCAGCAAAAATTGTCAATTATCTCAATGTGGTTTTGATTTGAATTTCCCTGATGGCTAATGATTTTGAACATTTTTTCATGTGTCTGTTGGCCATTTGTATGTCTTCTTTGGAGAAGTGTCTGTTCATATCTTCTGCCCATTTTTTGACTTGATTATTTGTTTTTTGGGTGTTGAGTTTGAGAAGTTCTTTATAGATCTTGGATCCCAGCCTTTTATCTGTAATGTCATTTGCAAATATCTTCTCCCATTCTGTGGGTTGCCTCTTAGTTTCATTGTTTCCTTTGCTGTGCAGAAGCTTTTTATCTTGATGAAGTCCCCAAAGTTCATTTTTGCTTTTGTTTCCCTTGCCTTTGGAGACGTGTCATGAAAGAAGTTACTATGGCTGATGTCGAAGAGGTTACTGCCTATGTTCTCCTCTAGGATTTTGATGGATTTCTGACATTGAGGTCTTTCACCCATATAGAGTTTATTTTTGTGTATGGTGTAAGAGAATGGTTACGTTTCATTCTTCTGTATATAGCTGTCCAATTTTCCTAGCACAAATTATTGAAGAGACTGTCTTTTTTCCATTGGATATGTTTTCCTACTTTGTTGAAGATTAGTTGACCATAGAGTTGAGGGTCCATTTCTGGGCTCTCTATTCTGTTTCATTGATCTCTGTGTCTGTTTTTGTGCTAGTACCATGTTGTCTTGGTGATCACAGCTTTGTAATAATGCATGAAATCAGGTAACGTGAGGCCCCCAGCTTTGTTTTTCTTTTTCAACATTTCCTTGGCGATTTGGGGTCTTTTCTGGTTCCATACAAATTTTAGGATTGTTTGTTCCAGCTCTATGAAAAATGAAAGTGGTATTTTGATAGAGATGGTGTTTAAAGTCTACATTGCTCTGGGCAGCACAGACATTTTAATAATGTAATTCTTCCAATCTGTGAGCATGGAATGTTTGTCCATCTTTTTGTGTCTTCTTCAATTTCTTTAATAAGTATTCTTTAGTTTCTAGAATATAAATCCTCTACCTCTTTGGTGAGGTTTGTTCCTAGGTATCTTATGGTTTTTGGTGCTATTGTAAATAGAATCGATTCCCTAATTTCTCTTTCTACAATTACACTGTTAGTGTACAGAAAAGCAACTGATTTCTGTGCATTGATTTTATATCCTGCCACTCTAGGTATGAGTTCTAGTAATCTGAGGGTGAAGTCTTTTGGTTTTCTACATAAAGTACCATGTCATCTGCGAAGAGAGAGAATATGACTTCTTCTTTGCCACTTTGAATACCTTTTATTTCTTTTTGTTGTCTGATTGCTGAAGCTAGGACTTCTAGTACTATGTTGAACAACAGTGGCATGAGTGGGCATCCTTGTCGTGCTCCTGATCTTAAGGGATTCCCCACTGAGAATGATATTCGCTGTGGGCTTTTCAAAGATGGTTTTTATGAAATTGAGGAATGTTCCCTCTATCCCTAAACTCTAAAGAGTTTTAATCAGGAAAGGATGCTGTATTTTCTCAAATGCTTTTTCTGCATCATTTGAGAGGATCATATGGCTCTTGTCTTTTCTTTTATTAATGTGTTCTATCACACTGATTGATTTGCAAATGCTGAACCACCCCTGCATCCCAGGAATAAATCCTACCTGGTTGTGATGGATAATCCTTTTAATGTACTGTTGGATCCTATTGGCTAGGATCTTGTTGAGAATTTTGGCATCCAGATTCATCAGGGATACTGGTCTGTAGTTCTCCTTTTTAATGGGGTTTTTGCCTGGGTTTGGGATCAAGGTAACGCTGGCCTCATAGAACGAGTTTGGAATGGCAAAAATTAACAAGTCAGGAAACAACAAAGGTTGGAGAGGATTTGGAGAAAGGGGAACCCTCTTACACTGCTGGTGGGAATGCAAGTTGGTACAGCCACTTTGGAAAACAGTATGGAGGTTCCTCAAAAAGTTAAAAATAGAGCTACCCTATGACCCAGCAATTACACTACTGGGTATTTACCCCAAAGATACAGATTTAGGGAAAAGAAGGGGCCATGCACCCCAATGTTCACAGCAGCTATGTCCACCATAGCCAAACTGTGGAAGGAGCCACGATGCCATGTCTCAACAGACGAATGGATAAAGAAGATGTGGTTCATATATACAATGGAATATTACTCAGCCATCAAAAGAATGAATACCCACCATTTGCATCAACATGGATGGAACTGGAAGGGATTATGCTAAGTAAAGTCAAGTAGAGAAAGACAATTATCATATGGTTTCACTCATATGTGGAACATAAGGAATAGCACGGAGGACATTAGGGGTAGGAAGGGAAAACTGAAGGGGGGAGGAAATCATAGGGGGAGACAAACCACGAGAGGCTATGGAAAATAATCAGGGTTTCAGAAGGGAGGGGGTTGGGGGGTGGGTTAGCCCAGTGATGGGTATTAAGGAGGGTACGTGTTGTAATGAGCACTGGGTGTTGTACACAAATAATGAATCATGGAACACTACATCAAAATCTAACGATGTACTGTATGGTGACTAACATAACAAAACAAATTATCAATTATCAATCTAGGGGGAAAATCTGAGGAGAAAGAAGACGTTTACATTGTCTTCAAGTGTCTCCCCACAGACTGCTTATTAGTTTCAAGGAAGAAAAGACATAGTATTTATTCAGTGAAGAAATCTCCCAATACTTAGACCAGGTAATCAAAATAAACATCCCAATAAAGACAGATGAATATTGTGTGCCTTCAGAAGGGATACTTTGAGAAAGACACAACATGACTTTCATAGTACTCTGGCCAAGAACACATCTAGTCACAAGGAAACGTCAGAAAAATAAAAAATAAGAAATCTTCTTTTGAAGAAACAAAGGGATTACTGTTTTCTTCAAAACTGTCAATGCCATGAAAGATAAAGAAAGGCTGCGGATGTGTTCCAGGTTGAAGATGGCTACAAGACATGGCAACCAAAAGCAGTATGTAACCCTACTGTTAGGTGACCCCTGAACAACATGCAGGTTAGGGGCACTGACCCTCACCTGTCCCCACCCCCGTCAAAAATCCACATATAACTTTGGACATCCTGAGAACTTAACTACTCATAGTGAGAACCGCCAGAGAGTACTTTTTACTGCCATATGCAATTTACTGGAGAGCCCGGCTGCTCCTGTGGGGCTGATGGCCTGGGTGGAGTTTTAAGCAGAAACTGGCAACAGCTGAGCTTAAGGCAAGAGCGCCAGGAGGTGGCTACGAAAGTCTGCTGCAGTTAATCTCACTCCATTATGATTCGATACTAATTTTCATGTTCATTTACATTTCTGTCGCCTGCAAGAGGTGCCATGTAAAGTCTCTTAAGTGTTTGTATGCCTAAGTTTTGATTAATTTTAACTTTTTGTAACAGATTTGTGTTTATGTTATGGTAGTAAATGATAAAATAGACTAGGATCTACAAATATTTTATGTATTCATGACATACCCAACTTCTTAATTTTTCAATATCTCTGGGCTATGCGGTTCGTCTGTTTTTTCAAATTGCAGCAAAATCCAAAAAGTTTTCCAATATATTTAATGAAAAAAAAAATCCAGGTATACCCGGACCCATGCACTTCAAGGGTCGACCGTATGTATTTCCCGTCACTGGATGAAGCGTGTGGATAGCAAGAAGTGCATCCTTGTATACACTTTACCCAGAGCCTCTCCAGCACAGGAAGTTTCTAAACAACTATATGAATGAATGAAAGGTGACAGAGATCAGCTCACGGAGAATATTAATGGCAAGCCAAATGATTCATACTTGGACCAGTGTAGGCAAGAAGAAAAAACAGAGCCTTATGTGCTCTGTATTGAAAGAAAACTGTGGAGAGAGGGGTGGAGGGTGACGTGTTAACAGCAGCAAATGTTCATGAAAGGTTTTATCCCACAGCAGCATCCTACAGAAGGAAAAAGAGAATAGAGGCAAGGAAACCATGTGGGGAAAACATTAGAAAAACCTGACTTAAAGAAGCGAAAAGAGCTTAAACTGCTATGGTAGTAAGATGATCTGAAAAGAAATACATGTGAGAAAGGCATTCTGTTGAAAATAATTTGATGAAATATGGTAGCTAACTGGCTGGGGGCTGGACAAAGATAGGAAGAGAGTAAACATGAAAAGGGGTATCTCACGAGGAAAAAATGTGGGGGTGGGCTAGGGGAATGATTGTGAAAAAGAGGGCGATGAGCTTTAAATGTCAGTTTCACATATCAGCAGGATGACAAAGTAGATAACGCACATCCAGCAGGTGGCAAGCAGATCAGGCTGTCAGCAGAGGTCTGGGCTGGTGAGGGGGACCGGAGAGACAGCCGGCACCCGGTGGAGCAGCTCTGAGCACAGACGAGCCCTCCGTGTCACAGACAGCCAAGGCCTACCAGACCCTGGTGTTCCTGCACGGGAGGGCAGGAAGAAGAAACCGATCAGGAGAAACAGACCAAACAAGAAAAGGCCAGCCAGAGAAGAGGAGAAATCAGAGAAGGGCGGATCCGTGGCACCAACAGAGGCAAAGACTGGATGTGCAGTAAGAAAAGGAATGAATTTTAAGCAATGCTCAGGGTGGGCAACGGAGGACAGACTCGAAGACGGAAGAGCAGCGAACTCAAGAACTGCATCCAGTTTGCGCGAAACCCCAGCCGTATATGGGCCTCTGCGCAACATACCATTCATCTATCTTTTCCTGTGCCTCAAAATCCAGAAACAGGATCCTGTGAACCCAAGAGAAAACCAAATTCTGGTGGCACCAAGAATGATGATGAGACTTACCATGGTGCTCTTTGTAAATGGCAGCTGTGACTGAGCCGTCTGCAGTGAAAACCTCAGAACATGCATTTTCTCAAGTCTTCCAGGGAGCTCAATTGCTAAACTAAAATAAATATCACTTCCTAGATTCATAACACAGTTCATTTCCACCAGCTAAAATATTTCAGGTTTCTCTCTGTTTTAACCGTCTTATTGTTAATAATACCCTCAGTAACTACAAAAGCCTTTGAAGATGATATAATCCAGGCAAAATACAACTGTTAATCTATACTAATTTGGCAGAAAGCTAGGTTGAATGAATGATAGTTAATGGACTTTCAAATAACTTACTGCTATCAAATATACAAAGGACTGTTAGCCATTAGCATTGGGATTATTTTTGAAATATGAATATTTGAAAATATGAATATTAAACATTAATGTTGATATGTAAATGAGCCTTAAAACACTTGAAAATATTTTATTACTTTAAAAAATTCCCTCTAGGGGCGCCTGGGTGGCTCAGTCAGTTAAGTGTCAGACTCTTGATTTCAGGGTCATAAGTTCAAGCCCCGTGTTGGGCTCCACACTGGGTATGGAGCCTACTTTAAAAAAAAAAAACAAAAAAAACCCTCCCTTTAGCATATATTACATGTATATATATTTCATTGTTTTTTTACCGCTAGTATAAAATTTCTATTCCAGTTCATCAAGTAGATAAGTGAATTAGTAGAAACATAATATGAATTTGTTTGTTACCTTCCTTTCTGTTCTGTTCTCAAACCACAGCCAAAGTCATTCATCCATTCGTGCTAAACAAGCAGACAGGACCTTCTGTTTAATATATTTTGTCTCTGCTATCAACCAGCTCCTAGAATTATAAATACTTCCTGGTGCCTGCCCTCCAGGAGCCTAGACAGACGCACACAGGAACAGAATGTGCATGATAAGTGATTAAATTGGCGTCTCTAGGGGCAGAGGAGATGGATGCCCAAACTCTGCCTTGAGGGGAATGATCAAGAAAGCTTCTGTGGAGAAATGGCAATGCCCAATGCTGCTCAAGGCTCAACACAGATCATCTTTGGCAGAAACACACATTCTGAAAGCTAAGCCATTTACAAGTGAAGCTGGAGAAGAAATTGGTAGATCTAGTTCATCTTTGTACATTCAACATCCCTTCAAAGGGCCTGATATATGGAAAGTGCTCAATCAATGTTTGTTCGGTTGAATCAAAAATATTTCAACCTTCTAAAAAAACAAAACTTAAAATGTTACAAATAATCAAAAAATACTAAGCTTGTTTTGCTCATCCCTTCCTTCAGTTAGCTAAACATTGGCTGGGCATGTGGGTGACGTACTACGCAGATACCAAAGATACTGAGACAAGACAGTTCTTGCTCTCTTGGGGCTCCGAGTCTTTTTAAGGGAGAAAGAAACACAAAAAGCCATGATTACAGCTGAATAAAATACAGTGTAGAAAAAAAAAAATCAAGGATCAGGTACTGCAGGAAGTAGAGAAGGCTCTGGATGCTGTGCTGAGCAAAAGTCAGGGGAGGGAGGCTTCCCACAGGGCCACCTCCAACACGGGCCATTGGAAGGAGCCACAGCGAGAATCCTGTCTTGCCTGATTTCACACTCTGTTTGAAAGAGATGATAGCTGCAATAAGTGGACAGGGGTGACGTGTGGGAGGAGGTGAAAGAGGCTACAAACTAAATCCAAAATCATTCGGGAAACAGCACTCAGACTGGAGAGCTTCTAAGCACTGAGTATAATGAAGCTAACAAAATATCACATATTAGCAAACCTCAAAGAAATGTATCGATCTTGTATTTCTATCCTGTGAGCACCGTGAAGTGCCATTCCTCGGCCTTCTGTATACCGGAATTCATTCAAAAGGAGAACACCACAAACTTTAATTATAGGAGGACACCTGAGTCACATTTGTGCTGCTTACTTTACCAGAGTGTTCTAGGTAAATAAAAGGCATATTTATAAGGCAGAGTCATGGCAAAGTAGTACCCCAAGCATCTCTGAGATAAGAACAAACATAAATGTACAATGCTGCCATCAAACTAGAAAATAGGAGGCCTCGTCTCCAAAGGCAAGAGAAACAAAAGATAAAATGAACTTGTGGGACTTCATCAAGATAAAAAGCTTCTGAACAGCCAAGGAAACAATAAAAAATACTAAGAGGCAGCCCACGGAATGGGAGAATATATTTGCAAATGATACTACAGATAAAAGACTTCTATCCAAGATCTACAAAGAACTTCTCAAACTCAATACACGAGAAACAAATCATAAAATGGGCAGAAGATATGAAGAGACACTTTTCCAATGAAGACATACAAATGGCCAACAGACACATGAAAAAATGTTCAAAATCATTAGCCATCAGGGAAATTCAAATCAAAACCACACTGAGATACCACCTTACGCCAGTTAGAATGGCAAAAACTAACAAGGCAGGAAACAGCAATTGCTGGAGAGGATGTGGAGAAAGGGGATCCCTTCTACCTTGTTGGTGGGAATGCAGGTTGGTGCAGCCACTCTGGAAAACAGTGTGGAGGTCCCTTAAAAAGTTAAAAATTGAGCTACCCTATGACCCAGCCATTGCACTACTCGGTATTTACCCCAAAGATACAGACGTAGTGAAGAGAAGGGCCATATGCACCCCAATGTTCATAGCAGCATTGTCCACAATAGCTAAATCGTGGAAGGAACCGAGATGCCCTTCAACAGATGACTGGATTAAGAAGCTGTGGTCCATATATACCATGGAATATCACTCAGCTATCAGAAGGAACGAGTTCTCAACATTTGCTGCAACACGGACGGCACTGGAGGAGATAATGCTAAGTGAAATAAGTCAAGCAGAGAAAGACAATTATCATATGATTTCTCTCATCTATGGAACATAAGAACTAGGAAGATTGGTAGGGGAAGAAAGGAATAAAGAAAAGGGGGTAATCAGAAGGGGGAATGAAGCATGAGAGACTATGGACTCTGGGAAACAAACTGAGGGCTTCAGAGGGGAGGGGGGTGGGGGAATGGGATAGACTGGTGATGGGGAGTAAGGAGGGCACGTATTGCATGGTGCACTGGGTGTTATACGCAACTAATGAATCATCGAACTTTGCATCAGAAACCAGGGATGTACTGTATGGTGACTAACATAATATAATAAAAAAACATAAAAAAAAAAATAGGAGGCCTGCAGAAGGAAAAAAAAAAATCCCAAGCCCCAATCACTGTATAGTGCAATTTTACTAGTTTTTACTATCTCCAGAAAGTAGTTTGGATGGTTTTCTGGGCAACTGACACCATTACAAAACAGAGAGAGAAAGCAAGCATGTGCCTACACATGCACCCATCCTCAATTTTATTGAGCACCCACCATTTCTTAAATGAAACATGCCACTCTAACAGTATTCAGCACAGGATAGTGAAGTAGAAAAAACATGGGCTCAGGAATCAGATCAGAGTCGGCTGCTTAATAGCTAGAGACCTGATAAATAACCACTTGAAGTCCATTTTGCTTGTCAGCAAAAAGAATTTATTCATTACAATATTTATTATCAAACATGTGTCAAGCACTCTTAAGAAATATGAAATAAATAGGAAATAGACAAGGCTCCTGCCTCACAGAGCTTGCACTTCAGCAGGAAAGACAATCCAATTATAAAAAGGAACATCAGAGGAAAGTTCCATTACGAAGAACAGGACAGAGCAGAGGGTTAGAGTGTGTCTGAAGTAGGGGTGAGAGATGTTTCAGATAGGATGGCGAGGGACGGCTACTACAGGAAGTCATATTTGAGTGGGAACCTGAAAAAAGAGGCAAGTTACACATGTTCGAGGCCAAGAGGACGACAAACGCAAGGCAAGTATAAAATCGACATGTACAAGCAACAGCAAAGAAGGCCAATCTGGAGAAGCAAGGGAATAAGGACTGGATGGGAGATGAGGGTGGAGTGTGGATTCTTCTCTCTGTGTGATGCTAAGTCATTGGAAGGTTTTGAAAAGAGTGAAGTCATCTTGATTCATGTTTTAAAAGAATTACTATGGTTCCCTCTCCTTGGAATGACTTTACCCTTTGTCTGCCTAGTCAATTCCTACATGTTTTGAACAAACATCGCCCATCAGAGGAGTAATGTGCCACGGTTCCTGCATAGGGAACACACAAGCAGGAGACAGGACATAAATGCCAAGAATTTCAGCCTTTATACTCCAGAGTCCAAGGAAACGCATGGAAGGTTAACAACATTATCTGCCCTGTGCGCTTTTCTATACATGGTTGAAAGATCAAATAGGATAATGACAAACAACTTTTATATAGCATTAATGATCATTATTCTTCAAGTGTTCTCTTATTAGTAAGGTCTTCCCCGGCCACCATAAAGAAATATGAACTCCTCTGCTCCATCTCTCTCTATCTTGACTTTTTTTCCCCAAAGCACTTTTTTACTGTCTGACATATATTATTTATTTGTATATACGTACAATGTATATTTATATATGTGTGTGTGTGTGTGTATATATATATATAAATTCTAAGAGTACATACATATTTATGTATTTCTCTGATTCCTCCCTTTCCTCACAACTATTCTGCAAGCTTCATGAGGCCAGGGAGTATATTCGTTTTATTCAATACATCACTGCCTGTAAGTGTAAATGGATGCTTTAAGTGCTCAATAAATGTTGGATGAATGAATGAATGACTAAATGAATTCCTAACTGGATTCTCTTCCTATAAACAATCCGCCTCTCTTCAATTCATTTAAACACGACGACGACTGGATGAGAAATTAGAAGATTTAAAATCTAATGATCTAGCTATGCCAACTTTTTAGGTCACAGATCCTTAAAAAGTCACTTAAAAATAAACCAACAAGAAAAACAAAGCAAAAAAAAAAAAGTCGCTTGAAATAGAACTAAGGCTCAAAAGGACCAGTGACAAGAAGAAAATGCAGTGGCATCATCCCTATTTATTTAACCAAGGGGCTTTACCCTTCTCTCTAAGTGTGAAGATATTGAGATGTTCTCCATTCCCCTCATAAGAAAGCCCACCCTCAGACTGGACAGCAAAGCTATCTGTTTATAAAGCTGTTTATAAAGCTTTCCTTAAAAGGTGCCCCAAAATACCACAAGAAACATAACAGAAATCCACTGAGAAATGTATTGACTTTTGGCATAAACTAAATTCATTCCCTATACACAGACGCTGACTAATTTCAATGCTAGAAAATACTTAACTATTTTATTTGACATTTAAACTTAATTTTTATTTCCACCAGGCTAACCTTTTGCCAGATAAAGATACGGGTCAGTAAAACCCCTATAACCTGCCTTCTTCATTTTTAATCACACATCTATATTCCAGCCAAAAGCATCCCCCTCCCCAAAGCAAACACAAAACTTTTATTTTAAATACTACTAATAATAATAATCAAAATTCATCCTGTCTTCCAGCTTCATAATTTTGCAACACTAAGAAATACACAAATTCTTAAAGGTTTCCAAGCACCGCCATTTGGTCCATTAACACAAAACCAGCAGATGGCGCTCAATAAACCTGCTGAGTTCTTGGTGGAGTTCTTGGTCCAGAGTGGTTTTAGAGACTATTCTTCCCAATGGGGAAGAATCTGGAAACTTCAGCTGGAAAAGGAATCAAATTACAGAAAAGTTTGGAAATCACTGAATATACGGTCTCCTTAACGGCAAGTGTTCCTTAAAACAGAATTTTTGAAAACTCTAACGGTATATGAGCTTTTTGTTTCAATGTACAAACAGGCCTCTCAGTCTGCTCTTGTTAAGCAAAACTAAATTGGTCAGAGGGTGTTGGCTGGTGGCTTAAACACACACACACACACACACACACACACACACACACACCCTTCTCCCTCTCCCTCCCACAAATGTTTCACAACTCTCTGGAACAGCTAGAATAATCAGGCCAACTCTTAAAGAGACAGTCTCCCTCTTGCTGACAAGACCAGCTATTTGGTTACAATGGAGAGAATATAAGGATTTTTATTAATTCTTGATGGAAATTTATTGAAAGAACTGAATGCAGAGAATGGATAAATCAGTCTCTCTGTCTCCCCATCCCTCCCTCCCTCTCTCCATCCCATAAAGCAGATGACTGAAGCAGAGAGAGACATTCTGTAACTTCAATCTACCAGCTTGACTTCTGCCCTCACCCACCTCACACACTTGCTCACCTAGCTTCCTTGGTTATTCCTCGGCCAGTTCTTTTGGTTTTCCTCTAAAGTCATCGATGAAATTGGGTCTCCAGGCTTCTAGGCCAGTGCACCACCCACGAGAAGGCACAGAAGTCTCCAAATTACAATCTGATCGAGTTACTGCCCCAAAACTCATGGATGGCCAACAGGATCACATCCTAACTCCTGAGCATGTCTCTTCAGTTCCCGGCACACAAGGCCTTCCAACACCTAGCCCTTGCCTTCCTCTCCAGCCTCCTCCCCCTCAGAGTCTCTCCTCAAACCCTCACTTGGATCATACCAAACCACTGGCAGGTCAAGAAGACACAGCTGAAGCCTCACTCTTACTGCTTGTGTCACTACTTGGCCATGTGGCTCCCTTTACCTGTCATATCCTCCTGTCATCTGATGATTGCAGCAAGATGATTACAATAAAGCACGAAACAAGAAAGACAATGCCTTTCTTTCCTGAGTAGATACGTGGTCTCCTTACCTAATCTAACCTAGCATGCCTCACCCACTGCATGCAGATCAAGATTTCCTCCAACTCCCTGAGCCTGCCCCGGGTGAACAATGGCATGTGCGTGGGCAATGCCTAAGGAGGAGAACCCAGCAGGTCAAGTTCAACCACACCTGGTCAAATCTTATTCCTAACCCAGGACACAACA
Organism: Ursus maritimus; assembly: GCF_017311325.1. Lineage (NCBI taxonomy): Eukaryota > Metazoa > Chordata > Mammalia > Carnivora > Ursidae > Ursus > Ursus maritimus. Next base: position 17,193,611 of record NW_024425230.1, on the reverse strand, counting down.
AACCACGAGACCATGGGGAGATATTCAAAGTTTGCAAGTGCGTCACGTGTCAACCACATCAAGATTAAGAAGGGAAGCTTCCAATACAGAATGGGAGGCACTGCTTTGGGAGGCAAGACCACAGGCTTTGCAATCGCACGAAAAGGAAGACCAGCTTCACTTGTTACTAGCTTTGTGATTCTTTTAAGGACTACCTTAAATCCTTTTTGGGAACGCTAGACTGTAAACTCTATGAGGACTGAAACTGTATCTATTTTTTTTTTTTAAGATTTTTTTACTTTATTTATTCATTCGACAGAGATAGAGACAGCCAGCGAGAGAGGGAACACAAGCAGGGGGAGTGGGAGGGGGCCCTGAGCCGAAGGCAGACGCCCAACCGCTGTGCCACCCAGGCGCCCCTGAAACTGTATCTATTATGTTCACATATCTGAAGTGGATGAAACAACAGTAATGACTTCTCATCAAATGCTAACTATATGCCAGCACTGTTTTAATGTCTTACACTGATTAGGATTATCATTTAACCCCCTCAACAACCATATAAAGTAAGTGCCAGTATTTTAAGAAGGTATGCTAAATGTGTAGCATACAGTGGGCACAAAATATGCGTATCCATTCATTCCCAATAAAAATATCCCACACTTCAGAATCTCCACGTCTTTACCTTCCTTTACAGCCTCTGCTGATAAGACATTATTTCTCAAAGAAAGCCAAATAAAGTTATAAATTCTACTGTTTTTTGTTTTATTTAATTATGGGTGAAGAATTTTAACTAGATGGCAACACTGGCTTTATGGAATGAACCTTCTGAGAAAAGCAGTCATTAGGGAACATAAAACGACTAAAAAACTTCATTAGTTTTAAAGATAAATTACAAAGATTTCTTAAAGCTGGTTAAGCTTTCTAATTGATAAATAATAGCTATACGAGCACTGAACTATACAAGCACTGTGCTTACAAACCATAAAGACGGTAAGGAGAAATACTCTATCATGTCACATGATAGCAACATTTTTCTTATCCAGCATTATTGGTAAAACCATTTCACATAAATACCAGTTTTTAAGTTTTCCTCCTAAATTGTCAAAATTTTAAAAAGAAACAAGTTTTATGACAATCTATCTAAGGTGTCTTACCCATGTTGCAGCCTTCTTAAATATAGGCAGGGAAGGGCAGAAATACCATCTGAGCAACTACTCTATGTGCTAAGATCTTCATATGTGGGGACAACAGTGTTTAACTGTTGGAGAAGAAATGGTATATGTGATGCACATCTCAAAGTACCTGGTACTTAGTAAGTATTCAAGAAGTTCTAGATAAGCGCTTGTTGGGATAAGCACCGGGTGATGTATGGAAGGAAATACTACACTATACACCTGAAAGTAATATAATACTGTATGTTAACTCCACCGCAATTTTAAATTTTTTAAAGTGCTAGATGTTGTTGTCATTTTAAAAATCATATTCAATCCTCATGAACCCCTTTAATGTAGGTCTTACCCTGCTGCATTTTACAGATGAAGAATCTAAGGCTTCCACAGCTGCTCAGTACTAGAGCAGAAATTTAAACCCATGTCTACTTGACTCGTACACAGAGCCACGTTTCTCTATGAGGACTCTCAAAGTGATGTCCCAGGACCGGCAAGCATCACCCGAAACTTACTGGAAATGCACATTTTCAGCCCTGTCCCTACTGTAGCGAATGGGAAACTCTGGGGCTGTGGCCCAGCGATATGTGTGTGAATAAACCCCACATATGACTCCCACGGCTGCACAAGTGTGAGAACCAGCAGGCCGAGTGCACTACACTCAGCTGCAGCAGTTATCACAGGGGGTCTAGTGCCTGTCCCTACATGGTTCCCCTTCTCCCCAGCTAATTCCGCCTTTCTGTGTCTCATTTCGTCTTTAATAACCCATCAACACTCCGACATTACAGGTCCTCGGCAACAGCCCATTTCCCACACCACGCAAGGTGACAGCAGACACAGGAGTGACACGCTGCCACCGGGAGCCCAGGCCTGGTATGAACTCCAGCTCTACCACTTATGGGCCGCAGGACCTCAGCACGTGACTAGAGTTCTCTACCCTACTACCTCATCTTTAGGATACAGAAAATGATACTTATCTCACGAGGCTGTCAGGGTGATTAAAGGAGAAAATGAACAAGGACTAAGTACTAGAAGGTATTCAATAAATGGAGCCTCTGATGATGACCATTTTCATACAACACGCGTTTCTGCCGCCCTCCACTGCACACACACATTGTGACCAGTGACACATCACCCCCACAACCCCAACTCAACAGCAAGACTGGGGCTGGAATCTCACTACACCATTTCTTAAAACACCCATCCCTGTCTCACAGGCAAGAAGACCCACTTCTAATTCCGAGACTTAGTAAGCTATGAATGACATAGAATCATACCCACAGATATGGTTAGGTTAAAATAACCAATTTCATGGAGATCTGGAAAATGGGAGATTTGGGGAGGAAAGACACTGAGAAATACCAAGAGAAATACCCACAGTAGTACCTTCTTAACATTATGCTGCCTGGGACCCCTGAACCACACAAGGCAGGATAAACTAAGCAATGTTGCCAAAAACCTAACAAGCTTTACTCAAAAGTAGAGTGTTCAGGAAAGCAGGAGGCGACCAAGAAGGAATTCATAGTCATGCGGGTAGGTTAAGATCACCCCTGGCCTCTAACTAGTTCAAGAAGATGACAGGAATGGTAGAAAATAAGCCCACAATCAGATTACTGGCTCCCATGGACCAAAAAAGGAATGTACCAATGCCTCAGCAGTAAGATAAAACTCACATTTCCTTCTGTGGACATAACAAAGAGAGACAGCTGAGAATTCCCCCCCAGCTGCCAGATGCTCTGTATATCATACAGGGTCAGCAGATAATCCAAACACAGAACTCTCTGGAGGGCTCCAAGGATGCACAAGGCCAATGGCTCCTTCTAGGTTTAAAAAGGAGTAAACAAACAAACAAACAAACAAAAACCCTGGGAGTACAGATGATATTCTCTGTACTCAACGATAAAGACCCTAGTTACAATCCCCACACAAAAGGAAGCCATCTTCTGGACAAAGAATATGTAGTCATGAGAAAAGGCACTGAAGATACACATCACCTGTCTGGCAATCAATCAAAAAATTAGTGTACCTTTCAGGAAAATGTAACTTCTATATCCCTGCTGATATAAATATATTCCTAGTGTTCTATCTGGATGGAGCTATTTATGGATTTCTGAATTACAGATTCAGTGGGCTGACTTCATAAAATTCACCTAACGGCCTCATCTGAGATGGCAGAGCAAATTCCAAAGACAGCAATAAAAACCTTTAGTATTATAATGAATGGACTAGAACTGCAAAATGTAAACCTTGCTGTCTCAGTTCCCCAACCGTAAAATAAGAAAACACTTTGTTCTAATTCATAGGTTTAGTTCAGGCCAAGAAAATGAGGTTAGTATAGAAAAAGGCAAGCACAAGAGAGCTCCAAGTAAAGAGCCCATACACAACACAGAAGTATCAAACCATGTGGGTTGCGATTCCAGTTTTCACCACATATCAGTACCAAGTTCTCCTAGAGGCCCCATCGAAGTGATACTTTTGCCCCTGGTCCCAGGTCACAAAGCCCCTGTGTGGTTCTACCTCCTGACTGATGATCTACAGTGGCCTTCCTTTTGAGGTCATAAATCTTACCCCCCAAAATCTCACCTGGCTAAGAAGACATTTATAGCCATCTGTGCAGGGGGCAAAGCTCCTTCCCGAACAGCTTTAATTCTAGTTAACGACATGCACTGAGAACTTGTGATGTGCAAGGTACTGTGACAGAAGCTGAAGTTAAAATGAGAGCAAAAAATCCCCAACGTAAATATAATCTCTGCCCTCAAGATGCAGGTGAAGGAGAAAAGGCATGTAAACAAAGCACGCTCGTGAAGTGTCTGAGGTGTTGTTTTTAATAAGTCCGTACGGAGTGGTTGGGGCGCGGACGCAGGAACGGCCGGTTCTACAGGAAACTGAAGGTTTCGGGAAAGGCTCCATTGAGACAAGTGACAGGAACTGAATCCCGAAAGAGGAATACTTTTCCTCGTGTGTGTGTTGGGGGGTGGCGGAGGGGGCTTACTCTATTTCAGAGAGGAAGAGATGCAGAAGCTGGTGTGCAGGGCTGAAGGCTGGCGCACGGTGAAGTGGCTTACCTGCAGCGTCACGGACTCGGCAGCAGGGCCACAGCTAGGGAGTTTTAAACTCCCAAAGCTGACTTCAAAACAGTCTTCATTTATACTATCTGAAAACCAGGTGCAGAAGCCGCCTGTCTACACCTCATTCCAAAACCCAGGCGCTCTAACCAGTTCCATTTGCATCGTGACCTGCTCTGCTAACTAGCTACAAGGCAGATCTGGCTTCAATTATTTACAACCACACAAGGAAGAACTCATAGAAAATCCAAATGATACAAAAATATTGTCAAAAGCAATGTGGAGCATTAACTCCCTTAACTGAAAGTCACTACTACCTCTGCTAAAAGGTAACCAGCCCTGTGCTCAATATTACACACCTTGGTATTTTTTTGAGTCAATAATCTAGCAATAATTTACTTAGGAATCTGCGTGTCACTTCCCACATACCTTCACAGTCAACCACTGTTAATGGATTAACAGCCATGTGGAAATCCCTAAATCTATCCAAACGGCCTCAATTCATAAGAAAGGGGCTTTATAAAACTATCCAATTGTTTATTTGGTTCGTGCTTATACTTTGGGGTGCATCAGTATAATGTGAAGGGCTTATTAAAAAAATGGCTTGGTGGGCCCAATCCCCATAGCTTTCTGATTTAGTGGGTCTGGGGTAAGGCCTGAAAATTTGCATTTCTAACAAATCCCTGGTGATGTTCATGCTACTGACTAGGGACCACAATCCAAAAACCACCGCTCTAGAACAATCTAGTTGGAAGTCAGTCCAGGTCAACCCACATGCCAATTATTGCTGTGAACAAACAATCTGGATAGGATCTATGTCTTAAATTTGACAAAAAGATGACAAGTAGTATTCAGTGCTAAAGACAACCACTAAATTTAGAAGGTGATAGAAGCACCAGGCTTCAAGCAAGGAGGTTAAGAGAAGGTAGTATCAATTTGAGCAACTGAGAGTGAAGCCATCCTTACTTGTACATAGCAGATAAAGGAGGGAGAGTTTTGAGTCTGAATCCCTGATTCACCTTTCCCTAGCTATGTTCCTTCATCGATCATATGGGCCTCACAAGGGTGAGGGATAATGTGAGTCACCCTAATGGAAGGTCCTCAGTAAACAGCAGTTCCGCCTTCCCTTCGTACGCACCCCGGGGAGAGAGCTGTCAGCACAAGTGTGTATGCCGAAGACGCAAGAGGAAGCCACACAGAACATGTATTTGCTTTCGCCAAAATAGAGATGGGTCTCTTTTTTTTTTTTTTTTTTTTTTTTTTTTTTATTTATTTACTTGAGGTGGGGGAGGGGGAGGAGGAGAGGGAGAGAGAGAGAATCTCAAGCAGACTCCCTGCGGAGTGTGAAGCCTGACACAGGGCTCGATCTCACGACCCTGAGACCACGACCTGAACCAAAATCAAGAGTCCGACACTTAACCAACTGAGCCACCCAGGCGCCCCAAGACAGGTCTCTTTAAAAACTACTTCTATTTAAAGTTTCTATCACCCGTGACATGTGCTTGTATCACCTCGTTTTATCCTCACTCCTACCCTCTACGGTTGTGGCACAGATGTGTTTGTTCTCCCTCAGGCCCCTGAGGCAGCTCCTGCTGAATGAGCCTCGCTCCCTGGTGCTGCGCCATTTTCCCTGGCCTCTCACACTGACGTCCTCAACGGTCACATCTGTGGCTCCTCTGAGGCTTTCAGCCACTCTATCAGACCAAACCCACACGTTCTTCCTTTGGAACAGCTTAACCAGTCTCACATTCCATCTGGTGTGCTGGAACGGTGAAGTGCTAGGCCTGCCCACCTGACAGCCCCTCACTGCCTTCCTCTCCCCCATCTTCAACCTCCGTCTTGATCGGTGTTCTTTGGGCACTGCTGGCATTGTGCTACTGTTTGCCTGGTCAGACGATCTCCAGCCGCTCTCCACCCTGTTATGTAAAATCCCGCAACATCTATACAAGGCCTGGCCAACAGAATTTTCTGCAATGACAGCCACGTGTCATGACAACACTCTGCAGTGGAGGAACTGAATTTTTAATTTTATTTCATTTATATTAACTTAAACAGCCACATGCAGCTGGTGACTACTGTAATGAACTGAGCAGCTCTACAGAAAATCATCTCCAGGTATTCTCCCATGTGAACTGTCCTCCCCAGCCAAGCCAGATGCCTCACCACCCCTGACAACCTCATGTCCATGCCTCCCATCACACACTGTATTTCCTTCTCTCCCTCTGCTCTTCTCTCTCTCCACAGCTTGCTTACCTAGGCTCGAAGAGGCCCCATCTTTCCTGAAGGCTTCCCAACTGTTCCTGCCAACATCTCACTCTCTTTCTGCTATGCACCTCACTGCCTAGAGAACTCCTCTAACGCCTGAGCAGCTAGTGCTTGTGCTGTCATGCTCATGTACTGGAGCCCCTGTGAAAGAATCTATCCCTCCCTTCCCTTAACAGGTGATTCACAAATACTTACTGAATGAGTTCAAAGTATAGAGCCTTACGTTTTGGTCTTCTTTGGACAGCAAAACCTTTCTTCGCTAGAACCACATGGAAATTTCTACTCTAACCCCCTGGGCCCCGGGCCCCACCGAGCAGTCATTCAGATGCTTCGGAAACACCAAGCGATTGTAAAGGCATCCTGAAGACAGGCCCTGAAAAGCCTTGCCCTATGTGTGTATCTTCACCCACTCTGAAACTGCCACGGGAAAATTAAAAAGATGCGACCCGCAAATGCAGGGCCTACTGATTTCCAAGCAAGTTTCTGGAGACTGATGAAAAAGCCCAACAGAAGGAAACTGAAGTTCTTGCTCTGTGAAACCATCAAAAGCTAGACTGAGGAACACTTGACTTCCTTATTTCTTCTGGCACTGGTGACAAAGTGTTGTTACATAACTAGAGTCCTCGGATCTGGCTGGAAAAGGCCACCAAAATGTTGGAGCAGACCCATCAGACATGTATTGTTAAGGCAAAAGCAGGTAATTCATTTAAGAGATCAGAAGGTTGATAAAGCTCTCTTTGTAGAAGCAAAATGGAACTTAACAGCCAAGCAGGGGGCAAAGCCAGGTTATTTCAAATCGTGCTCTGGAAACACGCTTACCAGGAAGAATTGATAAAATGTGGCCATTACCACACAGGCCCTCTCCCCTCCGATGAGGCCCCTGAGAACACTGAGCTGGAGCCACCTAAATCCTGTGGCCCTTCAAAATTGAGATTATTTATGCAAACTATACTTACTCAAGAATAGATTGCTATAATTGATAACAGTTTTAAAACCTCTTCTTTCTGAACACATGCCCTTCCCATGCACCCCACATCTTCTGGAGCTGTTTGGGCTGACAGCTGCTCCGATTGGCACGCACAGAGCACACTAATCCACCACACAGAGTCCAAGTCCTCACCGAGGCTGGAAACGGAAGTCCAGAGTCAACAAGAATCCAATGTGGTGGCAGGAAATCACTCCGGTAAGATTTTCTCAAGATCTCGATGTGAGTCAAATGGAGACGTTCTTTTGATCTCCTAGTTAAACGGGCCGTGGAGTCATTTGCAAGATTTGAACTCTTCATCCACCACAGCTGTGCTCCCTTCGACAAGTTAGTCATTCCTTTGATCCGCACTTCGCTGGCTCCAAAGTTTAAATATTAACCAAATCTCACAAGTGTCTTGTGAGGAACAACATCGTTATAAGAAATGGTCCCTGTCCTAACAGAAACAGTTCTAATCATTACAGAGTGCTTTGTTTTGTACATTTCAAATGAAGTGAGGCATCCAGGGCCAAAGACACTCCTTCCAATGATGTTCCTCTATTGTCAGGACGTTTTTGCCTCCTCCCAGAAGCAGTAATACGCAAAACCACTGAGTACTCAAGAAAAAGGAAAAGGCAAGGAGGACGTAATAAACCAGATCTGTTGGGGTTCTGGAAATTCGTTTTGTAATTGGAATGGCTCTTCCCCTCGAAAATCTAATAAATGTGGATTTTATCCCCAACATATGGGATAAAATGATAATTATCCCGTATCTAGCCTCAGAGCACGCCTTGGAGCACAATTCACATCTCACATCTGAGTATCTCTCTGGTTTTAAAAAGTATTTCATTTATAGAGGGAAAATGCCTTTTGGCTTTCCTGAGGGAAACCTAGAAAGGTGTTCAAGACCAGAGAAAAATGAATTTATAGTTGAAGAATCTGATAAATGCACCCCAAGTTGTCCCTCTTTTTGTGTTCTTATGGTCATTTTAGCTAGTGAATTATCACCCATATAAACCTTCTCAGTCAGTGTTCTACACCCATCCGTTCGGGAGCACCATTAACCATGAAGCGGCCAGTGCCCACTAGACCACTTCTGAAACCAGTAAAGAAAATGATTCGAATACAGACAAGCACCGAATTGCTGCAAGGAGGCATGCTTTAGGAGACAAACGCCTTCCTGTTCCAGGGCCTTGGCCTTCCTCTCACCAGTCTGGGGATAAGAAGCCACCCATCCTCTTGGGGAAGCTCTAAGTATAAAGGTAAGTACCCGATCAAGTAATTCACTGGGATGGTTATTACTGACGCCCCTCTATTAAAAGGTATAATACACATTTTATTTTGACTACTTTGTCTACTTAAGGGGGATTTCAAGCAGTAACTATAAATTCTTCTCCAATGTGTCTACAGCCCATAAAGGCATTCTAACCCTTACGGGTTCACTCCAAAAAAGGAACTCAATACTATCTTTTCAATATTCCTCTCTCCTTCCAGTGTTCCCATTGCTACCTTTTTTTTTCTCTTACTAAGCCCACTTACACCAAGTCTTATACTTTGACTTCTCTAAACATGTACTTTGAATCTTAAGTTCAAACCAACTAATGACCTGACCTGCCTTTAGCACATGGGCTAGGCTAATTATTTATAGTTTCTGCTACATGACCAGATCTATCACAACCCCCATGAAACTTTGGGCAAATCCCTCAATCTCTCTGTGGCTCAGTTTTCTTCACTCTTCCAGACGACAGGGCTCACTCACCCCTAAAATACAATGATTCCTATGATTCATCAAATTCTTCCCAGTCCTGACCTCTCCCACAAAGTTCATTCCCTGACACAGAGCTGACTATGGGACACTCACTGGGGTTCATCAGCACAACTTTTACTCCAGAAAAGTAAGGTGATAAGAGAAAGGAGGCAACTTTCTCTGGCACAGAAAATATGGATTCATCCAGGTCTCCTTATTCTTGACATTTGACACCCATTGTCTCTTTGTACCCCATAGAGCTTAAGGTCTGACCTCATCAGATCTTTTCCAGAATGAGCCTGAGGCCTGAGATAAGAGGCATCCAAAGACCTTTCCTCCTCCTCCCTCGGAAATTTAAAAACTCTGCTTCCTTTTCAGCTGTTAGTCTGGGGGAGGATTTGTTTACTGTTGCTAATGTCCAGTTGCTTGGTTGCTAGGTCCGGTAGTGCTTAGTGTGCGGGGGTGGCAGTAGGGCCTATTTTGTTTGTTTTAAAAATACCAACCTTTGCTTCATGTGCCTGGCTTTTTCTTTTATCATCTGACAGCATCCCTCATCCCCTACCTCTTCTGGGAAAAGCCCATGCTTTTATCTTGACAGTGAGAAGGGCTCTGGAGCTAAGGGGTACAAGTACTATGTTCGTTAAAAAATATTAGCAGTCACATGGTTTGCTGTATGTGGTCTGCTGTAAACAAGCGGCTCACGACAGAAGTCCCCCAGGGATTAGAGATCATCATTCAGGACTCAAGAGATACAGGCACTATTTCTAGTATGCCTTTTCAAGATGTGCTAAATGACTAAGTAAGTAACAACTCAAAGAACACATCTCTAGCATAACACTCTATCAGACATTCTACATCTGCATACACTTCGTAGGGAAGCTGTGCAGACTTCCTCACAACTGCATGGGAAGTTACACATGTACAATAAAGACACCGCTCAGCACATTTATTTCCTTGTTAGCAACACCTTCAATCACAAAAATGGCATCACTAACTATTCAGGACCCCTACAAGGTAAATTAATAATGAAACTTGTGAAATAATGAGCAACTTTAAGACAGTTGTTCTATCAAAATGAAGCAAGTTTTACCACAATCTTAGTAGTCTTATCTAAATTGTACTTCATTCACTCAACTCAACAAACGTTCACTGAGTGTCTACTATGTTCTGTGTGAAATGTGCTTGGTACAGCTTACACGAAAACTACATTTATTTAAAAACCCTGTGTGTATCCATGAGGGCACAGACAATGCTCTGGTAAACAGAGTGAGCTGTTTAATTAATTACTCACAGCGAGCTCTCTGCTACCGTGAGCCCTTCTACCTACATTCAAGGGCACACCCTGCAAAGAACAAGGGTGCCCATTTTACGAAAATCCAATATGCAAAAAGCATTTCCAAGCCAGAAACAGCATTGGAGGGGAGAAGTGAATAATTACACCATCTTCTTTAAAAAATGCCTAATTCCCGTAGAACAGATAAATTAAACTATGCAAATTCAACACCACCCCAACTGAGGGATCAAAGTTAACCTCTCCAATAATCAAACAAGAATGTGTCATGTGTCCTCCTAACACGGTATGCCAAAGGACATCTTTTAAGTAGTATTCCAGCCAAAATCAGGAGAAAAACATATAAACCCCAAATGCTACAAAACAACTGACCTATACTCTTCCAAAATATCAGTATCATGAAAGAGAGGCAGAGGAACTGTTCCTGATTAAGAGACTAAGGAGATATAAATAAATACGATGTGTAATCCTGGATTAGATCCTGAACCGGGAAGGGGAGAGGCAAGCAGAGGATGCTATAAAGGACATCATTGGGATAACTGGAGAAATTTGGATATGGACTTAACATTACATAAGAGTATTACATCAATGTTACAATTCCTGTTTTTGTTAATTGCACTGTGGTTATGAAAGAGAATGTCCTAGTTCTTAGGAAATATATGCTGAAATATTTAGGGGGGAATAGGGTAGGATGTCTACAACTTTCAAACAATTCAAAAAATACGTAATAGAGAGAATGTTAATTCATGTGACTAAATGCTGTTAGTAAGAGAGGAGTAGAGATAAAGTGGTATTCTTGTAACCTTCCTTGGTCTACAGAAGAAAGAAAATGGGTTTGAGAATCACAATTTCTGAGTAAAGCCCTACTTTTTGCATTTACTGGATGAATCATCTTGAGCTTCTGTTTCCTTAGTATGATGAGGGTCACAATGTAGTTTCCTCCACCCTTATAAGGTTGCTGTGACAACCAAATGGACTAATATACGCAAAAGTGCTTTGTAAACTAGGACTATACCAATGGGGGCTCTTGTTTTTAAGAAGCTGTTATCCAGGGGCGCCTGGGTGGCTCAGTCATTAAGCGCCTGCCTTTGGCTCAGGTCATAACCCAGGGTCCTGGGATCAAGCCCCACATCGGGCTCCCTGCTCAGCGGGAGGCCTTCTTCTCCCTCTTCCACTCCTCCTACTTGTGTTCCCTCTCTCGCTGTGTCTCTGTCAAATAAATAAAATCTTAAAAAAAAAAAAAAAAGCCGTTATCCAGAAAGGTTACAGGTGTATGCAAATGAGTGTCACACCAGCAGGGGAAGTATTCACAGAAAACCACAAAGTGAAAGGACTACTCTTAAATCATATCATACATCCTTTATTCAGGTTCACAAATGGACTAACAGTAACAAGTAGTTTGGAAATGTTGCTTTTTCTCTCCCAAGAAGCAATTTAGTCATGAAAGAGTATTAAAACCGGGCACATTTTTTTTTATTACACTCGCCTCTGATAAGAGAGAGCCAAATCTGCTAAAGAAAACGTTCAACTCAAGAATATCCAATTTACATCAAAAACATGTATCTTAAAAGATGACTACAGTGTGCCCAAACTCTGTTTCCAAAATACTATGCTTAAACTGCCCAAGGCCAGCATCTCCACATTAGGATAAATCATTAATCCCTAAGAGGTCTAACTTAACCCCAAGCCATGGGAGGTGCTACTGTCTTCAGAGCACACCCAGAGATGGGTGCTGCTGGGAATCGGGCATGAAGAAAGGCAGGCCCAGGGAGGTGGCCTATAGTCCGTGAAATCCTCCATCAGGCTTTTCCCTCATCTCCTCCCTCAGTCGCTGACCTCCTCCAGAAGGAAAGACTGTGCCCACACCCACAGTGTTTTCTCTGAGCTTCAGCCACTGTCCTTTCTGTTCCTCAAATCTACCAAGCCAGCCTTCACTTTAGATCCTGTACACCTGTTGTACACCTGTTCCCCTGGGCTAGAACACCATGCCAACATCTTCGCTCCTTCCGGTCATTCAGGTCTCTGCTTAAAGATTTATTTTATTTTACTTAGGGGCGGGAGAAGGGCAGAAGGAGAGGGAAAACTTCCAGCAGACTCCCCGTTGAGCATGGAGCCCAGCGTGGGGCTTGATCCCATGACCCTGAGATCATGACCTGAGCGGAAACCAAGAGTCAGACGCTTAACCAACTGAGCCACCCAGGAGCCCCCAGGTCTCAGCTTACATGGCACGCCCCTCTGAGGTCTTCCCTTACCACGCAACCAGAAATAGCCACTAGTCAGGCACCATCACATCTTCTTGTTTTATTTTTGTAAAGTTTTTCCTTCTAACGTGTTTTTCTGCTTATGAGCTGTCTGCCTTCTTCTCACTATAATGCAAGAACCTTGAGAGCAGGGCCCCTTGTCTTTCATTCATGGCAAAATCTCCAGCTCCCAGAACAGGGCTTGGAACAAAGCAGGCATCTGAATGAAAGAATGAATCCCCAGTTCCATACCCACATGCCCATGAGTCAACAAGATGTCCTTCAACAGGTTTGGAGAACAAGCCCTGCGCCTCTTTCTCTTCCCTGTCCGGCAACGGCATCTGCTGTCACTTGCGCTCAAATTCTCAATCAACCATCATGCTTCTCTTTCACTCCCCCTGTAATTTGGTCCTGCTACTTCTCCAAAAATATGTTTTGCATTGGACATGGCCTCTCCATGTTTACTCCCACTAAACTCTCTAGGCCCTCGTCAACTAGAAGGATACTCCTGAGCTTGTCAAAGTCTGTAACCTCTCAATTCTCATCGACTCATCCAGCGATCATCAGTGCCTCTGTGGAGGCCGAGCGGCAGTGGTGGGATCACGGGCTGACAGACAAGACAACCCAGGCACAGCCACAGTAAGCGCCTGGTCTCTCAAGTTCCAGGTCACTGTCTTCACATTCCACCATGCACATTTCATCAAAAATAATTCATGAAAACAACTCCACGTAAACATCCAACGGTACTGCCAATCTGCACAGTTTGGAAGCTCACCTACATTTTTAACTATCGTAACTTATTCTGGACACATCTTTATTCAAAGACTAATTAAAATATTTATTTGGAATCCAGCTAATTTTTCTTCACTTACAGATAAAAGCTCTTCTCAGGATCCAGTGTTTTTTCTTACTTACGAGGAGCTTTCTCTCTTCTGCTGATGATACTTATCCTTGGCAGATCCCAAATATAAACTGAAAGAAAAACATCAACATGCTTTCTCTTCTTCTGCTTCTTCCTTCTTTCTCTAGGTGCAGAGAACTGACCCCCTCTCCAATGGACACAGAATCTAACAGTTACTTCTCTTTACCAGAACAGCAGAAATGCCTGTGACCTAACTTAGTTCACTGAAAACAAGGTAGACTGTCACTCTCCTTTTAAAAATCACAAACTGCCCGTAAGTGTTCTTGCTGACAGACATACTTGAAATTTGAAGTTTAAAATATTCTTCTCCAGTAGGGCCTGCCCAATTAAACACAGAATCATATACAAAGGACTGACTTTATTAAGAATATTCCTCAGAACTCATTTCTAAAGAGCCTTGCTTCCCTAAGAGAATGAAGTTTTTTTAATGCCTAACAAACTTTTACAGTAGTTTCTATGACTAAGCCCAAAAATATAGACTGAAATCCTATTTTACCACAGATTAGCCGCCATCTCATCACATCATCTTCTGAACTCGCGTCCCCACTCCACAAGAGAGGCTGCAGCACATAATGCCTACTGTCCTTATGAACACCACAGGTCTCAGATTCCATGAGGGCAACATCGGGAAACTTCTAAATGATCTCTCTGCCGCTACTCTCCCCTAAATTATCCTTCATGCTACCGCCCATTAATTTTTCCAAACTATGACTGTGTTCATTTCCTATTGCTGTTACAACAAATCACCTCAAACTCAGAGGCTTAAAACACGAACTTCTTATCTTACAGTTCTGGAGGTCAGAAGTCTGAAACAACTTTCATTGCGCTAAAATAAAGACGTCCAGTGGTACCTGGGTGGCTCAGATGGCCGCCAGGTCCTGGGATCAAACAGGGAATCTGCTTCTCCCTCTCCCCCTGCTTGTACTCACTCTGCCTTTCTCTCAAATGAATAAATAAAGTCTTTTAAAAAAATACAATATAATGTCCAGAGGGCTGGGTTCACTGCGGCTCTAAGGAAAAATTGTTCCCTTGCTTTTTCCAGTTTCAGAGGCTGCACTCCTTGGCTCATGGCCCTTTCCTCCTCCTTCAAATCCAGCAGTGCAGTATCTACAAATCTCTCTGACTCGTGATTCTCCTCTCTAAGGACGCTTGTGATTACACTGGGCTACCTGGATAATTCAGGAGAAGCTCGCATCTCAGGACCCTTAACTTGATCAAATATGTGAAGTCCCTTTTGCCAAGTAAAATAAATAGTCACAGGTTCTGGTGAGTAAGTCATGGACACATTTGGGAAACATTATGCTGCCAGACAAGGACATCAGAAGAAAACTAGACTGTATCTTTTTTTTTTTTTTTTTTTTAATTTTCTTTATTTGAGACAGAAAGAGAGAGAGTGAGAGAGAGAGCACAGGCGCACGCAAGTGGGGCAAGAGGTGCAGAGGGACAGGGAGAAGCAAACTCCCGGCCAAGAAGGGAGTCTGATGCAGGGCTCGATCCCAGGACCCTGAGATCACGACTTAAGCCGAAGGCAGACACTTAACTAACCGAGCCACCCAGGTGTCCCTGTACCTTTTTTTTTTTTAAGATTTTATTTATTTGAGAGAGAGTGCTCACGCACAAGTGGGGAGAGGTGGAGAGGGAGAAGCAGACTCCCTGCTGAGCAGGGAACTGGATGTGAGGCTCAATCCCAGGACCCTGAGCTCATGACCTGAGCCAAAGGCAGACACTTAACCAACTGAGCCACCCAAGCACCCCAGACTTATCTTTTAGGTGCAGACATAAACCTTCTCAACTAGCAAACCAAATCCATTGAGGTATGAAAAGGATTACACACCGTGACAGAACAGGATTTATCCCAGGAATGCAAGGCTGGTTTAACATCCAAAACCAATCAATCTAATACACTACACTAATGAAAGGAAGGGAAAAAAACAACAACGACGACACATGATCATCTCACAGACAAAGAAAAAACATTCAGCAATATCCAATGCTTTTTCATGATAAAAATACTCAAATTAGGAACAGAAGGAAACTTTTTCAACCAGATAAAAGCATCTATGAAAAACTCACAGCTAACAACATCATACCTAATCTTAATGGTGAAAGACTCAATACTTTCCCTTTAAGATCAGAAACAAGGCCAAGGATGTCTGCTCTCACCAATTCTACGCAGCACTATGGTGGATGTTCTACTCGGGACAATTAGGCAAGAAAAAATAAAAGGCGTTCAGATTGAAAAGCAAGAAAGCTATCTGTATTTTCAGAGGACACGATCCGTATACAGAAAAATCTGAAAGATCCTCTAAAAAATTATTAACCAATGAACAAGTTCAGCAAGACTATAGGTTATAAGATCAATATACAAAAATCAATTATATTTCTATACACTAGCAGTGAACAATCTGAAAATGAAATTAAGGAAACAATATAATTTGCAATAGCATCAAAAAGAATTAAAATACTTAGAAATAAATTTCACAAAAGTACAAGGTTTGTACACTGAAAACTATAAATCATTCTTAAAAGAAATTAAAGATGATCTAAAGAAAAGGAAGAGAATTAACAGCCTAGAAGTAATTCCCTACATTTATGATAAATTTTCAACAAGGGTGCCCAAGAAAATTCAATGTGGAAAGAAAAGTCCTTTTAACAAATGGTGCTGGGACAGCTAGATGTCTACATGTGAAAAAATAAAGCTGGAACCCTCCTTTATAGCACACAAAAAAATGTACTCTGGAACCATACACTCAATGTAAGAGCTTAAAGTATAAACTCCTAGAGGAAAATGTAGAAGTAATTTTTTGTGACCTTGAGTTAGGCACATGATATGATACCAGAAGTATAAGCAGTAAAAGAAGTAACAGGTAAACTGGACATCATCAAAATTAAAAACTTTGTGCTTCAAAGAATACCATCAACAAAATGTTATGATAATCCTTATAATGGGAGAAAGTTTTTGCAAGCCAGATATCTGATAAGGGACTTGAATCCAGAAGATATAAAGAACACTTAAAGCTAAACAATTAAAAAAAAAAAAACAATTTAAAAATAAGCAAGGAATCTGAATAGACATTTCTTCAAAGACACACATGTGGCCAAAAGCACCTAAAAAGATGCTCGCAATCATTAACCATTAGGGAAATGCAAAACAAAACCACAAAGGGTTATCATTTCATAACCACTAGGATGGCAACAATTCAAAAGTCAGGTAAGAGCAAGTGCTGCCAAGAGTATGGAGAAACTGAGACCCTCAACACTGATGGTGAAGGTGTAAAACAGAGCAGCCACTGGGGAAACAGTGTGGCAATTCCTCAGAATGTTAGAGTCACCAATGTAAGCAAGCAACTGCACTCTTAAATCCACACCCAAGGAAAATGAAAACGTAAGCCTACCAAAGACTGCTGCTCACAGGAGCATTAGTCATAATATCCAAAAAGTGGAAACAGGCCAAATGCCCATCAACTGATGAATGGAGAAGTAAAATGTGGCGGAGCTACACCACGGAGTATTATCCATCAATAAAAAGGAACAAAGTACTGATACTTGCTCTAACATGTACCTTAAATACATTCTGCTTTGTGAAAGAAGCCAGTCACAAAAGGCCACGTGATGTAGGATTCCATTCATATGAAATTTCCAAAATAAGTAACTCCATAAAGACAGAAAGTAGACAAATGGTTGCCAGGGGCTGGGAAAGACAGGGAATGGTGAGTACTACTAATAGGTATGGCGTTTCTTTTCGGGATGATGAAAATCTTCTTAAGTTAGATGATGGTTATGATTACACAACTGTGAATATACTAAAAACCACTGAATCGTAGATGTTAAACGTGTGAGTTTTATGGTGTGTGAATTGTATCTCAATAAAAGCTGTTTTTAAAAGTCCAAGGTATTCAGTACATGTGCAAACCCACTGTTGAACATAATAAATTTTCTCCAAGTAGTCTGGAAAGAAAATAAATACATAAAACACCTTATAAGCATGCATATATTTTTCTTTATAGATTACATTTAACATAAAAATCATCTGTGCAGGAGAGTGAGCACATGAATGTCCTATGCTAGAAAGGTATAATAGGACTATCACTAACATGGCATCGTTTAAAATAAAGAAATGCATAAAATGAACAGATTTTAAAATAAACCCCATCAAAGGCTCCTCAGTGGTCCCCACATCTTTGTTTGCCTTCACAGCTGACCTCTGATAACCTTTTCAGACTCGTCTCTCATTACTCCTCAGCACAAACGCAGCTGGGCCAGACTTTCCACTGCCCACCCTCCCACCATGCACTGAATACCATGCTCACCGCCCCTCATCCCTCTACCATCTGCCTTAGGTCTTGGCCAAATGCTTCTTCATCTTCAAGGTCCTGTCCCATCAAAGACCTTTTCCTCACTCTCTCCAGGCCATACCAATCCAATATCCACTGGCCTCTGACAGCTCTAACTATCCACACCCCTGAAGGGACCCCTCACCACTTTTCACCACCCTCATGCAGCTAATGCACTCTCACGGTAATTAAAAAAAAAAAAAGGAGTTATCTACACTTTACCTTTGCCAGCCTTGATTCACCGATTTATCCACTTCTACTGATAGTTCCCTCACTTTCGGGAGATGATGTATATCAGCTTCCACCCAGAGTCCTAAAGCAAACAGCACTCTCGCCAATGACAGAGTGCCACCTAGTTGCAACACAGGGTACCTCACAGGCAGTGGGAAGATCTCCACACCACTTTTACAGAAACGCGCTGACTGTGAAATTAAGAAGCCAGCCACGGCACTGTTCTGAGGGCAGGCCCATGCAACTGTTTACAGGTGCCTCCCACCGCCCAACCAGTTTACCTCACACATCTTACAACTATTCTTTGTTCTCAGCTCAGGGCCAGGCGTGCATGAGTCATTCAGCATTTACCCAATCAAATTCAATTTCTGAAGTACACTACTTCTGTAGATGATTAAAAATTCCTGAGAGCATTTCTGAGTTTTCTCATAACAAGTAAAAAGCAGAGATGGGTACAAAATGACAAGAAATCAAAATGATTTACTCACATATAATGGAGCTTGCTGTGGATTAAGTTTCATGACCCAGGACACTGAAACAGAAAAGGGAGAAATAAATGAGAATAAAATTAAAAGCTACCGCCAAAAAATATAAAAGCCACAAACGCTAGATATCGAGGATGGCCACAGGAACACAATCAAAAGTCTGAGATTATTGGATGCCTGGCTTTCCTGAGAGGTTTGGAAAGGCCAGAAGGTGAAGGACTGCAAAACTTCTTGTAGCCCTGACTCAATCTTTTCAACTGGGGAAAGACTTTTTTTTTTTTTTAACGGTACATGTCACACACTTTTTTTTTTTTTTTTTTTTTAAGATTTATTTATTTATTTATTCGACAGAGATAGAGACAGCCAGCGAGAGAGGGAACACAGGCAGGGGGAGTGGGAGAGGAAGAAGCAGGCTCATAGTGGAGGAGCCTGATGTGGGGCTCGATCCCAGAACGCCGGGATCACGCCCTGAGCCGAAGGCAGACACTTAACCGCTATGCCACCCAGGCGCCCCAAGGAAAGACTTTCTGATTGAAACACAAGAGGCTCCACTGTCCTAGGAGAATTTTCAACAACCAACAGGATATTAAATGCTGTTACCAAAGCAAAAAGTGTATATTCAGTTATACTTTTACATAATCCCCCAAATTTATAAAGTGCTGCTTGGCCAAAGCCTCCTCCAGCCTCACTAGGGAGTGGAGGCAGGGGGCACCAGAGGATACAGCTGGGGTCCACCAACTACGCGTTGTTACCCTCCTCAAAATTAATAGCTGGGTTCCTGACTGTTATCTTCACTAAATGAATTCACAAAAATCTTAGGAAGAACTTTAGAGAAGACTCGCAGGATTATCTAATACACTCCTGAATATCAAGGACAGCACGCTCTCAAAGGTTTAACTTGGTGATTTGATCAGGAGCTTCAAGCTAAAATAGCATGGTCCAGAATCGTGGACTTCAGAATGGCAGGCCCTTTGCCAAACACCCTGAATTTGAGTATAAGCTGACCCTGCCCTCACAGGAGTCAGAGAGGCAGACCCAAGCGACTTGATTATAATTGGATCTAAGGAAGTTTCTTACTCATAATAGGTTAAATGGATTAAATTAAGGCACACAGTAGCTAACCAGTAATAAAAACAACAGAACAGAAATGTCATTCGCACGTGCAAAAATAGATGAAATCAAATTCTTTGTGTTCTGCCAGATTACAAAAACCTCACTAACAGTGAACTGAAATCCAAATAGCGCAAACAACAGCTTATCAATGGCTAAACGTTTAGAATAAAGAGCAACGAATAAAGAGCAACGAATGAATGCCTTAGCAACCACATGTACCCTAAGGAACAGAATCCTCCCAATACTGAAATCCTCCCAGATCTGCCAGTTTGGTCCGGCTATGTATGTGTATGTCCAAGGGCAAGGCTCACCCAAAAAGCAGTTAACACACACTTAGGGGGAAAAAAACCAAAACCCAAAACTGTAATCGGGCTCCTAAACCCAGTCATCTCCAAACCACTCGCCGGCCACAGGCTTTTCAAGCATGTTTTGCTGACAGCCCGGGGGGCTCCGCCACCCTGACCGACCACCTCCACATCCGTGCCTGTTCATTCTCTGGTCCACTCCCCACGCTGTGAGATGCCTCCTGGCTCATGGAACTCTTTCCCTCCTGCCTGTCTTCATTTAATGACTTTGTACCCTTAGGTGCTAAAATCACCTGCAAAAATCCAGAGTGAAAACCAAGCTCGAGAAATGTAGCAATAACAAACTCTTTTAGTAGAAAAAGAAAGATTTCCAGCCAACAAACTGAAAGAGCAAGCATGGATGGAAAAGAAAGACCAAAGCGCTTGAGTACTTTCCTCGATGCATTAAATATCCATTTAATTTAAAATTAAGCTCACTGTGCTCACTAGCCTTTTAATCAGCTTTCTAGGTCCTGTCCAGACTTGCCTTGGACAAAGGACTGAAAGAACCTATAACTTTATAAACCAATTTGCCTTAACTAACTTCTGAAGTGTTCCTCTCAAGAAGTATCCGTGGCAACTGAAACAGGAATTAACACTTCGGTGATCTGTAACAAGTGGAGAAATTCAGGGAGACACGCTAGTGACTTGTCGGCCTCTGATGGTTCTTCACCTGCCAAGAAACTTGACTACATCTGCAAGGACCACAAACATCAAGCTCTATGAGTGGCTCGCACTGCGTCTGGATGAAGAGCTGGTGGAACTCACACGGCTCTAGGAAGGGCTGATGCCATCTCGACTGTTTGGTATTATGAACTCATCTAAACATATATCAAAGCCAGAACCCATACAAGTTGTTCTGATATGAGGATTAAAGAGGCATGACAAAGTGTCTGTCCTCCCACACTGGTCAAAGGGACAGGTCATTGTTAGGCTGGCAACAGAGGCTGTTGAAAGAATCAATCTGTCAGAAGTCATCAGGGCAATGACTCCAGAAGCAACAGATTCGTAAATTCAGATTGCTTTAAGGAGGCAGTGGATTAGATTCAGCCAGTGTGCCCAAGTGCCAATTCCTGACCAAAAGCTAACAATATACCTCTTAATAAGCCAAAGAAGCAGGGTGTCCCCATTCAAGAGATCTGTAGGTCTCAAAGATATTTTCAGCTAGAAAGACTTCCCAGCACAGGAAAGTTCTAGCGTGCTATACGATATCCTATAGACCAGCAACCAAATTACAGGGGCGGGCATCCCAAGTTCTCTAGTGATTAGTCGTATGACCTTGCACAAGTCAGTCAGTGGACTGTCCGACCTCAGTCTCTTTAAGTGCAGTTAAGAGCATAAAAATTACTGCCTACACTGTGGAGTCGGTGGAAGAATCAGAAGAGAGAATCCAAGTGAAGTGCTAAAGCACACGGCCAGACACAGATCGTTCTTACAGTTTCTGGGTCTCAATGGAGACTATCAAGGAAAATACTTGGAAAACTGTAAGTGGTCAAAACAAAAGGTGCCAAGTATCCAGAGATACATTTGTCTAAAAACACATTGGTAGGTAAATCACAATTCTAAGATACAACAAAATAACCCTAGAAAAGAATCTGGAGGAACAAATAACAAATTGTTAAATATACATATTTCTGAGAATTACAGGGAATTTTCATTCCTAAATTATCTGTTTCTTAATCCTAACTATTCAGACAATGAACAGATACTACTTTTATAATCAGGAAGAAGACACTATACATAGCACATCTGTTTTAAGTCCCCTGTCATTCAATGTGTCACAACTGAACTGGAAATAAGGAAATAGACATTTTTCCAAAATGTGCAAACTGAAGA
The DNA here is from genome assembly GCF_017311325.1 of Ursus maritimus. NCBI lineage: Eukaryota > Metazoa > Chordata > Mammalia > Carnivora > Ursidae > Ursus > Ursus maritimus. The sequence goes on along the minus strand of NW_024425230.1, from coordinate 17,171,626 downwards.
AATCTACAATCTTTACTAAAGCTCCCTAGAGCCAATAAAAGAAAAGCAATTAAAATAAGAATGCCTGTACCCATATGTATGTAAATACAAATCAATCTTACCACTCTTCAGCCACACCAGTATATTACACTAAAGAAGCCTTTAACAGGTGCTCCACTCTTAATGCAACGTCCCTGAAGGGAGGGAGGAGGATCACAGGCCCAACACTGCATCAGGAATCACACCAAGGCCTGCAAAATCCGATTCTGTTAGCTTCTTGACCTCGGGCCATTTCCTAAGGACCAGCTGTCCAGGTCTGCCGAACCTATCACGTCAATGACATGGTTTTTGTCATTCACAACAGGGAAGCTTCCAAATCCACAAGAAAAGAAGTGCAAACCACCTTCACAACCGGCCCCAGTCCCGAAAGAAAGAGGGCAGCTGCTTGAGATGCAGCCAAGTGTAAATAGAGGATTTGTACCTGCAGGGTACTTGCGCTGCAGAATGTGCTTCAAATGAACGTCCATGGCCAGGGACCCTGCTAAAACTGGGCTACAGTAAATCCTTCGAAACCCACAAAAATTTGGGGTGAGGGTTAACATGGAAATGACAATGCATACTCTGGATTCTTGTAAAACTGTGTCCTGCTCTTCAAGGAAAATAACAGGATCCAAAGACTCTTTCCTTCATTCCTAAGGAGTCTGGGCTGGTGTCTATAAACATGTTATGCACTCCCTGGGGGTGGGAGCAGGGAATTCTGAACAATAGAAAAGAGGCAGGGTACAAAGAGCGAATAGGCATTTCCTGTTGCAGATGCCAAGTTCTACAAAATATGTATATATAAACTACTACAGGTACCAAATACACTTCCTGAATAAGGGACTGAGGAAATCTTCCAGGAGCCTAACTGTCTTCTTCTGCTTAAAGTTGCATTAATTAATAATTGAGCGGTTAGCTTTAAACACTGGTTCTCAAACTTTGGGGCACCCGAGCATCAGTTGGAGGCCCTGTTAAAGAAGACAGATTCTTGCCAGCCCCCCATGCCCCCTTTCCCCTCATCAGTGAGTCCAAATGAGACCGGACCTGCTGATGTTTCTGTTTTTGAACTGTGGCCCACACTCTGGGAAACAATGGTGCTGAGACCCAGAACACACATCTGATTCTCTTGTGGCACAGCTAGGCTTCTGTGTCCCACTATCTCATGACACAGTACTCCTACAAATCACCGAGAAGAAAGCGAAGCACTGGTCACAACTGGGGTGAGAGGGAGAAGGGGACCCAAAGAAGGTAGGTAGGAGAGGATAAGAATGAAGAGTCCAACATAGGGCAACATTCACAGTAAAACAAAAGGACACAGCCAATTAAAACAGAAACCCCAAACAACTGAAACACTAACAACACTAACACCCACATTCCCTCATTTATTATTTATCAGTGCTGGATTTTCCAACAGGCAAAATGATCCTGAATTTAGGGCAAAAACACACACACAACTAATCAAAGTCATTAACACAGAATAAATAAATCAGAACTCTTACCAAAACAATAATGAAAGAAACTGAATTTAAAAATCAGTTCTCTGACTTCTGATATGCAGGCATTTACTCTGAAATTCAGATGAGAGTACACCATAACTTTTCAATATTTAGGGCCTCCTCTTCTTCTACATATGTTTATAATATCTGCCCGGCACAAAAAGACTCAGCAGTGGTAGATAATCTCCTTATGTTTTAAAGCCCCTAAAATATTCTATGTACAGAGAGCTGCTCAGCATCAGAAATAAATAAGTAATACATGGCCCCTACCAATTTAGTAAGGGACAGACAGATATAAGCGGATCATGATATTACAATATTGTAAAACCAATAATAAAAATGTGACAAAGGTCAGGAAAAAAGGATAAACTTGCTAGGAAGTGGAGGAGGTCAACCCTGAGGAGAAGCACAGAGCAGAAGGAGCTGCGTGTACAAGGACAAGGCAGCACGGTGGGCTGCGGGGCACTCATCAGAATGAGAAGTGCAAGCAGGGGACGAAGGGGGAGAGGACACAGGAGAGGCACTCATGCAAATCCACACACCTCAAAGATGCCTGGCCTTAGAAGCCAAAGAAGGGAGACAGAAGAAAAACAAACCACCACGACCCTGCTCTACCCTAAAGACCTGACAGCCTTACGATGGCATCGGCATCAACCAAATCTACGTCTTTGGTTTAGGTTTTGTTTCTTTTTTTTTTTTAAGTTCAGCTCAAGTTTCTATCTTTTTACAACTGCAGGTTCAAAGACCCACAAAAGGTAGCACTGGAAGAAGTCTGTAATCATGTAGCCTAAACTCACACCCCACAAGTACGTGCTGTGGGTCACAGGCAATAAAGCCAACTTCCCACCACGGCTTCCCCGAGGTGCAGCACACGATGGCTGGCTTCCCGGTCAAGTTCCGTGGGCCCTGGAGTCCGCATCCCAAACCCTAGCCAAATCCTGTCGGCCCCAGGACGGTAATTAGAAGGGGGTCTCAGAAGCAGCCCACACCAGCCTCCTTCCCCAGGTGGGAATCACTGCCAGTCTACCTGCCTCAGCTTGTAGCCCGGAGTGCCGGGGCCTTATCACCTTGAGAAAATCTCTCCGTGCTCTGCTTGCACCTCTGACTCAACCTTCCTAAAATACCATGTTCTTTCTGCAGCTCACTCTTTGCCTCCACAGCAGTAAGCAATCCTTCAGGAAGGTTCTTTTGAGGTACTAATCTCTTTTCTTTAGGGAATTCTAGGGGAGGGCACTAAGATCTGCCCCGACTCAAGAAAAGGAGAGAAAAGCTTAAAAATGAAATGGGATCCCAAATTTGGAAACACATTGAACCCGTCTTAGTTACGGTAGAGCTTCCAACCTCCAAGGCTTAAAGGAAGAGCCCTGAGTCCTGGGGCTCCTAAGTTCAGAGGTTGCGTCCACAGACACACGTGGGCAGCTTGGGACCATCAGTTGCCAGCGGAGATTAAGCTCACTACATTTCCTCTGTTTAAAAAAAAAAAAAAAAAATTCAGGAGCACTTGGGTGGCTCAGTCAGTTGAGCATCCAACTCTTGATTTCAGCTCAGGTCATGATCTCAGTGTCGTGAAATAGAGCCCCACATCGGGCATCGCACTCAGCATGGAGCCTGCTTAAGATTCTCTCTCCCTCTGCCTCTGCCCCTCCCCACCCACCCTGCTCTCTGATGAATAATGAAGATACTAAAGGAACGGATGACTGTTAGATTGGAGACAATCTGCTAGCATTTAAGAATTCATTAACAACCCCTTGTAGAAGAACATAAGGAAAAAATGAAAATGCCAATATAATTCAGAGAAGGAGACAGACACACTTGGATTTGGGTTGTAACTCTGGCACTTCTGGCTCTATTATTGTGGACAAGTTACTTAACCGCCACACTTTATTTTTATCTGTAAAATGAGTAAACATAAGAATAGAAGATGTGTGTGAAATGTTTAACACAGTAGTAAGCAGTAAGAAAACATCGGTAGGTCCCCATCCCTACCGCCCAATATGAATGACAGGGTTAGCTGCACCGTTGACCTCACAACACACGCAACTCCCACGTCCCATGGACCACCGCCATCACTGTGATGATCCTGAATTCCAAATGAAGGGTGTCCAGGAGCGAAATGTAGACCCCAGCAGATGAGGTGCTCTACTAAATATGCCCTTTATTGTTGGTAAAGTCTCAGAAGCCCTCCAGGCTCCCCCACCACTCTGACTGGTGCCACCCGAAAGTATTCAGTGGCTTGTCTATGCAGCCCTACTGGCACTCCTTCCCGAACCCTCCACCCTGCCCGGCACACACTGCTGGAGTGCACGGTGCTAGGTCCAATCCTCTCACTGTGCTCATGATAATGCCCTCCACCCTGACTGATTCTGATGGCAGCATTTCTGTTGGTAATCTAACCCAAGCAGTCAGCAAAAAGTCACTTTTTTTGTTTCATTTTCTTCTCTTTCATTTCCGTGCTTGCCTCTTTTCCTGAACTTGTTTCTTCCAGTGTGTCACACTGTGGATGTCTTCCGTCACACCACTCCCACTCCTGCCACAGCATCTGGGGCAGGGCCGCATGCGCGATAAATACTAACATACTTGACATGAACACCAGAGACATAAACTGGTCAGCAGCTTTTCTGCCCCGTTTGATAGCAAAGAATCTGCAGCTCTAGCTCTAAGAACAAAAACCAATCTATCAAAGCCAAAATAACTCAAGTCAGTCTAGTCCCAGAAGGTTCCCCTAGTAGCTCATCACGGGTAGTATGGATCCTGCCGAGTATTAAGAAATCCAGCCTGGATCAGTTTGCTTAATCGGCCAGAGAGGTAACAGGGCCCAGAGTGGGGGAATTCGGCATCATCTAACTGGAAAGTCTCAAAGCAGAAGGGAGGGCAAAGAGCTGCTCCACACGACAGGTAGACTGCCTCTCACGTGACGGCTGGTACCTCTGGGAGGAACACACGCACATGTTACTTCAGTTCTCTTGTGCTGTTTAACACAGGCTTGTGGTTTCCTGCAAAAAATGGTTTCTGCTGCTTTGCCGAGATCTATATAGGGAAGAAAACTGCAAATGGCTATTACAGGTGAGAAGTTTGCCGCCAGCTGTATCCTGTTATCCAAAGGAAACGGAACTGTAGGCTGCCAGGAGGTCCAGGCACAGGAGAGCAAGACCATCAATTCAGTAAGTGCTGACATTCTTATCCCTATGGTAATAAGAATAAACTTTGAAATTAGAAAAATTCATGCACAGCTGGGTTTTATGTAAATTAACTTCAGTGGGGGGTTAAAATAGATATCCGGTAAAGAGACTGCCAAATTCAAGCCTTTCTACTTCCTTCATCCTTCCCAACCTCTATCATCCAAAAGCAAGCAACCCAATGGGCTAAAGTGATGATAAACCATTTGGAAAGACTAAAAATATAGCAAGTGGGCTCTCATACAAATGCAGATCTGACCGAGCTGGACGACCTAACCTGGACGAAGGCCAGGCCCTGGAGTGGCCCGCTACTCTGTTAGGATTTATTTCACAGTGACACACAGCCCACCTTCTTGGACACATTACATGACAAAAGCACTACCACATTATTCCCAAAAGTGGCAGACAGAAGAGGTACTAGAAGCAGATGCTAGGAACGTCCCTGTTAGCTTTTAAGTTGCTAAAATGGTTCTCATAGCTCAAGGATAAATACTGCCTTCAATGTTGTAGTTCTTCAATACTGAGTCCTTAACATCTTGAGAACAATAACACTGTAAAACACAAGAGGAGTGACTCTTTTTTTAAACCACATCAAAATCAGAGGGAAAGTTTTGTGCAACAAAGACTTCAAATAAAAGAAATACATATATTTCATAATTAAGTGAAAATACTACAGAATCAAAAAAAAACTCCAGTTTTTTCAGCAACACTCTATTTAGGTTTTTTTAAAATACCATTTTATTAATAACTTCAGTGAAAAATTTTATTTTTAAAGGAGAATTTCTATTCATAAAACATCCCTGGCCTGAGTTATTCCCTGAGGAGTCATTCTTGTTTTTAAAACACAGCAGAGTATTTTTAAACATCACTGGTAGGAAGGGTGCCTGGGTGGCTCTGTTGGTTGAGCATCCAACTCTTGATGAAAAGAAAAATAAAAATCCCTGATAGGCGGGCTGAATGGGTAAACATGTGACTCCTGATCTCAGAGTAGTGAGTTCAACCCTCATGTTGGGCGTAGAGCATACTTTTAAAAAATTAAGTAAATAAAAATCACTGATAAATTTATTTTAGGGGGAATGAACTAGGGTCAGCCAACTAAAAGCACATGAAAATCATCATCCCCACGTCCAGCAATCTAGATGCCATACAGAACTGTAACATGCTACAGAACCTGTGATAACTTGATTATCAGCAGTTTTAGCAAAGAACTTTGCTATCTAAAGACAAAAATTTATCAGTGTCCTGAAATAACAGAACTGTTTCTCACCCACTAGATGGGAATGGCATCCCTCAGCAATCTCTCCTCCTTGTAACACACAGGGTGAAACTGAGTCGGCCCTCAAACGCTCAGATGAGGAAATACCTACGCATCTTGAAAATGTAACTTATGTAACAGTTGTGGCTAATTCTGTTTGAATATCAATAAAGATCGTTCACTTTCAATTCAGACCTACTGCTTCACAAAACAGAGCAAGTGTTTGACTAAGATCAAGAATTGGTAAGATCAGATCTCAAAGGAGTTAAATTATCAACTACTAGGTTTAAAAAAATGTCCTGCAGGGGCGCCTGGGTGGCTCAGTCGTTAAGCATCTGCCTTGGGCTCAGGGCGTGATCCTGGGGTTCTGGGATCGAGCCCCACATGAGGCTCCTCTGCTGGAAAAGCCTGCTTCTTCCTCTCCCACTCCCCCTGCTTGTGTTCCCTCTCTCGCTGGCTGTCTCTCTGTCAAATAAATAAAAAAATCTTAAAAAAAAAAAAAGATGTCCTGCAAATTCTAACTTGATCAATTCATTGAAAATGGCTTAAAAGAATGATTTAAAAAAGGCAGCTTTTCATCAAATTACTAAAAGGTTTTTGCCAGGCTAAATATGGATGATATTATACTTGTTCTGGATTTAGAAGTAACAAATTTAAAAGAAACTTTGGAGATTATTCCTTGAATTTCGAATTTTCTGAATTCCTCTTAATAGGAAACTCTTAGAAGGCCACCACATATGTTAACAACTTATTACACAATGCAGGAATGGAAAATTAATTTCCCTACTTGAACTAATTTCAAAAATAAGGTTGCCATAAAAACTACAGGCCAGTTGCCTTAAAACATTTAATTTCTGGCTGTGTGTGAGGAGATAAATGGCACATGACAGATATACACACTGATGAATTGTTTTTTTTTCCTAGTAAACAGAGCATGTTACTATGCACACAAGACTTCAAATACTTAATCGCTGAGGAATACACACAAGAATCTAGGTAGAGAAAGTCAGGCATCTACGACGCAGTGCTCTTTCCTTTACAATTACAATACTTCAAAATTTCAAAATATATATGTAGGTGTTCCATAAAATTAATGTTATCATAGAATGACCCAAGTGCTAATCATCTGGCCATAATGAACACTTCAAATGGCTATTCTTCCTGAAAATCTGTACAATGAAAAAGGAATTTAGGGAAAAAAGACTAAAATTTCCAGACATTCAGTCCTGAAAGTAAAACTCCTTTTGGTCAGTAGGAGTGAGGGTGAGAACGAGGAGCAGGTACCGGTCTGTGTCTTCGAAGAGCCCAGGCTCCTGAGAAAGTGACTTGATGTGCCAGGGGGTGAAGAAGAGGAGATGTAAAACATGCAAACACAAGGTACTTGAAATGTAACAAAGGGAAATAATTCAATTCAACAAATATTTGAGTGTGTACTCTAAACACAGACTGTGGACAGAACAACAAACTATAAATAGTCCAAATAAACTCTCTGGGGGGCCCTGAGATCCTGGCTGCTTCTCCACATAAATTAAATAGACCCTAGAGAAGGCCGCCCCACTACAGCAAACAGTTGGTTCATGCTAGATTGGTCATGGTCAGGAGACAGCCAGAATTCAGACAGATCTGGAAAACCAACTTAAAGTTGCTCCAAAGACCTAAAGTGGGCAAGTCGAAGAATCAACCCCTTACACATCCCATGCCACCTGACAAATGGGTGAGCGACTGTGGCCCCAGTAAGAAGGCCAGGAGGGAGGAGGCTGCTGAAGTCCAGAGTTAATCATTTGCCTCTGAAAACGGCTGTAAATCAAATAAATGTGGGCAGCACTTGAGTGCGGTGGTGACACAGAAAAAGATATTCTACAAACTTGGTCCTTCACGGACACAAACCCAGCAAACAGGAACATGTGACCTGGACCAACCAACAAGCCAAAAACAGTAATGCAAGATGGGGAACCACCAAGAAACAAAATCCTTGCTCCTTACTTGGCGGCCATGCAGAATCCTGAAGAAACAGACTACTCAACTAACCACTAGCTTGGAAGCTTCAAGTTAAAACTTCAGTGCTACCGATCCTCCTTTTAAGTGACTTGAGTAAGATGAAAAAGCTACTCTGGAATGTCAAACTTGGGCTCAGTCACAGCTGTCATTGTGGCTGGCTCTCCATCGGCAGGAAGCGGCAATGGTGAAAACCACGAGCCAGCAGTCTCAGCCTCTACCCCACAAGGTAGAAACTCATTTTTAATCAGTTTTAAAAGTATATTCTTGATTCCTCTTTCTTTCCCTCTGTTCCTCTCCCCAAATGCTGGTATAACCAAACTAAAGATCACATGCTAAAATAATCCCAGAAGCATTTAAATAGAACAAAACTTCCCTGGTACCTACTACGGGCTGAAGCTTAGCAAAGATGAAGGCTGCAGAAGGCCTGCTGGCTCCACCCCACATGCTCCTCGCCCCGTGCTCCTCCCGCGCCAGCCTGACACATGACATTTCTATGGAGACCTAGTCATTTTCTAGCTCATATGTTCGCACAGAAATAGGAACGCCATAAATGTTCAGAGAACACAGTAAAAGGATTATCAAGTAGCTCCAATTATACCAACTGATCTCACCCTCTTGTTACAAGCTGAGTCCTGGCATCTGAAATCCATTTCTGAAACTCAACCAAGGGCATTTAAAAAAAATATTCCTCCCTCCCGCATTCACTCAAGTATTCGCTACACGCATACTGGATGATAAACATATGTACTCACTGGTTTTCAGAACTCATGCTCATCCAAAACCACACAACATATTTGTTCATTATTTGTTCATTCATAAAGTAACCACAACATTATTTGTTCATCCATAAAGTAAGCTCCTTAATTGTACAATCTTGACATCCTACAGTTTATCAACCATGAGGACCATCATCATCTTCAATAGCACTTATAATCGTTTACTTATTCTATTCAGGCATCTTGCTAATCTTCGCGAATTCATCCATTTTACAAATGAAGAGATTCGTGGTTAAAGTCAAGTAACCTGTATAAGATTTGCACAGCTAATAAACGGTGGGAGCCAGAATTTGAACCCAGATCTGACTCCAACATGCTCTTAACTTCTTGACTACTGCACTGCTGCCTCTTCTAATTTGTAGTAAGCCTTATAACCTCCATTTCTGACTTTGTGAATGGAAGGGGTTGGACTGGGTAATCATGAAAGCTCCTCCCATCTCTAACACGTCATAATTCCACGTACAGAAACACTGGTTGCCTTAGGTATATAAACAAACAAGGCAAGGTGATTTTGTGAGCTGGGGACTCAACACAATGACGAAGGAAAGGACGAGAAGTTCTTCTCATTCAGTTTAATGGAAAATGCTTGTAGAGGAGGCAGCATTTCACTAACTGAAGACCGAAGGGATAGGAAGAAGGTAAAGGCCTATCTTGTGTAAAGATTCTCTGTAGACTAATTCATCTGTTTCATCTCCCCCAAAATTTACTCTTGTAGACTACTTTACAGATGTGCCCTATTCTGTTTCTCCAAATTAACAGGCAATGACCCGTAGAAAAAGCTGTGCAGTTACCCAACAAGTAAAGCCACTCAACAGACCAACATGTTCCTACTCACATCCAAATGGAAATGTTTACAAGCTTGAGAATCAGCTGGGAATGAACTCCCTTCTCTCCCTTTTACACAAACACAGGCTAACATCCGCCAGCTGAAATCTGCTGCTCAAAAAATTTAGTTGCTCTTACATAAGCAACAGGAACTTCTTAGAATGTTTTTCCCCTAAATTCTACAAAAATCTGATGAAAATAATCAAGCATCAGACCCAAGGCCCAAGTTTAAAGGAGAGTGAACAGGGAGTCTTTCATATTTAAAACTGCAGTGAAAGTGAATGGTACTGTTCTGTCGGTACTAGATTAAATTTCACAAACCGCAAGTACTAATAAAGGAATATACCATCTTATTACTTCATGGCACATGCTGAAAAATACATTGGCTTTTCATACAGGTAATTAGCATTCTTGAAGCCTGCTATTAAGCTGAACAAAAAATTAAAAAACAAAGCAGTTACAAAGTAAGATGGACAGACCAAAGAGACATGTCCACGACCTCCCATTATAGACCCTGATGCTATCCCAGGTCAGAGCAAAGAACAAATAAAGAATGCAGCCACCCACAGAATACCTCCCCACCCAGTACCAGAGGGGGAAAAAAATACCACAGAGCTGGGAATCTAAAAACTCAGTTATGGAATCTCCAAGGAGACACTCCTGCTTGGCTGATACTCGGATATGGGCTAATAGCCTCGGGCCTCCAGTTCTAACAAATACAACCATAAACCCCACGAAGGGTCAGCATTAGCTGCACTTACCAATCCCAAGGCAAGCTCTGCCCTTCAAGGGCTCTCATCAAAACAGAACTGGAAGCAAGTAAAACATTTTTAAAATCTTGCCAATCAAATCAACCTATTCCTTTCACTTTCAAAAACCTGAACCCTTAAGTTAGGTTTCCAGTTCCTCGTTAGAAGAAATACATTATGGGAAGTTAAGTAGAGATGACAAAGGTTTGGGGAATATTGTTTCACATGCTCTGTAAGTCCTATACTGCCTTTTTGAATGTGGGGAGAAATGGGGGCGGGGGCCCAAACATCGAGGAGGAAAAGAAGGAAAATATGAACATCAAATCCAGTAGAATGGTTAAGTAACGATGTGAAGACTAAAACAGAGCTCCACTATTTAAAAAGTCAACAAAAAAGTAAAGGCAGAGTACCCTGTACTAAACTATTGCTCTTACAGATAAACAATTATAACTGAATAAAATATAAACAGTGCCATTTGAAGGCACTGGAAGGAGACTGAAGCAGACAGCTGAAGGAAGGAAAAACTACTGTGTAAGAATCATTTTTACACTGCTTTTCGAATAAGGCCCAGATCACATGATACAGTAGACAGAAAGCTACGGTCTAAAAATCTGCCTCTAAGCTCTTCCCAAATCCTTGGTAGACCCCTGAATTGTACATATACCGGGGAGAGTCCAAGATTTCCAACAAAAAGCAAATCTGTTAGGCTGAAAGAACTGAGCAGGGATCAAACTAAAGTGGGAGTATGGGGCCAATCCAATTAGCTGTCTGCCAGAAGAAAGTTAGTATTTTTAAAAGATAAAAACCATGGTGGTCTCTAAAACATATCATCCACAATGTACGGCATATAATAAAAAATTACTAGATATGTGGAATCAGTTTTAACATCTTCCTGGATCCCTTGATAAGTGAATTAGATAAAATCTTTAGCGCATGTTCATTTTATGTTTGCAAAAGAATAATCAATTTACCTTTGAGAAGCCACAGACATTACGTACAAATCATACATCTGATGAGGAACTTATGTCCAGAATTTACAAGAAACTTTTCCAACTCAATAATAAGACGACAGCTCAACTAAAAACAGATAATATATCTGTACAGACACTTTACTAAAGAAGATACATGAATGGCTGGTAGGCACACGAAAAGATGCTCAACATCATTAGTCATTAAGGAACAGCCAAATTAAAAATACAATGAGACGCACATCTACCAGAATCACCCTACATCTATTAAAGAACTTGAATTCTTAGTTAAGTTTTATCACAAAGAAAACTCCAGGCTCAGATAGCATCAAGGTAACATGTTCCAAACATTTAAGGAAAAAATAATACCAATATCAAGAAGTGGGGGGCAGAGGGAGAGGAATATCCCATCTTCTTTTATGCAGCCAACATTACCCTGATAGTAAATCTAGACAAAGATATTAAAAGCAAAGCAGAAGCCCTCATGAACACAGACACAAAAATCCTTAGCAAAATGTTACCATTTCAAACCCAGAAATATAAAAAAGGACAATACAAAATCATCAAGTGGGGTTTATCCTAGGAATACAATGTTGGTTTAATTTTTGCAAATTAATGGGACTTCACCACCATCAACAAAATAAGAAAGAAAAACTATACAAATATCTCATTAAGATCCAGGAAAAAACATTTGACAAAACTCAACCCTAATCCTTTATGAAAACCCTCGGTAGACTAGGAACAGAAAGGGTACTTCCTCAACCTGATAAAGGGAGTTTACAAAAAACCTACAGCTGAAATTACACAGAGAGATGAAAGTATGAACGCTTACCCCTCAGACAGGCAACAAGAATATCAGTTCTCACCAGGAATCTACAAAAGAACTACTAGAAATAACTTGTGATTTTTAGCAAAATGGCAGGCTACAAGGTCAATAAACAAGAATCCATTATATTTTTAAATACTAAAACAACTGGAAGTTGAAATTTCAAGTATTTATAGCAGCACCAAAAACATGAAATATTTAAGAATAAATTTAACAAAATATTATATGTAAGGATAAATTTAACAAAATATTACAACTGTAAACGTGCTTTAAAAAAAAACTACATAGGTATTTAAAAATAGATATGCCCAGTTAATGGATTAGCTCGATATAGTTACATGCCAACTCTCTTCAAATTGAGCTACAAGTTTAATGCATTTTCGATAAAAACAGCAGTACATGTTCTTATGAAAATCAAGAAGCTGGTTTGATAACGCACACAGAAGTGCAAATGACCTAAAATAGCCACATCAATTCTGAAGAACAAAGCTGGAGGACTTGTACTACCTGCTTTACAACTGAACTATAAAGCCACAGCACTCAAGACCCCCTAGTATCGGTGTAGGACAGACAGAGGACACAAAAAAAGCACAAACTAAAAAGAAAAAAGTGGATACACTGGACTTCAACAAAATAAGGAACTTCTGCTCTTCAAGACACTAGTACAATGAAAAGGAGAAATTGGAGAGAAATTATTTGCCAAACATATCTGATAAAGGACATGTATTCTGAATATATGAAGAACTCTTAAAACTCAGTATGACAAATATCTCAAAAAATGGACAAAAAACATTTAATAGTCTTTTCACCAAAGAAGACAGATGCTCAATATTAGAAGTCTTCAAGGAAATGAAAATTAAAATCTCCATGAGATAAGCACTATACACCCCCTAGTATCACTTAAATTTACAAGACTGACAATACCAATATTCAATAAGTAAAGAGTGACTGGAACCCTCTCATATATTGCTGGTGGGAAGGGAAAAATGTATAGGCACTTTGAAAGTTTGATCATTTCTTAATCCTACTTTTGGGTATTTATTTACTCAAGAGAAATGAAAATACATGTCTATATAAAGAGTTACTGCAAATATTTCTAAAAGCTTTACTCATAAATAGCTAGAAGCTAGAAACCATTCAAATGTCTATCCAAGTGAGCAGATACACAATTTGTGGTATATCCATACAATGGAATACTTCTCAGCAAAAAAAAGAAAAAAAAAGGAACTACGGACACATGTAACTATATTGACAGATTTCAAAAGCATTATGGAAATGCCAGATATAAAAAACTATATGTTGTATGATCTCACTCTTACAAAATTCTAGCAATGGTAAAACTCGTGACACAAAGTAGATCAGTGCTTGCCTGGGCTCTGGAGTAGGGCTGACTGCAAAAGGCAAGAAGGAAACTTTCTGGAATGAGGGAAAAGTTCTATCCCTTGATTGTGGTGGTGGTTATATGATGGTATGCAGCTGACAGAATTAATTGAACTGTACATTTTAAGTGGATGAATTTTACTATATGTAAATTGTACTCTAATAAAGCAAATTTCAAAACAACTTTTTCACTTCTAACAACTCGACAGTCCTTTATAAAGCTGTGACGTTCTACATCACTGTGTTGAACATGAGTTATCTCGGTGCCATGGCTGCGCCAGGATAACTAGGTCTCAGCTTCTTCCACAATGTGAGCGGTAACAGGCCGGCAACAAGGAGCCAGCGAGAAGTCACAGGCAGCGTGCAAAGTGCATAAAACAGGTAACTAAGCTACTGCCGAACTTCTGCTAAACAGCACTGAAAAGTACACAGATAACGGGGATAAGAAAGAGGACAGTTACAACGACACGTAACCAACAGCAGCCACGTGACGTTACGGCTCACAGGAAAGGATAAATCTGAACGTTCCTGGAAGGTGCCACTCTATTTGTCCCCATATCTTCACAGAAACATAAAATCACTGAATTCTCTTCACTGTCAATACTTAAAGCTCTGGTCCTTTGTCCAACTGCAAGCCTGCTGGGTGCACACTGGATACTCAGAACGAAACAAAGTGATTAGGGCATACCGACTTAATTATAGAGTTATAGAATCAAAGGCAGGGAGGGACAAGAGAAGCTATTCTGAAAAGGGAAAAGCCATTAAAAAAAAAAAAAAAAACAGGAATCCTTAAGCTAGATAAGGATTTCAAAAAATCTGTACAAGCCACGTCATCTCTCTAGGCCTCAAGTTATTCCTCTATAAAACAAATTCTACAATCCCCACTCGAATACTTAAGGATTCTCTGTTTGGGGTCCAAAGTGTCCTGGCCAAAGTCTATAAGCATACTTATTAGAACAGACTGGTTGTGTTATTTAATACATGCTGTTTAGGGGTGCCTGGCTGGCTCAGTTGGCAGAGCACTGACTCTGATCTCAGGGTTGTGAGTTCGAGCCACGCTGGGCATAGAAATTACTAATATATATATATATACACACTTTAAAAAAAACCACATGCTGTTTCATAGTCATGGTGTCCTTGGGTTGAAGGAAAAAGAGGTTAGTAATTAAGTCCACATCTCTCTCTCTTTTTTTTTTAATTCATGAGAGAGAGAGAGAGAGAGGCAGAGACAGAGAATGAGCAAGGAGAGCAACAGAGGGAAAGGGAGAAGCAGGCTCCCCACTGAGCAAGGAGCCCTATGTGGGGCTTGATTCCAGGACCCTGAGATCATGATCTGAGCTGAAATCAAGAGTTGGATGCTTAACTGACTGAGCCACCCAGGCGCCCCAAGTGAAGTCCACATCTTGATGGTAGTGGGTTCACCAGAAATGACCTGCAAGTGATAATGCAGAATGGCATCATATCAATCACTGAAATACTGGTGGCCATGTCATTCCCATTCCCAGGCAGCTATTCCAGAAACATGCTTAGGGATAAATGCTAAACTTTACACCTAACACAGTACTTGTCTATACTGGACTATTTGTTACAACTTGGAGCAGCCTGGAAAGAGGTAGCTTGACGACAGTAACACCCAACAGTAACTCACACTGTACACAGCAACTACAGCCAGAACTTTAGATCTCCCTATTCTAGAAGGCTCAAATAAATGCAATCTCTTACGATCAGAGGCACTTTTGGGTTACACAGGACACACACAAAGGTCTAGGGCCTCTCATTTATCCTCTTAAACCTTTGTGCATCTAACAAGGGCCAGTGACTGCGCTCCTGGGACGCAGCGATTAATCAACTGGTAGTCACAGCCCTGAAAGAGCTCTCAATCTGTTAGAGAGAGATGATACGTAAACACCTAATTACAAGGCAATGGCAATAATTCTACAGGTATTTACCAAGTTTAAAGTGTGCAATATGGACACACTCCTCACCTCTCAGGAGTAGTGTTCTCTGACCTACAAACACTAGTTACGACTAAACTCTTTACCCAAATATTAATGTAATACAGAATTCTACATATCCAGTTCATGTCCTAAGCCCTTTATATTTCCTCTGCTTTGTTTAGGTCTCTTCATAAGATAAAGAACAAAACATTTCAAAGTGGAATTCACCCGAGAACCCCAATCTTCTTTAAAATATCAGAGCTCTCTTGGGGCGCCTGGGTGGCTCAGTCTGTTAAGCGTCCAACTTTTGATTTCAGCTCAGGGTCATGAGATCGAGCTCCACGTCCGGCTCAGTGCTCAGTGCAGAGTCTGCTTGTCCCTCTCTCTCCCGCTGTTCCTCCCCCCACTGGCTCACGCACTCACGCTCTCTTTTTCTCTCATAAATAAAGAACCCTTAAAAAATAAAAAATAAATTAAAAACATCAGAGTTGTGTTATTAAAATGCTAGTGTGACTGGGGCACCTGGGTGGCTCAGTTGGTTAAGTGTCTGCCTTCAGCTCAGGTCATGATC
Organism: Ursus maritimus; assembly: GCF_017311325.1. Taxonomy (NCBI): domain Eukaryota; kingdom Metazoa; phylum Chordata; class Mammalia; order Carnivora; family Ursidae; genus Ursus; species Ursus maritimus. The sequence continues at coordinate 17,155,651 of NW_024425230.1, read as the reverse complement.
CCAAGGTCCTGGGATCAAGCCCCACATCCGGCTCCCTGCTAAGTGGGGAGCCTGCTTCTCCCTCTCCCTCTGCCTCTGCCGCTCCCCCAGCTTGTGCTCTCTGGTTCGCAAATAAATCTTTAAAAAAAAAAAAAAATGCTAGTGTGACTACTCTTCCCAGCTACAAATCACAATCAATTTTACCAGAAGGTAATTTTATTTCACAATCCTTTCCCAAAGATTACTTCTCATCTGCTCCTGGAAATTAAAATAGTCCAAACTTACATGACAATTACTAAATCCACAAAAACTGTCATAACACAGTGTTATTTTCAAATGTCAATATACTTCTAGAAGGGCTGGGATTTTCCCCAGTTTTGAAGGGTCATCAGCCACAGAGTATGTTCAGGCTAACTTAAACACGTAATCCAAACTGCGAGCCCAGCTAGACAAACCAGAAAGCAAACACAAGATTTCCCCGTGAAGACCTCAAAACTTACTTCACCCTGAAAAATGCAAGAAAGCTTTTCCAACATGGTCTCATAATATTCACTCAGCTGAGATTGAGTTCAAGAATAACCTACCTGCACAGTATTTTGAGAGAAAATAATAATAAATAGACTCTCAATCTGGGTACAAAGCAAGCTACTCTGGGCTGTTCCTACACCATTGAAGCCACAAAATTCTAAGGTTTTCGTTGTTGTCGTTCTTTTATATTATTCTGAGACAAAAATACAGGAAAAAAGCAACACGTAAATTTTAGTCCCTGAAGTATAGCAACCAGGCCTCAATCCGGCCTTAGTCCACACCGAAGGCAGTAACTCAAGTAAAGACAGAGAAAGCATGCTGGCCAAACCTGCTCAATCTACTCATGGATAAAAGGCTGAACCAGAGAACCCAGATTCAAAAAGATGATGGGCTGGAACATCGGGCCCTGAAACTGTTCACTTGTTCGTTTATTCCTTCACGCATTCACCAAGTTTAGAATACAACTACTGCCACGCAGTGTTAGGTGCTGCAGAGGGAAAAATAAAAATGCAGTCCTTGCTCTCAAAGTATATACATTCCATGGGAGGCACATATGAAAACAAGTAAGTGGAAGGACTTACCTGGTTATCCAGGTAGAGGAAGACACGAGGGAGTGTGGGGAAGAAAGAGCGGTCAGGAAAGAGAGTAGAGGTGCCCCCCTAGCTAAGTCTCAGAAGCTGACTACATCAGGGATGAGAGGGAAGAGGAGTCATTCCAGAAATAAAACTGTGTGCACGCTCATACAAGAGGCACAAATAGTCAGCTGTTTCGGGGTCTGATAACTGAGTAGTTCAACAGGGCTAGAGCACAGATTCTGTGGGGGTAATGCTAAAAAGAAAGACACAAACTCAGGGATTAAGCAAGTTCAGGGATAAAAAGCATAATCGCTCAAACACTGATTAAGCACCTCCTGTGCACCAAGTACGGAAAATACGCAAGGTAGGCATTTAGAACCAAGTACATCACATAAAGGTAGGAAAGAGGTGGTAGAGCAGAGTCACTTGTAAGATACACTAAAGGGATGGTTGACAGAAAAATCAACAGTCAACAGCATGATATGGCTGCCCAAATCACTGGAGTGCGTTAACAGATGTATCATTAACACAGCTGTATACGTGCGTGCGCGCACGTGTGTGTAGTTCAGTACAGTAATAGATATTTCGTGTCCACGCAAAGAAGCTGGCAGGTGAATCCAAACCACTATTTATTCAACAGGCCAGGAATATAATGGTCCATTCTGGGAACCCCACCAAGATAGACACAGGCAGAAAAAGTTGGAAACAAAGTGAAGGGGATGGTAAGAGAAATGAAAACCATGTTGTGGTGGTTGTTTTTTTTTTTTTTTTTTTTTAAGTAAACTCTATGCCCAATGTGGGGCTTGAACTCACGACCCCAAGATCAAGAGTCAGCCAACTCTACTGAGCCAGCCACATGCCCCATGAAAACCATGTTTTAAAAAGTAACAGTTGATGAAACCAGAAAGGTTTAACCAGGAGAAAAGGTCCAAGGATCTTTAGATTAAAGGATCTTTAAGTTTCTCTTAATGCCAAGATTCTATAGCTTGCCAACGCAGTATAAATTTTAAAAGCTTTTTACGGTGTTTCAAAAGTTTATCAAGTCATCACTGTCACCAATACGATGTACTGTGTGTCTCTTACGAGTAAGGTGGGGTGCTACAAAATAAGACGAGGAAGGTGGAAAGGAGGGGGAAGTACTAAAGTGCAAATATGTGCTTTTAAAAACCTCTGGTCTACTACAGTGCAGACGACAGATCTATACGCGGATACAGAATGAGGTTAGAAATAAATGCCTGGAGGGCGTCTGGGTGGCTCAGTCGTTGGGCGTCTGCCTTCGGCTCAGGGCGTGATCCTGGCATTCTGGGATCAAGCCCCACATCGGGCTCCTCCGCTGGGAGCCTGCCTCTTCCTCTCCCACTCCCCCTGCTTGTGTTCCCTCTCTCGCTGGCTGTCTCTGTCAAATAAATAAATAAAATCTTAAAAAAGAAAGAAAGAAAGAAAGAAAGGAAGGAAGGAAGGAAGGAAGGAAGGAAGGAAGGAAGGAAGGAAAGAAAGAAAGAAAGAAAGAAAGAAAGAAAGAAAGAAAGAAAGAAAGAAAGAAAGAAATGCCTGGAGATCAATAAAGATAAACACCTTTCAGTTTAAGAAAAAGATGGATGATTAAGAAGCTACCAGTTTCAAACTACCTCTGTGAAACTAATTCCTTAAAACAGAATTACACAAAGATGTATAAAATGAGAAATTACCTAGAGTAATTAGCTATGATGAAACCCGAAGGAAATCAAAGGAATATATATTCATGTGGAAAGCTTATTATTATATACAGATTCTTTTAAGCTTCAAAAACTAAACAGATATTATCCCTATTTTACAGGATAATGCACATCAGGATTCAAAGACTTGTCTAAAGACACCAGGCTCAGAAGTGGCAGACTGTGGAATCCGTAGGACTCCAAAGCTCTTTCTTTGTTAATCCAAGACTATACTACCTCCCAAAATCTGTAACTGGATTTCTAACACCTATGCAGGACACACACTGGTATACACACTGGAATAGGCACAGGCACAAAAAGAAAAGACAAGGGAGACATGTGAGTATTTATAAACAGGTGAGTCACTGGTCCGATAAAACCTAAGAGGCAGAGGCACTGACCCCCAAGCCAGACTTTAACCCTCTGGTTGCTGGGTCACAGGGGCTGTGTTAAAAGGGAAGGGACCATCTTAGGGGAAGTCCAAGGGTAGCCAGAGCAAATGGGCACAGAGGTTTGGGGCAGTATTTCAAACTTCTAACAATCATGATGGCCTCACCAGTGCATACTAGCTGGGTGTGCAAGCATGCATTTCTAAAAAGGTTAAGGTCAGAATCACAGGAATTTGGCTTCCACATTTCAGCCACGGCTTCACGACAACTCATTACCAAGTGACTTCCAGCTCTGCCACCAGCATCATCCTCTAGGAGAGAAAAGGAAAGACCCAACAAAAGCCTCCCCAGAGGTTGCTTCTGCCAAAGCTGACTCTGATATCAATAGAACTCACTGCCTTTGATGTAGCCAGCCCAGCTGAAATGCACCAGTCTCCTTTCTGCCCTTTCTCAGAAACAAGAAGAGGATAGCAGGAAAGGCAAGAAGAAAGAAGAAAGGCAGAGGGAAAAGCAGGGCACACAAAAAGACCCAGTGTTCACTGCAGACCTCCAAAGGAAACCAGCCCTGGCACAGTTCAAAAACCCCACCATATTCTACCATTTTGCACAATTCAGTCTTGGCTGCGACTTAATCTACTGATGGCCTAAACAGTGTGGATTTCTAAGACCCAGAAAGGAACATGCCAGTAAGTAGGTCAATCAAGCAATGGTTCTTCCTAGGCTCTACGCCCCCATCTTTTTTCCGCCTTCTTCTTATAAACAACATCAAACAGTAATAAGTTTTACTTAATTCTCTCATTGCATTTGGGAAATGTGTATCCTTGATCCTTCAAGTAACTTTTTCTATCCCATTCTCCCTCACTTCTCTTTCCGGAACTTCAATTACATGCATAGTACAGACCTTTTTTAAACTGTCCCCTGGGTCTCTGAAGTTCTGTTCATTTTTGTTTCAATCTCTTCTGTTCTTCTGATTAGCTCATTCTTACCGATCTAAAAGTTCAGTGATTTTTTACTCTGTTATCTCTGTTCTGTTAAACTTATCTTGGAAAATTTTTATTTCAGGTATTTTTTCTTTTTTTGCAGTTTCTGTTTCTGTGCTGATTTCATAACTTTTCATTACAAGTACGTCTTCCTGTACATAACTGAGAATAGTAATAATAGCTGCTTTTAAATCTTTACCCACTAAATCCAACATCTAGGTCACCTTGGAATCAATCTCCATTGATTATATTTCTCTTGAGAATGGGTCACGTTTTCCTGTTTCTTCCTATTCTTTAAGATTTATTTATTTATTTACTTGAGAGAGAAAGAAAGGGCAAGAGCATGAGTGCATGCGCAGCGAGGAGGGGCAGAGGGAGAGGGAGAAGAGAGAGAGTCTTAAACAGACTCCACGATGAGTGCAGAGCCCCACATGGTACTCGATCTCACGACCTTGAGGACCATGACCTGAGCCAAAACCAAGAGTCGGATGCTTAACCAACTGTACTACCCAGGTGCCTGTTTCTTCATATTTTGAGGCATTTTAGATTGTACCCTGGATATTGTAGCAACACTGGATTGTTCTATCCTCCAAAGAATCTTGATTTTGTTTGCTTGTTTGTTTGCTTGTTTGTTTGTTTTGGCAGGCAGCCGAACTAAGATGCCCAACTCCTGCCTTAGGTGGCAGCTCTAATCTGCATTCAGTTGAAACCTTAGCTTGGCTGCCCCAATCATGTATAGATCACCCAAATATTCAATGCTTATCCTTGGAAGGTGTAAATATGGCTTATTTTTCTTTTTCTACTTCATATTCTAAAATTTCCATAATGAGTTGTGTTCTACATATTTCCAAGTTCCCATCATGAGCATATTCCAAAAAGGCAGAATAAAGGGGATACTTTTAAAGAATATTTAAAAGTCAGTATTTTTTTTTCACCACTGCTTAAGGCAGATGCCTCATCCCCTGACAGCACCTGCTTCTATTCAGCCAATATTCGAACTCTTTCCATGATACTCTGGTTTAGGAAAGTCAAAAAAGGAATTCGTTACACTTTACCAATGCAGTCACAGCTCCACATCACCCTCCACTAAGGGCTGGAGTTCTGTATGTGAAGACAGAGACAATAAATGGAAGAACCTAAAATAAAGGCAAATCCATTTGTCACCAGGCAACAGATGTCTACAAAGGACAAGGCCTGAGGAAACAGGTGTGTCCACACGGAGTGGCTTACAAACCACTGCAAGGAGCCAGGGGCCACGACTAGACAGCACAGAGTTGTGACACATAATCTCTACCTAATTCTACCACAGCTCCAAGGCTGCACACTGATAAGAAGATTCAACCCCGTGCTTCCCGAAAGAACAGTAGATCCTCTCTTCAAAAAGAAAAACAAAAACAAAAAACAAAAAACAACCCTCAATGGGTCTCCTAACCCTTATTTTTTAAAAAGCCTTGCAAAGCCAAGAATAGGTTTCCTTCAATTTCATATCCTCCAAAGCACCTGGCGCCGTCCCGCACCACAGCAGGCCCTCGACAGCGGTGGGAAGCAGCATTCGCTTTTGAGGTCAACTAGATTGAGGTGAGAACTTTGGTATGCCTCTTACTTTCTCATTTTAGAGTTACTTCTAAAGACTGGTAAAAAAACGCAGATATAGAATAGATTCCTTCCATGAGGTCTGGAGCAATTCACTTAACCTCCCTGAGCTTCAGGCCTCTGGTCGGTAAAAAGGGGATCATACCTTCCTTACAACACTGTCGGGAGGATTAAGCAAGAAAACAGTAGAATGCCTAGCTACAGTCAGGCCTGGCGCACTGGCGATAATAAATTATCGCCATTATTGTGACAGTATCAAACAAACTGAGACTCGATAACCTCATGGAACTTCTGGGTAAGGTCCATGAGCTTCAACAAGAGCTCAGAGCCAACAGCTCTACGTGAGTTGACTAGACCCAGGGCGGGTGACGGAGCTGCTAGTTGAGCTATCAAAAAATAGAAAGTGAGGACAGTGAGACTCCTATAGACTCTGAGGTAGTGTAGTCCTTAGTATCTGGATTCTGGTTAAGGAGGAGTGGTCAGGATTGGTTTTCATCTCTAACACCTTATGAATAGTCATCTCCAACTCAAAGTAGAAAGGCCTGTTTAACTAAAATGTTCAGTGCATATACCCGAGTGACTAAACAAACAGTTCTGATTTTGCTTACAACGAGGACAATCTTACAACAGTTGAGTATAAAAGCAGAAAGTGTATGATTCTTTGCTCCCCGAATGACCTGAAGCTTGGAAAAATGCCATGCACTACACAAAAAGGGCTTTTCTGGTTTTCTGTTTGAGGCAAGACAAATAAGGAAGATCTAAGACCTACTGCTCAGGATGGTGGTGTACAAAAAGAAGTACATAAAAGAGTCCCTTATCTGTTTCATTTCCCCTTTTTCTCCAAGGAGAATGAACTTCAGACTACATGATGCCGAATGAATAACAGCAAAGCAAAAATTAACAGCCCAAGACCTGGAAAACTGTCAGAGTGTCTGACTTAAAGGAGTTTGTCCCAGGCCAGAAAGAGATTTACTTCCCGAGTCCCGAAAAATTACTTAGGCATACAAGAGACAGAAGAATGTAAAGGGACAAGAGCGATTTGCAGTAAGAGAGTAGACTCCATCAACTGTGATCTATTGAGTTTTATGTCAATGTCAGCCACAAATGGTTAAAGGGATGCTTTGTGAGCCTTCCAAAGGGAAATAATCTAAAAACCCAGCATACATCCATGAATAAGACATTCCAAGACAGAGCTCTTTCTTTTTTGTTTTTAAGTAACTTTTCACTCCAAGGGTTGAGAGTATGTCGATTTCAACAGAACACCTGTCCAAATCTCCCATGATATTGTTGTGAAGGGAATAAAGAAATGTGGTTTAAGAGGAGGTGGTAGCCTCAGATTCAAGCATGGTATGACTAAAATTCTCCCTCCCCCAGCACATGCCACTGCCTATGCTTCTAGGGTAACCTGCGTTGTTTGTTTTTCTAGGAATTTGGGGAAGCACTGTGGAAGGGGGAGAAATATGCCCCACTTCCCTCTGTTGCCATCCTCAATCCTAACATGGTTTCAACAGCAAAGCAAATGAATAACTGATGAATATCTATAAGAAACAAGGTCTCTATTATAGGCAACTACAACTCTTCCCCACCCCACACACTTGTTCCAAATCTGATGAACCCTTTTAACAAAACATTGAAAACTCCAACAATAAAATGACCAAATACACAGACTATCTGAGGTTCATTAGGAATACTACTATAGTGAAAGTAAGAACAAGGATCCAGGGTGCCTGGCTGACTCAGCCAGTGGAGCATGACTCTGCATCTCAGAGTCGTAAGTTTGGGAGGGAGGGAGGAAGACTGAGAATCCATAAACCCTTGAAAGGCTAAGAAAGATGTACCAAGGATGTACAGGAGGTGCCCCAGGTGCCAAGATATAATTTAATATGGATATAAATGAATCCTAAACGTCTCTGTCCACACCCAAATGGACACAAGAAACCTATCTTATCAGCACATGCAGAAAGAGACCTGTGACTTTTGGTAACCAATAATCACTCTTCAGTCAATAAGACGAATTAGGGTTCTCAGGTCAAAGAAGGGGATAGCCTGGCTCAATTTCTTGACAGCTGTTAAGAGACAAAAGGAGAAAAGAGAAATGAACTTCAGAGAGCTTAGGTGAGTTATTCAAGATAAAATAGTTATTAAATATGAGAACAGGCTGATACCTCAGGGGGGTATAGGGTTTCCTTCTGGGGTGATGAAAATACTCTAAAATTGACTGTGGGTCATCATTGCACAGCTATGAATATCCTAAAAGCCCCTGAAATGTACACTTCAAACAGATAAATTATTTAGTATGTAAATTATATCTCAATAAAGCCTTTAAAAAAAGTTAGAGTTAAGAATCAAACCCAGGTCCATATCCTTTCCATCTTATTGAAGAATTCTAATTTTTTTTAAACAAAGCTATTATTTAAAAAGCAAATGGGAGATTCTGTCCTTTTATGAGTACACATTTACTTTTTTGGCCTAACCCATTTCCCATTCCTTCCTTAAAGTTCAGAAAGCAGGATAAAGAACATTAAGTCCTGTCAAGTAGCACACCAAAACCCAGTGAAGTCACGGAAACTATGGCTCAAGTCTTCCCACATGTTGTTTGATTTGGCACTGACTTTGCTCCAAAACAAAAAGAAAATCTCATTTACCTGACTTGCATTTGCAAGGGTACGACCAACTTCCACAGTCTACAACAGCATTATCCAACACACAGATTAAAGCAAAAGGCCCAAGGTCTGAGGTCATCAGTCTACATTATCCCCCAACTCCCTTTCTCTGTCTTCATTACAGAATTATGGTTATTTGTATCCAGGCCACACAATTTTGTACTTTATACATATCAGAATGCCTCTTCTGTGACCTCTAAGTACCTAAAGCTCTCATATTCACCCAACATACAATCCCAGAGCTCATGCTACACGCTAGGAGCCACACTGGGTACTGCAGAGATGATGCTGAGTCCGCTGAGGGTTTCGCCTTACAGTCTAGTGAGGGACAAAGTCAAATCAGCACACTAATAAACAGAAAACCGTAACGACATTACAAAGATGAGGTGGTATTATGAAAACAAATAGCAGGGAGATTTTACCTGTTTGGGGAAATCAAGGAAAAGCTTCCCAGAAGAAGCAACTATTAGAGCTGAGAGATGAGAAATAATAGTCAAAGAGAAGAATCCTTGAGGTACAAAGACCCTAACAAAGTAGGTGAATAGGAAGGATTAAAAGAAAACAAATGCAAAGAGAAGAGAAGGGAATACTATATGAAATGAGGGTGGAAAAGAGTAGGAGCCAGACCACTGAGAGCTCCCAGACCCCATCAACTCTTACTCTATTTCACGAGAAAGGGTCATGATTAGAAAAGGATCCCTTGTTTATATACTGGACAAGAGAGTGAAAGGCAGCAGGTGGTGCTGGATACGGATGCCAGCCAGAAGGCTGTAGCAAGAACTCAGGTAAGAGGGCAGAGCTGGGGCTCAGGTGAGTGATGAAGAAAGAAAGAAGGGGGTAAACAACAGATAACAGGATGTTAAACTCGACAAAGTTTGTGGACAAATGTAATAAACATGGGGTGAGACAAAGGGACTATCAAGGATGATTTCTAGACTTCTGCCTTGCACGATGGAGATGGACAGTGGTGTCACTTATCAAGAATGTCAAGGAGAGGATCAGGAATTCGTGTGTGCCTGTTCTCCCCCAGCTCTAGGATAGCCACGCAGTGGATTTCTAAATACTAATGAACCGATGAGTGCACACACTGCTAAGAGCCCTATCTAAATGATTTCCTAATGGGGGTCCGTTTTCTGAAAAATTCTAGCTAAGCAACAGATGAGTTTTCATGAAAACAACTCTAAAACTTAGCTAAAGGTGAGTGATGACCACACATTCCGGCTCAGAAGGCACACTTCACAAAAGCACAGGACAAAATACTTAAGCATAGTCACCAGAGGCTGTCAAGTGTCACATGCTGGATTTCTGCTTCCAGCACTACACCTCTCTCCCCAAACCATCTTCTTTCCTGCACTAAATAATCAAGTTGACGGCATTCTCTCATAAAACTGTTAAAACACCAATCATTCTACTTTCATGTTTCAATGCCCTTCTTTGTTCTTTACAAAGATACACTTACCTTTTGAGACCTCTTTCTAGGAATGACAATATCAAAGCTAAAAGGAAATGTTGGTAATATAGTTCCAGTCCCTTTTATCTTACAGAAAAGAAGAATGACCCTGAGAAGTAAGGAAGTAACTTGTTCAGTGACAGACTGAACGGGACTCAAACCCTGAGGATCCAATCCCTCTCCCCACTCCACCTCCCATATGCTGCCAAGACAGGTTTTTCCAACATAAAAGTATTTTATTTATTTGACGCCTCTGAACATTTCTAATCATTATAGCAACTGGCTGGAGGACTGGAAATTAAAAGTTCACTGAACTGCAGCTCATCTTTAAGCCACAATACAGCCCATGAGGAGCACTGACAGCGGCACCCACACAGACGAGCAGAACGAGGGAGGACAAGAGACAGAAGGTCCAAAATCTGTTACTGCTGCGGCGACACTTCCTACCTCATCTACCACCATAAGGTGCACAAAACCGTTCAACTTCCCCCAAAGCCAGAGCAAGGAAAAAGGAGAGAAGAAAGAACCTCAAATCGATTTTTGCTCATTAGTTTTGCTTATTAGCTTCAAGAAGGGCTGGGCTAAGTGGCAGGGAGGAAAGACATGTTTGGCCAGACAACCTAAGCAACTTACCTCTGGATAGCCCTCATATCCAGCAAGTACTTCACTCCATTCCCTCAGTTTCAACTATCTCTTACATGCGAATTGCTCTTGACATTGACTATATGTAACTATATGTAACTGAGCTCCATACCTAACTGCCCAGTAACCATCCTGTTCCCCATGGATGTTCTCCACCAAACCAACCTTCTGTACTCTCTTCTCTGCCCTTCATCCTCATTAATGGTCTCACTTCCAGCTCTCAAGCAACTCTTTCCTTCTCCCTCACCTCCTACACTATATCTCAACAAACCCTATCTAGTTTACCCCCACAGTGACCCCTTACCCAGCCCCACTGCCCCAAGTCCTCATCCTCTCCCTTGGACTATGGCTTCCATACTGTTGTCCCTGCTTCCGAGCAGGAGCTGTCCCCCACATCATTTCGAGGTTCAACTCCCCCACAACTGGGATACAATTTGTGTGGCAATTCTCTGCTCAAATCCTTCCAAGGGCCCCCTGCTTTCTCTTTCTTCACAACAAGGTCACACTCCCTAGCCCCAACCTACTGTTTACCCCAGCGTTCGTGCCCTGCTGCCATCACTGTGCTGGCAACACCAGGCTGCTCACCAATCCTGGCACTTCTACAACTAAAGTCAAAATAATTAGAAGGAAAAACTGCAGGTACAGCACCATTACAATGAGACCAATATGAATAATTTTTGGCTCTTTCCACTACTGCCTTAATTTAATTAATTGATTAGATTTCATTAATTTAATTATGGCCTGACTTCTTTCACAGTTGATGGTATCTTTTTCCCCAAGCCAGTCTACAAGTACTGTAATGAAGGTAAATCGCAGCACTATGGGAGCCCAAAGGAAGTCATAATTAAATGAACTCTCATCAGAGCACACAGCTATATAAACTAATTCCACAGTATGACAAGCAGATAAGAAGACCGAATTAAGTCCCATGTCAGGACAGAATATCCCAAATAACAAACTTCTCACATGGATGATCACTAAAATGGTTTCTGCATCAATGATCACTACAAATCTTAAGATGGTATCAGTTTACTTCTCGGTCTTCAAAATTAGAACACATCAGTCTTCTCCCCAGCTGAGTCTCAGATGGGCCATCAGAGTCTATCACTCCCATTGTGAGCTCCGGAAATGTAGAGACAAAGTGCCTTTCAGTGGTGAGGTGCCAAGCTGTTCACCACTTTGGTATTATAGGGGCTTCAAAAACAAGGGACCACCTGCACACCGTGCTAACCAACTATTCATTAAAATTATCCACCATCTTTAAAAAATTTAATAACCCCAAGGAGATTCATTCCAAAGAACTATTTTGCTCAGATAACTTATCAGAGATCAGACGATAAGGGCTTTCTGATTGAGCAAGCATCTGGAGGATGAAGGGGAAGAAGGAAGGGCAGAGCAAAAGTCTTACATACTTTAAGAGCAGACAGACATTAAATGGAAAAACAATATGTGTGACCCCATGCAATTTCTCTCTACCTTAATTTCCTTGGCTGTAAAACAGGTTTTAAAACAGCTATGATGATTATACCATATGAAGAGTTAACTTCTGCGGTAATAGAATACCTCAGGGCAAAGGGGCTGGGAGAGAAAGCCTCCAGGACTTAAGAGGTCCAAAATGGAAAGTAGAAGGCCACTCAGAACAAAATCCCCTCACCAGGAAGTGCTGCTAGAATCCTGAGGTTGGCCTCACTAAATTGTAACTAAATTGTAATCCCTTTCCCACAAATCTTCTGAAAAAGATTAAAATGGATTCTTTACTCCCTCCTAGACATCCTAGAAGGACTGGTTTGTTTGCTGGCATTTTATTCAACCACAAACTCTTTTTCTTTCCAATTTTCCTGAACATGTGAAAAGCAAAAATAACAACTCAAAGTAAAGATTTTAACTTTTTTACTCCCGTATGGATTTCTTCTGCAACCAAGTCAAAGGTTCACTGGCACCAGAATAAGAAAAAAGAAAATAATTCACTTTTTATTTCCTTTAGGATTTCTTTTCCACACCTCCTAAGCCACCTTTTGTTATTCTTTGTCCTGATTCACTGGTCCAAATATGGTAAGATGACTGCTGGAAGCTGTGACCCTTGGTTGTTTTCTGTTCTACTGTTTGTTTTCATGAGCCTGACGTTAACAGTAAGATGCTCCACTCTAGCCTGAGTTCTAATGTTCGGCCCCAAAAGAACATTTGTCCGAATAAATACAATTTATATAAGTAGTTAGCTTAAGTGTAAAGCCCTAAATCACTACACAAAATAGTTTAGTGATTAACAGAGTAGGTTAATACAGAGAACTCTGCCTTTAACTGTCCAGAGTCCAAACACGCCACCTCCCTCTGCACTCATTATACCTCAAGCCTTAGCCTGAATCACGAAGAAAAAAATTTCTGCTGACAAACGTCAACAGAGGGGAAAATAATCTGGATTCCTGTACAAACATATCAACCACCTTTCTGCTTCCAGATAGGATACCATGGCAACTACATAAGCAACAGATTAAAATAAATTACGCTAGTTGATAAAGTGAGGGTGTCCGTGGGAAATCCTGGCTGTCCAGAAGGCCCTGACCATCACAAACATCTCCTAAATGAAGGAGGAATGAGCTCCAGGATCACAAACATCATACAAACCCGCACCTTGTTTGCATTAAAAGAAGAGTGTGCTACAACTGATGTTCTCACCCATTAACTCAAAGGCACATAGTCTGATGAGGTGAGATTTAAGGGCACCTCGGGGAAGACAGAGGTCCCGATGGTAGGTACTCCCAACCACATCACCAGAAACGTATTTCATGGTTCCCCCACATGAGAAATTAGGAATGCTGACATATCCTAGAAGGATCTTTGCTGAGTAAGCTAGTCCATTTTACAGATGAAGAAACTGAGTGGCTTGCTGGGGTAATCCACAGATACTCATTAGGTAATGCAAAATAAATTAAATCAATCCAGTTCAAGGAATTTTCATAGTTAAAAAATATCCCAGCTATCTCCTTTGTCTTTCTACTCAGCTTATAAATACCAAAGTCAGAACTAAGGCTCTCGAAGTTGAAAGAACAGTACAGAAAGGAGAAGAGAACCAAGTCTTAATTTGGACAGGACATAACGGGATCTTGGAACTTCTAATTCTGGTAGAGAATAAAAGGGAGACCACATGAGCCAGAAAAGAAAGTAAAGGAGAGTACTGCATCCTTTCTTCTTGTAAAGCCTTCCAAACCATGAAAGAAAATACAGCTTAATGATCTGAACTGAAAAACGCTTAAGTTTTTCCCCTAGTTTTCAGATCTATCACATACTACCTAAATGACACTGGGCAAATTATTTAACTCAAGACTATAAAAGAGAAAGGGGAGGTACAAAGAATGGAGAAAGGGAATAAATTCTCATTACTATTTTTGGGGCACTTGGGTGGCTCAGTCAGATATGCATCTGCCTTCAGCTCAGGTCATGATCTCAGGGTCCTGGGACTGAGCCCTGTGTTGGGCTCCCTGTTCAGCGGGGTGTCTGTTTCTCCCTCTCACTCTGCCCTCACTCATGCTTGCTCTCTCTCAAATAAATAAATAAATAAATAAATAAATAAATAAATAATATCTTTTTTTTAAAAAGTCCTTTAAAAAATTCTCATTACCATTTTAATTATGATTTTAATACTTCACAGAGCTTTGTGAAGTACAAGGCCTGGCTAATAGATGCTCTTCAAATATCAGCTCCTCACCTCTTCCCTTTCCATGAGAAATGCAAGAAAACAGGCCTGAACCCATCAACAGATCCAAATATTATTCCAATTATTCTGTCCAGAGTGCACAGACCAATCACACAAAATTAAGAGTGCTGCCATGCCAAAATCAGGGTGACAGTGATGGGGAAAGAAAGGTTTTTCTTTATTCTTTGGTAACTTCCAAAAGTTTCTGTAATAAATATGTTTTACTTTTTTTTTTTTTTTTTTAAGATTTATCTATTTAAGGGGGGGGGGGGGATCTCAGGCCAACTCTCCACTGAGTGTGGAGCATGACGCAGGGATTGATCCCAGGACCCTGAGATCATGACCTGAGCCAAAACCAAGAGTTGGACGCCTAACCAACTGAGTCACCCAGGCTCCCCCATGTTTTACTTTTATAGTTAGAAATAACTGGAAAAAGAAAAGAAAATGTTTTAAGATGGGTTTCATCAGTTTCATGTTAGAACTATTTTTAACAAATGTTCAAGTTAGCTTATACTATCCTGGGCTTATCTGACCCAAACTGTGTGTTAAAATAAGATTTCATAATCACCCTCAGACGGAGGGGATAACAGAGCCTCTTCTTAACTAAAGCCAAGCTGGCTAAAACTCCACTCACTGTTTACAAAGACTTGGTAAATGTCTTCTTACTAGAATCAGAATCAAAGCAAAGCAAACTATGGGAGGAGACCACCCTACCATAAGGGCAAGACTCAACACAAACCTCTTCCCTCCTCCCAGCTCAGTCAGAAAGGAAACCTTCTGCTCATTAGCATCTCAAGAGGGCAAGGCAGAAACAGGGCTTAAAGGAAAAGAACTTTTAAGGAAGTTCTGGAAAAGAACTTTTCAACAAAGGGCACTAGGAGGGGATATCCACGTGTGGGGAAAAAAAAAAAACAAGAACAAAAAAGAACTTAAACTGTCACCTCACTCCACAGCAAAAATCCCAAAATGGATCACCCGCATGAACGTAACAGTCATCCCTAGGAAAAGGGGTAATTCAACTTCTTCAGATCACATATACGACACGACACGAGAAACTGGGTGGCTCTGAAGGAGGCGGCTTCGTAAGAAGAGTGTGTGAGAGCTTCCATGCAGCACTCTGTTGGCACCTTTGTGACTGCTTGCAATCTCCCCTCCCCTGCTGGTACCTGACTGGCCTCAAGGTAAATGAAAACTGGTTAATTCAAGCAAAGATTCGCCCATGCAATACCAGATAAAACAATCTCTACCAATGAACAGAGAAGAAGAAAGCTCTGCTATCTGTACAACAGCTGCCTGTTTAAGATTTTGCACTGGCGCTGTCTCTCTCTCCCTCTCTCTCTCTTCAGTGCCAAAGTCGGTCCCTCCTGGGATCCCCAAGTTTACAATATAGTCAGTTACAACAGCATTTCAGAACACATGAATAAATTCCAGAGAAAGAGAAATCTACATCAAGAAAAAGTCTCCCCTAAAAACAGATACACGTATGCCCAATAAATATGGAGCGTAAGTTGTTTTATGAACAAGTCTGTAAGTTAGAAGGCAGCTGAGAACTCGCTAGTCATAGTCAAAAGAAAAGGCAACAACAGGCAGGAGATGACCGAGGTCTTTGCTTTGATGGAGGGAAGGGCACAGGCATCTGGACTGGTTCTTCTGGATGCACAAACGGCCAAAGTCATGGCTAAATATATAAAGGATGGGCAGAGAATACCATAGACATGGATAGCATTGTTGGGTGTTCATTCTTCCTTTACAGGGAATTTCCAAATGCTTGTTTAACTATTCAGTGACAACCTGGTTTTCACGAATCCACTCCAGGCCTGGTCACACAAACACTTGTGTGTTTAGGAAACTTAGTTAATAATATGAAGGGGTGATCAAGAAGTCCCCATGATTGGGTCCAGACCAAAGTGAAGGCCAAGGAGCTCATGGATTGACAAGTAGTCATCGCATTTTTAGAAAGGTATCATCTCACTGCATTTCTCCACCTATAAATCAAGAAAGAGTAGGAAAGCAAAAGTGCCCACTGCTCACAAAGACAGGGCAAAACAAACACCCTATATTCAGATGATGGGCACGAAATATAAAGTGGTCATAAGCATTCTGTATAAAATTTAACAAATTTTTAAGTATAAGGAAACTTGAAAACGTTCAGACTTTAACGCATTAAATTTAATTTAATTTAATCCTCAGGAACTGAGGGAGGAAAATTTATACTGGAAAAAAATATTAAATGTCCATTAATGGAGAATTAGTTAAATTTGGTAGCTCCAAAGAAACAAATTACACTATCCCTTAAAATAATAGTCAAAAACCTGTATAACATGGGAATGCATTATTAAATTTAAAAAGCAGGAATTTGGGACACCTGCGTGGCTCAGTCGATTAAGCGTCTGCCTTCAGTTCATTCAAGTCATGAGCCCAGGGTCCTGGGATTGAGCCCAGCATCAGGCTCCCTGCACAGCAGGGAGCCTGTTTCTCCCTCTCCCTCTGCTGCTCCCCCTGCTTGTTATCCCTCTCTATCTCTCTCTGTCAAATAAATAAATATTTTTTAAAAAGCAGGAATTTGTAATATATAATTTCATCGTCTCAATTATGTGTTTTTAAAAAACTATAAATGCAAGAAAAAGGCTAGAGGAAAACCAAAATGTTAATTAGCTCTAGGTAATGAGATTATGGATAACTTTTTCCTCTTTTATATATTTGCCGAATTTTGTTTATCATTTGTATAACTGGAACACGGCAGGGGAAGAGATAACCCCACCAACACAGCCTTATAAAAATATGATGGTAAGGGCGCCTGGGTATCTCAGTCAGTTAAGCGTCTGCCTTCAGCTCAGGTCATGATCCCAGGGTCCTGGGATTGAGCCCCACATCAGGCTCTCTGCTCAGCAAGGAGTCTGCCTTTCCCTCTCCTTCTAGCTCCTGCTCTGCCTGCTTATGCTTTCTTTCTCTCTCACTCTGTCAAATAAATGAAATCTTAAAAAAAAAAAAAAAAAAAAAAGATGGTTACTTTAAAAAAAAAAAATGATGGTAGACACTTTCAACCATAAGATATCTGCACAGAGCCTCTCAATGGTATTCTGTTCTTTTAGAGTAATACAATTCTAAATGATAAAGACCAATCTGTAGCAATATTGGTGGGACTATGTATCATTTTTTTTCACCTTATATTAGCTGAATAAAGTCCAATTTTGCAAAGTGAATGAAAATCTCTCGCATCGACCTAGGTCTTTTTCAGATAACAAAGTAAAAGTTTTTACTGTTTTCTATAGTAAAGTAAACTCTAACAGACTTGTTCTAAATCTAGAACTCTCCCAGAATAGTAAAGGCACGAACTGTCTCCTCTGTGTCACCAGTAAACTGCTACTGGATGATGCCTTGAGACGGAATTCAGTAGAATTCTCCCACATTTTACAAACCACTTTTGCATAAAAAAATGTTTCGATTATCCTCAAACTCAATCAATTTTTTTTTTAAAGACTGGCAGAAGCATGAACAAAGCTCAGGGGTTAGAAAATAATGGGGGGGGGAAGATAATCCAAAATAAATATGTGTTAGCTTACATTTTTCCCCTCACTGAAGGAAAAATACACTTTTATAGCAGATAAAAAGTGGGCAGCATTTTGCAGCCAAAATAAACGAGAAAGATCGGCTCAGTCAGGAATGAAGTTAGAATGAGTGGAGACAGCTAGAAGAGAAAGCTGTTTTCTGCTATTCCGGGCTAACGCACACATTCCACTAAAAACGAAGAATTGAGAACTAATCTGATACAGAACACAGAATATTCAATACTCAAAAACATAGGATCCCAGAAACAGCAGGAAAGAGGCCCCTCACCTAAACTGCCTCCCAATAAAATGCAGAAATAATTAGTAAACAGGAAGTACTTCCACTCACTGAAAAACTTTTGAATTTTTTTTACAAGTGCTCATTTATCACTGCAATCGTTATTTCTACCAGATGACGGCAAAGAATCATCAACTCTCAGACCTGGAAAAATTCTTAGAAATCATGTGTTCTAGTTCATCAGCTGATCCAGATGCAATCAAAGAAGCATGTCATTTTTGCTGCAGTTGTTGTAAAAATACAACACAAATTTAAGTATAAAAAAAACCTTAAGATGTGGGTGATAGAGCATTGTATCCCTTTCTGGTCCAGGGAAGATTATGAATACATATCCCACTCTACAGAACAGTCACCCAAGAGTCTAACAATCCAACAATCTGCCTGTCTACTTCACTCTCCATTCCTTCCCCCCCAGCCTGACCACAATCTGTAACAATTAAACAGTTTTAAATAGCCTATGTTCCAAAAATGGAAATGGAAAGAATCACCAATTAAATCGCTTATTGAGGAGCTCCTGCAAGGAATTTCTGCGCAGTTCAGGGGCCTTCATTAAAAAGGTAAATGGTTTCCCATTGCACCTTGTCCAGCAAGATGGTTTTCCCTAATGGGTCTCTCCTGAAAATGGATAATGTATTTAAATAGTACACAGAAGACAAAACAAGGCAGTTTGGTTAAATACTGTTATTTTCTAAAGTCATTTTAACATTAAAGGCATCTTTTCCATACACCAAACCCTGCATCTGCACAATTACACCAAGCCTTCCTTCTGATCTACAAACGCCACTTAGATTCTCTTTTGCCAACCAACCAAACACACACACACAAGCACATAGAACTCTACCTGGCATTTTTCAAGCTCTGTCTATCCTAAGATCAATCTGATAAAAGAACCTGGTAATCAATTTTCTTACTGTCTACTTCACTTTCATATTTCCTACTAGCAAGAATATTTTAAAACATAAATCACTTTAAAAGGCTTTAAAATATGTAAGAACTTGGAATTTTTATATTCTTTTTTTTTTTTTTTTTTTAAGATTTTATTTATTTATTTATTCAACAGAGATAGAGACAGCTAGCGAGAGAGGGAACACAAGCAGGGGGAGTGGGAGAGGAAGAAGCAGGCTCCTAGCGGAGGAGCCTGATGTGGGGCTCGATCCCATAACGCCGGGATCACGCCCTGAGCGGAAGGCAGACGCTTAACCGCTGTGTCACCCAGGCGCCCCTGGAATTTTTATATTCTTAAATAATTACCTACAAGCTGGAAATGGCAGACCTTAGGATGACCAACACAAGTCTACTGAACACTAAGGGACAGGACAAAGTAACCAGCACCTCCTTATTTGACTGTCTTTGCCGAGAGCTTTTATAAAGGCTCTAAATTAAACTATGATGTTCCTATTGGCTCACAATAGTAAGGCAACATTTGAGGTCTACTATGTACAAGATACTCTGGTAAGTATTCTATGTTATCTTATTTCATCCTCATGATCTCTCTCTGGAGAAGGTACTACCCCTGTTTTACAGGTAAGGAAACTGAGGGTTGGCATGGCTGAATCACTTGCCTGGGGTCACAGACCTGGCAGAGTTACAGCATGAATGTCAACAGTCCAGCTCCCAGCCTAAGCTCTTAATCACCATATCGGCATAATCAGAGGTATTTTAGATTTTCCTGATACATCTGGTTCCTAAATTTATAAGAAATATGTTTCCAAACAATATTATAATGTTGACTGACCCAGGCTGAGCATTAGCCTCTACACCAACAGTGTGAATGTCTGGGAAGGAATGCATGCATGGTTATTCCACTCCCTGGAATCATAGTCTCCAGTGACTATTAAGGAAAAAAAAAAAAAAAGATGCTACTGACTGGTCACTGACTATGACCTTTAGCTCTCAGTGTCACCAGAATGTACTTGAAGAAGTATGGGTGCTTACCAATTTGATCAGAAAATGGAAAACTGATGATGCAGATCTGGCCCGGTCCTGGTGCAGTGAAATTAAAAGTATGGGCTCTGAAGGCACAGGTAGATTTGTACCTGGGCTCTTTCATTTGTTAGCCCTAGGCCAAGTATTGAAACTTCAAAACTTCTGTTTTGTCATATGCAAAATATGGATAACGGTTCTACTCACACAGGCATCATGATGAATAGTATGCTGATAAGGGTAAAACCATCAAGCACAAAGCCTGGTATATAGTAAGTGTGCAAATGCTAGTGGTTATATGTAATGATCAGGATGGGAATGAAGAAGACTAGATAAACAGTTAATTGTCTGACACGTCAAAACAGGATGAAAGACATAAACGCTACGAAGACCCTCGGTGTCACTTCAAGCACTAAGAGTAGGAATGACTACAAACTTCAAGACAACACAACTGTACAGATGGAAATCCGACAGGCTAGTTCAGTGAAATACAACTTCTAGAATTTAAGAAAGAAATCTACCAACAGTCACTAACATACACATCACTCATCTCCCACTGATGGGAAAGACTGAGTCACCCATATCTCTCTCTACAATCAAAGAGAAAGTATCAGCATACTTCTATACAGAGAATAGCGTCTACAACTTAAACTTCTTTTGCAAAATTGGGAAAGATAATCTAGTGGCGGATGTTAATGAACTTAAGTAATTTTTACTACTTTAATGTAGATAATAACTTGAAACTAGGAGCCAACAAAACATGGCCAAGAGGTTCTGTTTGACCTGCTACAGTGATTAAAAAGTTGTAATTAGCACAGTGAGTAAATGATGGTGCCCTTATTAAGGATAAACTTTACTCCAGGCTGCCTCCAAATTACAAATTTAAATTAACAAAGTCCAAATTAATGAGAGTGTACAGAATATGATGCTTTGCTATTAAATACACAATCTATCCCAAAAGATAAACAAATAAATGAAGTCCACTAAGTTCTACAAATTAACTCCTAGAAAGTCTGAATTTACTTCCACATTGGAAATTCTCAAGTCAATCATACGTTTCATTCACGGATTATCACTAGACAAGAAGAATGAGTAAAAGGCCCCAAAATCCAGCTATTCCCACTTCAGAGTAAAGTCCAGGAAAAAGGCCAGGCAAAAATGCAAAGGTTCTCTCAGAAGAACAAGCCTATTTGAGAACTAAGATAAACTACGGTGCATTTCAGAATCACAGATTTCCTGCCCCACCCCAGACCTACTGAATTATAATCTCCCCAGGATACTCTGATCCAGGGCCAGAGATGAGCACCACAGCCTCCCTGTAACAGCAACAGAAATTTGCACTCCTTTCCCCCTTTAAACTTGGGTGGGTTGGTTAGTTGGTTAAGACAATCTACGGCCTTGTGGCACTTATCACAATGCTAACTGTGCATACTTCAGCTACCAAATTAAACCTTAAATTTCCTGAGGGCCAGAAAGGAGGTTACTATTTTCCTGGGTGCCTAGCACCAAACCACGTCAGCAAAGAGCGCTCTAGTGGATGCTCAGCCAGCAAAGGAAATTAGTCCAACAAAAACAAAGTATTAAGAAGCAGTTTGGGGAATTACCTCCCATGCTTCCCTCTTCCCTGGCCTGAAAAACAACTCCCAGATGGACCATTAGTCTTGTAAGGAAAGGAGGAAGGCAGATCATCTGTGGAACCTCTAGAATAAAACATGACCCTAAAGAAGAAACTCAAGAAAATTAAGGAGGCAAGAAAATTCACTAGGAAAAAAGGAAAAACACACGTAAGTGCCTAAGAAGTACTAAAGTACATAATCAGGTAGAAGAGAATGGTGGTTATTAGGCCATTCTAAACAAGAGGAGTATAATTTGTCTTCTGTGGCCATAAAATAGGTCTTCTAAAATCAAGACACAACTGAATTCAAATTCCAGCTCCACTAGCTACAGGACATTACTTCATCCATGTGCCACAGCTTTCTCATCTTAAAGTGGTATAAGAACACTACTATACATCGAGGAAAAATGAAATAGTTGTAAAAGCATCAGGCTCATTATCTGGCACATCCTAGGCATCCATTAAAGATTAGTTCCCTTCCTCCTCAAATGGAAACTCGGATGGTAAGATAATGAAAACGGATGATTACTTAGTAAAAAAAAAAAAAAAAAAAGGACCAAGTGGTCATTCTAGCACAATTTTTGCCTGGGTACTTTCTCAGATGTTTCTTGGTTTTTCTATTCCTGAAGACAGGCCACCCTCCAACTACCCTCAACTACCATCTCTGGAATGCAAGATCACAGGAAAGCTAAAAAGTCACTGCTATGTCCATAAATCTTTTTAGAAACGAGACCTTAAGCACAGGTACAAAGCCACAAATGACCATTTAAACCCCCCAGCCATTCGGGGGGTGGGGGTGGGGGTGGGGAGAGATCTTAACTTCATCTTTACTAAGGCTCAAGGCCTGACTTTCCAAGACACTGAGAACAATCTCTAACCTTCACAGCTTTAAATAAGAGTCCTATGTACTGAGCAGGCCTCTAGGAATGTAAAAGGTGTTACTGTGATCTTTACGAAGTACAGAAGGTAAGAAATAATGTTAAGGAAAACAGGCAAGATGCCAGCCTGGGTTAGGTGGCCAGGAACAACACCTGAAGTCAATTAGAGTGAACCGATTATCCAGAACCTGGCTGGGCTTCTGGTCTCAAATGGTGCTCAGTAGTGTAAGTTGGATGGTAACACAAACTCATTTGTCAATGTTCCTCTGAAAACAGGTGATCGAGGACCCAACACAATACTCTGAATCTTCTGGTATGTCCTTGTCTCCTCTTACAGACCACCAATATCCTTCTTTTTGACCTTATACTTTTATTACTGCAAATCAAGATCAGTTGAGAGATTCTGACAGCCAAAGTCACTCATGACTAAAATAAGCTTATTATGGTCAACTAATGCTCTAATTAAACCAAGATTTGCTTCATCTATACTTGCACAACTGGTTTTCTGAATCCAAATGCAGATTCTTACAAATATATCTACAACAATTAGCCTTATTAGAATTAGCATACTATTTCAGTCCCTTTTCACCCCCTTGGCCCTCAGATTTCTCCTCAATAAGAACAGACTTGACAAGATGACTTCAATGGTTCCGCCAGCCTCAAAAAAGAATTTCTAGCATTTACCAAACTTACATGGTTAACATTCTACTTTTTTACTTTTACTTTTTTTTTTTTTAAACGTAGGCTCCACACTGGGCGTGGAGCCCGATGCAGGGCTTGAACTCATGACCCTGAGATCAAGACCTGAGCTGAGATCAAGAGTTGGAGGCTTGGGGCGCCTGAGTGGCACAGCGGTTAAGCGTCTGCCTTCGGCTCAGGGCGTGATCCCGGCGTTATGGGATCGAGCCCCACATCAGGCTCCTCCGGTATGAGCCTGCTTCTTCCTCTCCCACTCCCCCTGCTTGTGTTCCCTCTCTCGCTGGCTGTCTCTATCTCTGTCAAATAAATAAATAAAATCTTTAAAAAAAAAAAAAAAAAAAAAAAAAAAAAAAAAAAGAGTTGGAGGCTTAACCGACTGAGCCACACAGGCACCCCAACTTTTTTATTTTAAAGCAATTTTAGTTCCACTGGGATTTTCAAAGGACTTATTTTTTCCCCAACCACAAATAGCTAGAGATTTCTGCCTAAAGGGATCACTACGCTTGCATGCTCCTCATACTCCAGCCAAAAAAATCACTCTATCAAGCTTTTAGTTTAGGAGAATATGAAGCTTCTCAAAAGTTCATGTGCTAGAAGAAGGAAGGAGAACAAACTCCAAAATTTCTAATGACCAGCATTCTTTATGCCTAGGAAAACAGAATGCAGAAATAAGGCACAGAAGAATGAAGAACAAGGTTTGAATTCCCATAAACCAGAAAACAGTACTAAAGAGATCATGTTGAAACTGGATTTTAAACATGTACAATCTATATCTCTAATCAACACTACTATATATGTAAATGATAACCACAAGAATTACTTGAAAGACAATTCTTCAGGAGTGCTTGACTGGCTCAGAGGAACGTGTAATTTTTGATATCAGGGTTGTGAGTTCGAGTCCCACATTGGGTGTAGAGATTACTTATGTAAATAAAACTTAAAAAAAAAATAAAATTCTTGAGATGGTTAGCAAGGAGACAGTATGACGTGGAAATAAGTCACAATCTCCTACAGTGCACCAACCTCTGAAAAACACCTAAGCGTGGAGATAGGGTTGTGGCTAGAACCTCTCTCCTCTCAGGATTTTAAATGAGAAAATACAGTAAATGGGTAGAACCTGTACCAAGTCAATAGATCAAAACCATCACATACTATTTTCCACCAAGTTCTGCCTGCGTGGCACTAAGAACTCAAAATTATTTTCTCTCCCTTACATTTTCATGTGTTCCTCCGCACAAATCAAAATGTGAAAATACACTTTAAATATGTGCAACTTTGTCAGTTATACCAAAAAGTTTTAAAGAAACTATGTCAGTTATACCCCCCCCAAAAAAATTTACCCACAGACTGCATTACCTCAAAATACAAGTGAAACTGTATACACACAAACTTATTCTTGGATTTTTCCCTCTTTTCATCTTTGATGAGCCTTGCTTCTACACCTGTCAGAGGCCCCAGAGCAGTGAAGGCTCATTCATACACTGTAAGAGAGGATTAAATTCTCGCCTCACTGGCTGAACACTGCTCTTTTGCCAACTGCCCTAATTAGCACCTGGCTTAATAAATATCAAGGTCTCATGCTACAGTGAAACCTAACATTTAGATTAAGTAAAAAACCAATACAGAACCTTAAAGAAGATCTTGACAACACAGAATTCTAACTGAAATGCGACATGCTTTGGAGAACCACACCGTAATTTCAAACTAGGCACTTACTACTATACCAAGCACTTAAAAGGCAAAATTGTTAATTATACAATGAACGAAGGATTATCCTATGCAAAGTCCTTTTGGAAGAGTCAATACTTACTCCACCAAGGCTGCCACTGCTCAAAGTATTTTTGGAGCTTCTCTTTTACAAGGATCTTCCAGTAGCATTAGATACTCATTACTTTATAGATACGTCTCTTATTTTCTTTCTTTACATAAAACAGTTGTTTGAAATTTATTATTAGTCTTTTACACTAACCTTGTTTCTAAATTTCTTTTGGGCTTATTTTCAAAACGAAAACTATGTCTTATCTGCTCAAAAAACATATATATCCCACCAGTTATTAGTATTTTTCAAAAGGCCTTGCCTTGATTCCTATAGTAACAGAATAAAGAAAGTCCTGCCTAGTGTATGTCCTTAGAGGACTTTAAATGAACATAAGAGTTTGATACTCCCAGAATTAAAAGAAATCAAAGTTTCTATGCTATATAATTTAAACATGTCCGGAAAAGTTATCATTTTTTTAAAAAAGATTTTATTTATTTATTTGAGAGAGAGAGAGAAAGGGCACACACGCACAGGAGGGGGAGCAAAGGGAGAGGGATGGGCAGATTTCCACACGGAGCCAGACTTGGGGCTTGGTCCCAGGACCCCGAGATCACGACCTAAGCTGAAACCAAGAGTAACATGCTCAACAGACTGAGCCACCCAGGTACCCCCAGGAAAGTATCACTTATAACCAGAGTTTCTTTATAAATATTGTAAAGGTAATCCTAATAAAAATAAACAATAAACCTGAATACGTAATATTGTGCTATATTCAAGAAGCTCACTTATATACTGGCCATGCAGTATGCCATAACTAATAAGGTGTTGATATCATATTAGTTTAAAAATACTGTATTAATAAAGTGTTAAGTATTTTCCGTCACCCATTTTACTGCAGAGCTGAGTTATTATCTGTGTTACTGAGACAGACTTGCCGCCAATATAAGAAATTATACATTAACGCTAACTTCTACAAATAACAAAGCTGGGGTGGGTCTTTTCCTTAACTCAGAATCATATACAGGGACGTACTGAGGAGGCAACATTTGGCTAGGTCTGATGAGGTTAAGTTTAGTTGATTAGGTTAGGTTAGGTTAGCTTAGCTTAGCTTAGGTTAGGATTAGGTTAGGTTAAGGTAGGATGAATAATAAGTTTTTTCTGAAACTTCTCTACCAGAGAAAGAACTTTGTTCAAATTACGAGAGGAATTAAGTCCAAACTAAGCCAATTACACTTCCTTATAGATGAGTCAAAATGGCACACAACCTGAAAACTGAATATAGTACTTCCCCATTGCAAGGGGCAAAGTTCTTTCTCCTCCAAGTCTTCCCTAGTCTAACCCCAACTGTTCCCTAGCTAACTCCTCCCATCCTTCAAACATGGTAATAGAAACACCACCACCTTCAAGAAACAATCCCCTAATTCTCTCAATTCATGCTGAACTGGGTCAAGTGGCCCACTTCGCTCTTTCGAAGCCCACTGTCACACCTCTTAATAGATCCCCACCATACTGTAATTACAGGCCACCCTAGTGCAGCCTCCTTCTCCTAAAATGTAAGTTCCTTGGGGGTGAGATAAGGTCCTGAAAATGTATGACTCCCAAGACCACACACACTGCTTGGTACCTAGTAATCATTCAAATGACCATGGATAAATCACTTGCAGATGGAAATTATGAAAGAGCCCACCACCATCTATACTTCTCACACCAATCCTGGGCCAGGGGCTAGGGCAGTGCTGTTACTAACACAAATAGTCTTTAAATGTGAGGAAATGCAGTTCTTTAAGAATGCATATATACTCAAAAATTAGCAACTTGAAAAATAAACTTTTACTCAGAAATTTTAGAATAATAAAAGCCTCTGAAGTCAAATGTTCCCTCTGTTGCCCTCCCTGGACCTGTGAGTCTGTAATGCAGCAGGCCTCTTCCATTACACTGTCAAAGTCTTGACAAGAGTGAACATTAGACTGGAGGACAGGTAAGGAAAAAATAAAGAGTATGAACATGCACACACCCCTCCATCAAAATATATGCTGATCTCTTACAACCTCTCCAACCAAATGGGGCTTTTTTGACAGTGGCAGAAAGTACCAAATATTCCCTGCCATTCATTCCACTTCTTGCGCTCTAGTTCACGTTCCTTCCAGATCCTTCTCAAAAATGCCCTCAGTGTCAGTGAGGACATCTCAACCAAGCTGATAACAGACAGGGAGAATTATTCAGTTGCAAGGGGTAGGGGGTAAGAGACCCACTCCAGCTGCTCCAGAAGTTCAAATGTGCAGATAAGCCTCCAACTATTTTTGGGTTTAGCTCTGCCCAGGCTTTAAGAGACAGTGGTTCACTACAAGAGCTCCAATGCAGTCTAAAGCCAACAATCCCCCTGACTTGATCCCAATTCTTTGTGTGCCATGGACTGTTCTGACACTGAGATTTCACAAAATACTACCTTCCCTGAGACTGTCACCATTTTTTTAAAACTTGAGAATCCACACGAACATAATCAAAATTATTACTGCCTGGATTTCTGAGTCATTGTTCACCTGGACCTCTGTTTAATTTCCTACTGGAAATGGTTCACAGCCTTCGAAATAATTCAGGTTTCCTAATCTATGAAACTAGGAAAGAACAAAACTCCTTTAAATGCAGTATTCTAATTTTTAGGTGTAGTCCCTTTAAATTTTTTCCCAATGTTGAAGAAAATAGTGAGGAGAGATATTCTTTTTATATTTCAGTTTCTCTACCCTAAAATTCCATGCCATCCAGGTAACTTCTCTCACATAAAATAGCCAGCTCTTGATGTCCTTCAAAATGTATCCCGAGTCACTACATTTTTACCCTCAGGAAAGTTTTCTGGCTTCATCTTCTCATACAGATATGGTCAACTGACTGCTTTAGAAATAGCTAGGCAGTGGCCTTCACACTGGACCAGAAAAACAAAAAACAAAAAAAAGAAAAAAAAACCAAAAAACCACACATTACGTTGCATCCATTCTTTCAAGCAGGAGGGGTAACAGACCAGGCTACAGGGCCCAGCAATGGTATCCCAAGTGATGAATGAGTCTGCTCTGTTCTGCAGGTCACCATAAACATAAAGTGACAACAGTATGCATCTTGAAGATACCACTGCTCTGACAGCACTGTTTCAGGGGTCAGAAACTCTTAAGGCATCTAGAAACTAAGAATATGAGAGGTGTGTTTTCTTTCTCCCTCCCTCTTCACTCTTTGCAACCGGAGAGAGAGAAAATGAGATGCACAAATTTCCCCTTTCATTGCCCTCCTTACCCTTAGACAGTGACACTCAGTAACAGAAAATGTGACAGACACACGTTTGTCACTACTGACAAAAGGCATATACTATCTTCAAGAGCTTTACGTTCTTGAAATAACAAATGCTCGTTAGCTAATGACTGCACTCTGTGTTCTCTACCTCCTCTCCAATAAAATAAATAAACCAAAAAAAACACATTAAACTTGGAAAAATACGACTCTCCTCTCCCAACCCAAATAAACCAGAATGCCAACAAACTTTAAATGATTAGGCAACTATATTTCCATTTCTTGCAACAAAGCAATTCTATACATAATAATATCCAGTTGCATACATAAAATCATATATATTCTAGACGATGTGTCTTGTATGAAAAGCTTGGCCAAAAATGCAGACCAAGTTCATCAATACAATCAATGGGTATTTATCAGGAATAGAAATGTGGCAACATAATGGTAGGTTACAGACAAGAAGAAGACTCTATAAACTTAGTATGGGATGTCACAATTCAACCCTCCGAGTACAACAGAACATTTTTTTTTTTAAATGCACACAAAGAAGTTTTCAGAGTACTAGTATGCAAAGTCCTTTTCTGGAAATCCTATAATGCTATGGGATAAAGTTTGTATCTAAAGCAAACAGTTTTCGGGGCGCCTGGGTGGCACAGCGGTTAAGCGTCTGCCTTCAGCTCAGGGCGTGATCCGGGTGTCATGGGATCGAGCCCCACATCAGGCTCCTCTGCTATGAGCCTGCTTCTTCCTGTCCCACTCCTCCTGCTTGTGTTCCCTCTCTCGCTGGCTGTCTCTATCTCTGTCTAATAAATAAAATCTTTTAAAAAAATAAATAAATAAATAAA